>NW_004524592.1:9907804-9936129 GCF_000260255.1 Octodon degus
CCTGGTGTTTTTTAGTTCTTTATAGATTCTAGAGAGCAGACCCTTGTCTGAGTACTTATTTGTCATGAGTTTTTCCAAATTTGTAGGTTGCCTTTTCACTTTATTGGTAATTTCTTTTGACGTGAAAAAACTTCTTAGTAAGAACAGATCCCAGTTTTAAGTCTTTCAACTGTTACCCGTGCGATTTGATTTCTGTCCATGAACTCTTTGCCTGGGAACTGGGTTTCAACATGTGAATTTCAGAGGAATACAAATATTCAGTATAGCCCTGGGGTGACATCTGATGGCCTCAATGCCAGTGGACCATCACATTTTAATACCTTTGCCAAAGAAGCTGTTTTGTCTTTCTAGCCTCTCTTTTGTCACCTAGCAGAATTCCTTGGGTACTCTGGTGTCACCAGGCACAACCTCTTCCTAAGTCCTATGAAAACCCCAAATGCAGGGACAGTTCTATGAGCACTAGAGCTGGTTCCTGCAGAAACTGGGAGGTTGGGGCTGAAGATCTCTTCAGTCTATTTCAGCTTACTTTTGTCTAAGTTTTAATGCAACCATTTTATTGATCAGTGTTTTTAGGGTAAACATTGTCAAAGGAGTAAAAATAAATTATGGATTAGGGATGTATTTCAGTGGTCAAGCTAGTGGGCATGTGGTCTGGGGTTTGATCCCTAGCATTAAAAGAAGGAAAGAAGGGAGGGAAAGAGGAAGAGAGCAAACGAGGGAAAGAGAGAGGAAAAGAAGAGGGTTAGGAAATGAGGTTAAGCAAAGGGAGAAATTGGACTACAGTGCAGGTACATTTTTCTGCCATTTCTTATAGAAGCTTCTGGAGCTAGAAAGGAGTTTCAGAGCCATCCTGACTCAGAGCAAAAGGGTCAGACCTTTATACCCTCCGTGAGCCATAAGATAATGCAGGATGCCCTCAGGAAGGAAAACACCAGCTTTTAGATTTTGTACATATCCCAGCTTTTACATTTTGAAAATGTGTCAAATGACGTATTAGGCCATTTTTCAAAAGGGGTCTGAATATTTACTCCAACTCTCTGGGATTGGGTGCTTTTGTAAGACTTTCTATGATTATCGCCTTAAAACTATTGTCTGTTGGTGATGCTGACAACCATAGTTATTGGCAATAGGACATTTGCTCCAGCTAGAAGCAAGAGGACAATAGCCAGTGAGGCAAGCCAGAGGTAAATGGAAAACTAGAGAGGGGTGGGGGCAGGGCTGTGGAGCAGACCTCACACTACCATATACCTCACAGAATGGAACCTGCTTAATTTTTAATTTTCTGCCTTGGGCACAAAGCATGCCTTGTTTTATCTTTAGCTTCTGCTAAAGGGGTTGGAGTATTTTCTCAGCTTACCTCTGTAGTCTCACAGGCTGCTCACTCTGGGTGTCTCACTTGGGGTTTTAATCTTTTATCTTTCTTCTGATGGTTGTTTTGAGTTTACAACTTATAAATATTCCACAAGCACCCTGGGGTTTCGCTGGTCAGGGAGGAGCCAGAGACAATTCACTGTCGATTTCCCACCTTCCAGATTTACCAAGTGCTTGGAGGAAGGAGGGAGCTCCTCACACATGGAGTGTGAATTGTGTGCATAAGCAACTGGAAACCTGGGCAACCTTCAACTTGCTTCCTGTGAATCAGCTGGGTTTTCTGGCTTCGCCATGAGCAAGTGGCATTAATAAGGTAGGCAGAGGTGATGCCAGAGGGCTTGTGCATTTGGTAGGAGCCAGGCCTAGCAACGGTGGAGAAACAATAAACAAGGAGATTCTTTTATCCTTTCCTTCCCTGTTTTATAGTAGCAACTTTTTGGCTGATTAAAGTAGTTTTCGTGGTTCCAGGAGGGAAGTGTCTTTTGTACTACACACTAGAATGTCAGTTCTCATTACTGAACGTTGGCTGTTCAAATGCTATCTGAATCTCCCCAAGGCCCCCTTGGGGAGGCTGTAGGCAGAAATTTCAAGGAGCTTATGCCAATTATTTTCTTTCTATCTACATATTGATGGCTGACCCACAGCAATCATGTGAGTTAGGTGCTATGAACAGTCCCTTTTATTTCATTCATGGCTTTTATGACAGATAAGGTTTTTTTTAAAGATGCTTTTCCCCTTCGTCTCTGCAACTGCCTTTTGTGTTGTCTGCTTGCAAATTATAGAGCAGACTAGAGAGAGAATTATAGGGCAGTCTTGATCTAGATTTTTTTTTTGCGGGGGTGAGCAATTATTGGGTATTTTTTCACAGAAGATCTGAGCTCATCAGGGACATGTAACAAAAATATTCTGGGGGCTTAGTGGGAATAAATTGAGCTCCAAGCTTCATCCTTTAAAGAGTCTATAATTTAGCAATTTTAATTTTAAGTTATAGATATGAGTCCATCATTTTATAAGGAGAAAAACAATGGAAGGATATGTCATAATTTATTAAAAGACAAAATCAAAAACTAAGTAATAGGAAGACCAGATAATTAAAGTAACAGGAAGCAATGGATAGCCTTTTTAGGGAGGTACAGAAAGTGGTGAACAGTCTTTAGGAAGCTGCAAGAAGTGGTAGATAGTCTTTAGGGAGGTAAGGAAGTAGTGGATAACAGTGTACCTTTTTAGGGAGGTACAAGTGCCTTGAGTTGTCTTCAATTTTCTGCCTTCAATTTTTATTCACATTTAAAGTTCCCATGAGAATGTGGCTGACCCAGCTTATACCACTTTCAATCTCTTGGCTAGAAGAAGGTGAGGACCCTGGACTGACAGATTTGACTCAGCTCTTAACACAGAACCTCCAAAGTGCAGAAGGAAAAAAGTATGGCACTCTGGACATGTATGCCACTCACGGCAGAAGGGATCCAGATTGCCCAAGAAAGAGAGGTTTCATGCCCCAATCCTGTTGCCCCTCACCCTCATTGTCATCACAGAATAGCAGAACTCTGTTAGCCTTGGCTGTGAGTAGCCAAACAAGCTTCATTTTCACCTCCTTTGGAAAGAAGATGAACCACAGTAATCCTAAGTAAACCAATCATGATAAAAAAAAGTCAGGTTTCTCAGATTCCAGCCCAGCAGAGAAGAGAGAGGAGGACAGATGGTTGGCAAAAGTCTTTTACCCCTAGGTTTTTTCTTGAGTGTTTGGGATGCTAGAAGGGAAGGCAGAGACTCCTAAACCTCTCTTGTTTAGGCTCTCAGATTACAGTCATTCTCTTCAGCTAGCTTATCAGACAGGCTTCTTAGAGTCCTAAGAGGGCTCATGTGTATTACTTTCTTTCTTTTTTTTTTTTTAATTTTGTCATTACTTATGAAGAGCATTGGGACATTGGGATTGAGCATAATTAAGGATAGATTAAAAACCCAATCTAAGGCTATGTAGAAGTGAGCATATTTCCAGTTACCTCAGGAAACTTAGAAACATCCCCATACTCTCCTTCCATCATAACACCCCAATTCAAAATCATACCTAAATTCAGATTTCCCCAGAAGTCACTTATATGTAGAAGCCCAACTATTACACATGGGAAGTGATTCTCATAATTTGGAAAAAAGTTCAGTGGAGGCATGAAGCCAACTTCTGAAGGAAGAGGAAGTAGAAGGAGTAGAAAGAAGACAGGAGGAAGGAAACAAAGAGGGAACAAAGGGAGGGAGAGTTGGAGAAGCAGGGAAAGAATGGGGGAGGGATGGGACAGGATGTGCTCTCCTGAAGGCTGCTCCCATGGACCTACTGCCTTCACCCACTTCCTTCAGTTAGGCTGCTCTCCTGACAACACATTCAGTGGATTAGCCCACTGATGGGGTTAGTGCTGCCATGATCTAATCATCTTCCCGAAGCCACACCTTTTAATACAAGTGCACTTTGGGGACACTTTTCATCCAAACCTAAAACCCAAAAACACCTTGACCTTGACTATGAAACAAACAGTTTTCCAGGTAAGACAAATTGTTCAATGTGGAGAGACATTAAACAAACAGTTCAGATACTTACATGGAGTGTTAAGTTCTACAAAGTTCCACAAAGTAAGTAGAGTGCAGGATAGAGTTCCCAGGTGGCCCTTCAAGGCTGGGTGCTCAGGGGACTTCTCTCTGATCAGATGCCAACTGAGTTCAGTAGAGAGAAGAAAGCAGCCATGAGAAGACCAGGAGGTGAGAGGGTGTACTGGCTGGGTTATTTTTCCCAGGACATCCTGAGGAGAGGAACAGATAATGAGTAAGTCAAGTGAGTGAGGATGAGGAGGGCAGTGATCAGCACTGACTGTCAGAAGCCATTCTGCAGCCTTTCCAGTGGGCTGCATTTAGCAAACTCTATAGGGTACTTTGGGCTGCAAGTAACAAAAGACATCCTCATTCACAATTAGATTAATTTGCTAAAATCTAAACCCAGCAATTCAAGGGTCAGAGCAGCAGCTCAAAGATATTAAGTTCCCAGGACTTTTCTTGTCACATTTTTTATCCTTGGTATGTCAGAGAGGACTTCCCTCTTGGATTTGTAGTAGATGCCACTGCTGTAAAAACTGTGTTCTCACACAGAGCAGCCCAAGCAGGACAGCATATGCTACAAAGCCATGTTTCTTGTGGAGCTTTCTGCTTCAGTTTGAGAAGAAAATCAAGCTCCAGAATGCCTGAGCAGATTTCCTCCTACAACTTTCCAAGCAGAACAGATGACATGTGCACTCCAGACTAGAGGAACTGGAAGGATGTGAGCTCCAGGGGGCCCGCACTGTGTCCAGAACAAAAGGCTGCTGAGGAGGGTTGCTGAAGAACTGTTTGCCCAGGTTCTAATGCAGAGGAAGCTCAGGGAGCAGCTGAAGTGGGGAAAGTGTTCCAGAGGAGCCAGTTGTCTCTGCTTCAGGGAGCCAGGGTGGCTTTGGCAGGGGATTTTGGGAGTGCTATGGAGGACCCAGTCTATCAAGTTGCTCTTAGCATCTAAGATGAGAAGGAGAGAGTGAGGGAGAGTGGAATGGATGATGTTGGTGCAGTCCAAGCTGGAGAGGCACGAAGTCCAAGCTGTACCACAGACTGTGGTGCGGATCCAGGCCTGACCCATTGTTAGCCACCCACTGCCCTGTATTTCAGCGTCTATCCAATGGAAGTGGCAGCAGAACTTGTTCCACAGGCCCAATGGCCAGCAGGCATTTGGTACACGTAAAACACATTGAACTTTACATGTACCAAATTGAACTGCGGCTTACAGCAACAGGTCAGCAAAAGCTGGCTACTATTCTCTTCTGTATCACTTGCCTGTTCTCACCTCATATTGGCCTGCATTTGCTCATGGACTTACCTTTGCTTTGCAGATCACAAAGAAACCACATGCATGCCAGGGGTGGGCTCAATGGTTACTCCACTCTCTCGATGAGAAAACCTTTCAGTGAGGCCAGATCTTGTGGTAGCACAAGGCTCACTGCAGCTTTAGTGAAGGTCTGGCCCTGCTCCTTTCAGAGACAGCTCACCCACAGAGGAATCCTTGGGTGTGTTTGACAACAGTTGTGACAGTGCCTAGGCAGACCTGGCAATGCAGCAGCAGCTTCTTTGATGCCGTAGGGCATTGCTGTTCACTGTGCGTGGAGAGTTGGAAGGAGGCTGCAAGGTGGAGGGGAGAAGGGAGAGGCGCTCAAGGGAGAAGCATAGGGTTTTGATTTATGTTTTTCCTTACTGATGGATGAGCTTTTACTGCCTCCAGAGTCTGCACATCTGCAGGAGAGCTGGACTCTATTTTATAGTGAGGATTTTTCCCCTTTTTCTTTCTGTTTTTTTCTTTCTTTTCTTTTCCCATCAACACTTGTCAAGGATTCAAGGCAGAAAGCCTGGCAGAAGCCTGGGTTTCTGCACCAGCACAGGCAAAAGATGAATCTAAACAGGGAACAGAGTGGGGCATTGTTCCAATACTGCAGAGTGGGAAAAGTAGGTCAGGGAAGAAAATGCAGGTTTGACAGAACTGGGAATTGAACTTGTCACCTCAGAGCCTATTGGTGTAGAAAGTGAACAGCCAGCAAGGGACCAGGCAGGAACTGAAGTCTGCAGCCTGGGCAGGGGCAGACGTGCTGTGAAAGGCCACCTGCGTACCGGTCATTGCCCCCTCACACATTGTCTCGCTGCCACGCTCCCCACCCCCACCCCACCACTCCCACCCTGGGAAACTAAAGCGAGTGATGATTCTAGATGACAGGAGCAGCTGAGACTCTCTCTGGAGAGAAGGCCACCAACAGCTTCCCAGCCACCAGCTGCATCAGCAGGACTGGGATTTGAGACCAATCCCCCTCTCCAAGAGGGGCTGTAACTACAATCAGCATCACCTTCTAGGAAACTTCCCAGATGAGTGCCTACCAGCAGAGAAACAATGTCTCCCCAGCAGCCTCCTGGTAAGGGCCATCGACAGGAATGCTAGATTCACCTGGGTCCTGGTAATTCCATGTTTCCTTAGTGTCTGGGCATTGAGTGATTTGGGATGAAGGGTGATATTCCCAATCAGAGGACTTTTTAGCTTGGAAGTATCTCCAAATTCCCCCACGGGGACTTTGTTTTTTCCTCTAATATGAACCTTCTCCTCCTTCTTGCACATTTCAGACATCCTTTGGTAACAACTAGAGATACTTTGAAATGACATAAATGATTATATCAACAGAGAAGTGGAAGTTGACCAGATGCTCTTCCACTGAACACTTCCAGGGTGCCTGAGGATTTGAAAGAAGCGTGTACCCAAAGACCTGGTACTTCATGCCTGCAACTTATGCCTGGACCTAGTCTGTCATTAAAGACTTGTTTTCCCTTTCTGTGAAGTAAAGATAACACTGAGAATGAGGCCACTTATTTGTCATGGAAAGACTCAAATTTCAGTTCCCTCAGCTAGTCATCTGGTGACTTTGAGATATGTGCCCCTCAAATTACTCAACTGTGCAGTGGGTATAGTACCACTTAGAGCAGAGTCGCAAAGTTTCTGTAAAACACGAATAAAGTACCTATGTGAAAGCAATTTTCCAGGTACTTACAGGAATTTTATTTCAGTGTTTGGCCCTTTCCTTTCTCATGGCTGATAACTCTAAAGAATTTTTAAAGAGTAATTAGAGGGAAATATATGCATGGATATAGTTGGGCCAGTTTACGGAGTGAAAAGGAATAAGAAGTAAGAACAGCTTTGTCATTAGGTCCGGTCCTGTCCACCACACAGATGTGGCTATTTAAATTTAAATTAATTAAAATTTGATCAAATGTAAAATGCAGTGCCTCATTCACAGTAGCCATAACCTCATATGTAGTGTCAGTGTAGGGTTGTTGGTTCTTATATTGGACAGGACAGACGGCATTTCCGTCGACACAGGAAGTCCTCTTGGGTGGGGCTGGCAGCATTCTTATGGTATTGAGCTTTTCCATACTATGAGAACAACCCCCTTAAAGCAAAATCCATGCTTCTGTTTGCCTTTGTATCCTCTTCTGGTGGCATCGCCTTCAAGACACATAAAGTCTCCACACATGAGCTTTCTGCATGTGCTTGGAAGCCTCACCATATGCACACGTGTGGGAACACCTTCAGCTGGCATCACACATGCGTCCTCTGCAGGGCTTCCAGTCTTCTTGCAAGCCCGGCATATAGGTCCTGCAAGCATGTCTTGGATAGCACTCACCGTGTCCTGGACCTTGGCCTCCATGTGGCTTGTGCTGACCTCATGATCCGGTAACACTCAGTGGAAGATGAGGTGACTTGAAAGCACACAGGGTTTACTTACTCTGTCCTCCAAGAGCTAAGTCTGAAAAGAGGATTTTTACCTTCTGGTGGGGCAGAGGAAATGTTCACTGCTATTTGTCATATGAGTGAGTAAGCTGGATAAAAAGACTCAAGAAAAATTAGTGTTGGTAAAAATAGAAACAGGAAGGGACATTTCCTAAATCCTAAATTGCTTTGATCTCTGGATGTCTTATTAATGGAAGGGCAATGGATGGTCGTTTGCACAGGTGTAGTTGATGTTCCCAGTACCTAGCATTGTGGGGTTCCCCATGACACCCCTTCCTGTGGGACTGCAAGGACGTATTTATCCAATCACTCTCAAATTCTTTGATCCAAATAGAGCAGAAGTTTCCAGGATGAATTAAAATGTACACTTGGATGACCCTCGCCAACTCCAACCTGGAGAGAAGCACAAGCTGGCATGGTGGGGGGCGGGGAAGCATGAAATAAGTTAAGGTTAATTCAGCATGCGAGGGGAGTTTGAATTATTCATTTTTTGACCCTGCACCAGGTATTTCTTGCGGTGGTCTGGTCTGGTCTCTTTGGGGACATGGCAGTCACACAGGCTTCCCAGGCATCTTTTTGACACATGTTCTGTCCTTTGGGCTTGCAGCAGTGGGGTTGCTGGTGGAGGGTGGTCAGGGAAATGCCTTTGGAAGTGCCCACATGTGGCACTGCCAGGAGGAGGGAGGGAGCAGCCACTTAGCACTCCATTGCCACTTGAGCTAAGCAGCTTTGAAAGAGAAGAGTGGAAAGCAAGAAGTGAAAAAAGTATCCCTAGGCTTGGAGGAGGGTGGGAAGGAGGAAAGAGCTTCGAGAGGCTGCCTGGTGTGGTTTCCCTCAGTTACCAGAGCTCTCTGCTTTGTCTTTTGGAGATATTTATAATTAGAAATTTGTATGCCCAAGAAGAAAACAGGGTTCACACTTGGTCAGGGTGAAGGAGGGAGCCCTGTGGAAGGCTCTGTCGGTGCCTGCTACCAGGTGTCAGGGCCGTGGGCCCGGGCGAGGCCACGCGAGAGGCTATTCCCACTTCCCACCACACTGTGAAGCGAGTGTCACAGTCTGCCAAGCAGTTTCTGGCTTGCAGGCTGCTTTTGGCTGGCATTTTATTTAGCTTGTGACATTCTTGGCTGTTCTTATTCTGGTGGGCATCAACATTGCCCAGATCTGCTTAATTTAGAGTCCTCTTCAGAACCCCCTTTGTTCTCAGACAATTTCACAGCCCCTGTTCCTGACCTGGTTTTCACGGCCAAGTGCGTATGTTGCTGAGTTGCACCTCTGGACCTGTAGAGATTGCAGCCTCGTGAAGGCTTATGGCCACATTTACAGCAGGTCCCCATGCGACCAGAGGGAAAGCTTTCAAAAGGAAGAACTGAGGAGTATGCGTGTGCAAAACGTGTTTGGCAATCTCTAAAATTCAATCACGTATTTCTGGTTGAAACAAACTCAAAAGCCATTTAAAGTAGACGTCACAAATTCAAATACTGCTCGGGGGCCCAGGTGGATGTAAATATGTCAAATAAATGAATGAAGCCAGAAGCTAAAAAGTAGCAGGACATGCTGGCGAAGGTAGCAAACTAGAGAATAGTTGGCTCCTTCAAGAGGAAAGCGATACTCTGTTCCAGCATGCAGCATCCAAGAATGCCTACACCCCCACACCTTAGTACCCAATATCCCTAGATTTGATAGATTTTCAAAACAATCTAGAAATCCTTGTTTTTCTTAAATTTTTTTTTTTAAGTGTTGGCTAAGCAGGTGATCTGGCCAAGCAGAAAACATACATGGACCAGATTGAACTAGGGCACCATTTTGCAAAACACAAGTTGGAGTCATAGATAACAAGGATGGTTCCAGTACACCAATTTGCAAACAGTGATCCTGAATTCCTGGCTCTCGTGGTCCTAGAATCCCCCTAGGCAGCACTGGTTTCCAAAAAGGATGGTGTGGGGGAGGAGGTGAGACTCCATACTTCCATTTTGCTAAGTGGCTCTTTCCAGCCCTGGGCTGTAGAGTTCCTCAGCCTATTCCAAGCATGGTCTTCTTAGGGATTGGAAACCGTGCCCCCTCTCCTCTTCTAGCTAATTGCTTTAATGCATCCTGAATGTAGCGAGGCTGCCGCCCCTAACCACTGGGTTATCATTTATTCACAGGCCTGAAGTCCCTTAAGCAGCCTCCTGCTGGCCCTCGCTCTGTGGGGGATTAATGTAGTCTGGATGGTGAGTCAAAAAGAAAGATGACATCATTTTCATGTCAGAATGAGGATGCGCGCCTGTGACTGTAGGGCTAGCAGAGTGCAAAGGGAGGGAAACCAAAGCCGCTCCTTTCCCCAAGTAACATGATGACCCCTCCCTTCTTGTCTTTCACACTCAATCCAATCTGGCTTCTCCCAAGGGAATTATTAATATGGGACACAGCCTGGCTTCCTCCCTTCTGTCTTCTCATATAAACCCAACTAATTAATTTACTTTAACAAGAGGAATCTTTCTCTATCTCTTTCAATCTTTGTCATTCCAGTTTAGTTTCTCTTAATTCAAACCCACGACACACAATTACTCTCATAACCTCATTTGGAGTTGTATCTGCAGGAAGCTCAGTGTACAAAGTATTTTATTTTGCATCATTAGATCCACTGTTATAACCAAGGGGAAAAGAATTTTTAAGTTAAAGAGTTATTAAATGGAAATAAGAGTTGGAGGAGTATGTAGAGAAGTTATATTCTTCCTGGTTTAACTAATGAAAAAAAAAACAAAAAAACACCTCACATGATGGAAGAGCTACAAATGGAAGAGATTTACATGTTTCAAAAAGCTCCACAGCCTCAAGTTTGTCAAAAGATTAAATTACAACAAACTGAATTTCAAGATCTTAATTGGCTTTCATTTGCAATTCCAGAATCAGGTGTGACCTCATTCCATGAGGTAAGACAATCATTCCAAAGTGCTGAGCAGGAGAGATTGGCTTTATAGACAGAAAAGAGCTGAGGAAAACAGAGATGGAGAGCAAAGGGATATTGGCCATTTCAAAATTATTTTCCTTGTAAAATGTTCAAGGAGTGGGAATTTATCATGCTGGCTAAAACTGGTTTTGTGAGGGGGATTTGGGTGTCCCCCTGTTTCCTGAGTTCTTGGCAGATCCAATAAACAACTTAGGTTAGCTTGAGGAATAGAAGAACTTCAGCATGAAAGACTCATTTTGTTTGAGTTTGATTTGGTTTGGTGTGTTGGACCTTGTGTCAGGGCTCAATCCAAGCTGCTGGCCTGCTATATACTGTATTTTATCAAGCTCATTGAACACCACACAATGGTACTATAAATACCCACGCTTTTTTTTTTTCCTTCACTAAAGATTGAACCTGGGACTTTTGCACTGTGCTTCATTCTCAGTCCTTTTTTGTATTTTAGAAATTTGGGTCATAGTCTCCCAAAATTTCTCAGGCTGGGCTTGAACTTTTGATCTTCCTGCCTTACCTTCCCAGACTGCTGGGATTACAGGTGTGTGCTACCCCATCTGGCTAACAGTGTCTATCCCTTGAACAATCACTTGGTTGACTCTTGTATCCTTTCAATGTGTGAATAGAAACTCCAACCAGAAGTGCCATTTGTTGCCTGTTAGACCACATTAGAAAACGAGTGCTCTCACCCCAAAAGCTGAAGCTGTAGCATTGCTGTTTTATGTAACACAGTGTCAGCATGCCAGGAGCTGGGGAAACAGGGCAGGATGTACAAAGGTGAGGCATGCGGAAACCAGGACCTCTCCTGAGCCTCTGTGCTCCAGGATGGTGTGGGGACACCTTCCCACGTGAACGCACTTGGTGAACCTTCCCAGATTGCTCCTTCCAGCTCCCTTAACTCTTGCCTGGTTAAGGGGGACTTTCTTTCTTCATGCACAGAGCTACTGCTTGTCTTTCAAAAGCCCTGCCCCCACCACCACCCAAGGCCCCAAGTAAAAAGAGGATTTGTGCAAACAAGTGCTATTCTGCTCATTTGCATGCGAAGTGGGGAGAGGAGGCAGGAACCGCTAATGAATGTAGCAGCAGTGTGTGGAAATCGTCCAAGCTCAGGTGTGAGGCTCTCATTTCTCTGCCAAGAGCCTCGTTCTGGACTGTGAGAAACAGGAGTGTGGCATCCACCACAGCATGCAAGGTGAGTAAAGGTGAGGCTACTGGGGAGCACTGGTTAAAAATGAACCCCACCTTGGGCAAGCAGTGAGATCCCACTGTTACCAATCTGGTCCGGTAATATCTTAAAACATAGGCTAAAACCCTCTCCTTCTTAAGACCTGAGGCCTTTTAAACCAAGTTTTACATTATTTGAGGGCTGGAAAGTATGGTGAGTTTTTGGGTAACTGTTTCCTCCCTCCTTCCTTCCCTGCTTCCCTCTTTTCCTCCTTCCTTCTTACTTCCTTTCCTTATACCCTCTTTCCTCATTTTTAATACCTTGAACTATCTAGCTACTTTTTGACTCAAATAGATCAAAATTCTACCATATGGTAAGCTTGGGATAACAGTAACCTGGTTTACAGTTGTACTTTCTTATCCATAGTTTCATTTTCCGAAGTTTTAGTTACTTATGGTCAACTGCAGTCCAAAAATATAAAATGGAAAGTCTCAGAAATAAACAATTCACAAGTTTTAAATTGCATGATGATCTGAGTAGCGTGTTAAAATGTCACACCATCCTGCTGGGTCCCTGGTGGATATGAATCACCCATTGCCCAGCATGTCTATGCTGTACCATATGTATAATTGGAGAAAACATAGTATACATCCAGTACTATCCAGGGTGCAGCCGTCCACCAAGGGTCTTGGAACTACTTCATGTTCAGATTCATGTATATGTGGAAAATGTAAAATATATTTCATTCTATGTTTCTCTTCTGCAATGTACTTCTAAAATAATAATTGCCTCTGCTTATTGAGCAGTTAGTATGCACCAAGCATTATACTAAGAGCTTTGCATATATTAACTTATTTAGTGCAATTATTAAAACTGGAAGGAAGTAGAACATCTGCCTTTTGCATTCCAGTAATTCTTTATTAATGGATTCCTTCATAGATAGGATTATGCCGCTATATCTAGTCTAAGCCCAAATGATGACTATTGCCAAGGATAAAGTTATTTCAATGCATAATATTACTTCATTCTGAGGAAAGAAGGAAATATAATTTCCAAACAGCGAATCTATGCCCATTTTAAGAAGTTTGCTCTCGAGAGACTTAGAGGTCTTGAGTGAATTAAATTATTTGCTTCCAAATCTTGGTCTTGGGCAAGTTATTCAATCTGTAGCTAAATATAGTAGGTTCATATAAAGGGTTTAGAACAGAACATGGCATCTTGTAAGTCCTCAGTGAATGCTAGTTTTAGGATCATTATCATGATTATACTCTGAAGAAGCTTTATCACCCCCATGTTAATGATGGAGAAACTGAGGCAAAAGATTTTAACAACTTGTTCAATATTACATAGCCAGGCAGTAATGGAGGTGACTTCTAATTCTAGGTCATTCTCAACTCCAACTTTACAATAACATAGGTGTTTGCTTTTCATTATAGAAATTATCTGGGTATGGTCATACAGAATATCACCTCTTTCTCTGGTAGAGAAGCTGAGATGTAAAACAAACATAAAATATCCCAAAGACTGGACATGTGTCACACGAGAAACATTTTGATCCCTCTGGTAGAAAGAAAGTGCTTAATTACCCTGTGCCACTGCTGTTGACCTCTGCAAATAAGTCTAATTATCACGGATTAATGGACAGAGCTCAGGCACATCTAAAGGGGCTTTGCTGAGGGGTTTTCATTTCTGCATTTCATTATCTCCATAAACATTGCTGTTCCCCATGTTCGTGGTTATGAGATTTTTATTTTTTCTTAGTGGTGCTCTGTGAAATATCAACAACAGAGCCAATGAAACAGCTCAGGGCAGGAATTGCTCTCCAGGAAATCTTTAGGAAGTCTGTAAGTTGGGTGGTTGCTGCCTGGCTGTTTACTGATGAATCATGCCACGTTGGTTCATAGGGAATAAAGCTTAGACGGTCACCAAGGAAACAGGCTGAGATTTTGGAAATATCTGAAACCACAGAGAAATTTCCAGGAAAAGAAATCAATGTCTTAGTCAAGAGTCAGGTTAACCTTCTCTGCATCAAGGTGAGTTGCAACAATACAAACACAGCTTAAGGAATTTGTTCCTGTCTGCGTTAAGACTTAAAGCACACGAATGCCGTGCTGTGGGTCCCAGAAATGAGTCTGTGTTAATAAAAGAAACTGTATTTGCTCCACACATCCTGAGGTGTGGCCATCGTGCTAGTTGGCAGCGGGCTGTCCCTGGAAGCCATCTTGGACTATGCTCAGAAGCAGATCTCCTGCGAGGGTCTTGGAAATTCTAGTGTCATATTGTGGGGAAACAACAAGCTGGCCTTTAGTGAAGAGCTTTGGTCACACAGAGGCTGGGGCCTGAAGAAGACCTTGGGCACAATGCACCAGACATGTTTCATTAATAAATGATGAGATTTGTGAATCTTGTCAGTGGAGATTGCGATCACAGAATTAATGAAATAAATAATGAAACATTTCCAGTGTTTCTAGCTGGCTTTCAGAGCAGAGTAGATCTCTACTTTTGTTAGAAATTGTGGCTGTCTCTTTGATCAACTCCTGGGGAGTTCAAGGAATGATTTTTCTGCTTCTAACACCCACCTTCAGCTTTTAGGTTCGCCTTTTTTTTTTTTAACTTGACTTTTCATATCATTTTGTGCTTCAAACACAAAGGTTCCCCAGGATAATTTCAGATAAAGACACCCCACAGAGTGAATAATCTGCAATAAAGAATATCTGAATTGTATGAGAAACAAACCATATGACACTGGGTTTTGAAAGGGGCAGAGAGAAATTTTGCTCTCAAATAAATATAAAAAATGTTCACAGTGTTATATCTGATGTTTCCATTCTGCACCAAGTGGAAACATTTCCTGATCTAGAAGCAAACCAAGATGCCACCCAAGGAGAGTCAGCCAGCAGGCAGATGCAGCATATGCGTCCGTGGTACAACCAGGCACAGTTCACATTTCTTTTTACTAAAAAGAAAAAAAAGATATTTCAAAGAAAGTGTCAAAATAATCATAGAGAATAATTCCTACTAAAGATTTCAAAATTTCTCTTTTTGACTTAGTGTATTTTAATTCGAATTCTTATGAAGTATGGAAAGGAATGGAGCTGCAATATCTGTTCCCTCTCTTGTCCTGGCAACACATAAATTTCTTTCTTGACCCATTCTAGTCCTAAAATGATGGGAACATTATTTATTACCCTGACATCTGGGGTAATCTTTCAGAATAAAGCATAATACTGACAATATAAATGGATGTCTAGTTTTCTCCCTCAGTACCCCTACCCAGCACACAAGCAGGCATGCACGTGCGTGCACACACACACACACACACACACCATTTCTTTGAAATTAGTGAATTCAGAGTCAGGGTCGTGATGAATTGCTGCTCCTGGGTTTTCCATTTTGGAAGCCACCATTGTGTTTACTGAGCTAGTTACAATTGAACCAAGTTCAAATCCATCTAATTTTTATGAATTTAACTAAAAACATACTTTTGAATAAATTAGTAGAACTAGCATGAATCAATAAAATAAAAAATATTTTTTAAAATGTATTTTTGGGCTAGAAATGGAGGCCCCGTGCTTGTAACCTGCCTTCTGGGAAGTTGAGGCAGGAGGAGAGCAAGTCCTCCAGCTGGGATAGTTAATTGACTTTGCAAAACCCATCTCAAAATAAGAAATAAAAGAAAGGCTGGGGAGGAAACTCAATGCAAAGTGCTGGGTTCACTCCCCAGTACTGCAAACACACATAAACAAAAATGTTGAGTATCCTTCACTTTTCTACTTTTATCTCAGAGCAGCACATTGATCCCATAGGTAAAACACTTCAGATTTTTTTCCTTTATAGGGTTCAGATTTTTTTTTTCCTGAGTCAAGATACATTCTTTATAGAAAAAGACTTGAAAAAGTAGGGACTTTTTAAGCTGAGAAAGTAAAATAATGCCAAAATTATAAGGATCAGAAAGAAAAAACAACGACCCCTTCTCCCATTAGATTTAGAGAGAGGTCATAGGGGCCTGTCTAAAAATTGATAAATACTTTTGTTCTGTGCGATAATTTTATGATATATCTTTTTACTTGTATCTTAGAACTAGCTAGTTTTCTAATAAGAATTTAAATATCATTGGTTCTACCATCATGGTAAGAATTACATTTTATTTTCACCAAATGATTGCTGTATTTCCTTGATTCTGAACTGCATGGCTTTTCAGTGTATCAATTTGGAAATGAGGAAGCAGACTGAAATCCCCTTCTGCCCTGCCGCAGCTGTGCAGTAGTTGTCAGAACTAGGCCTGGGGATGGAACTTTCAGAATGGACGCCAGCCGTGGCAATCAAAAGCAACAGAATCCTTGTGTCACCAGTGTTTCTAATGACACAGATCAAGAAATTGAGTAGCTAAACACAAAAACTGATGACAAAAGGTCAGAACTCAAGCAGAAATTATGACTTACAAAATCGCTGTATAAGATTTGCAAAGCACATAAACTATATGCACCGTGACACGCATAGCAAATTCAGTCTAAAGACTTTGAATCCCAACCCCACGTGTCCCCAGTAAAGCCCACTGACTCCCAGGAGCCCATCTCACTACCTATTCTGACCTAGCTCTGTTCCCGCCTCACTTAATGATTACTTCAAACCACCTTGTGATGAGGCCCACACCAGGTGGAAAGAACAAGTCCCCCCTCGCCCCTCCTGCCACGAGCGCTGAGGTTCTGCCGAGGGGCTGCTTTCTCTTGCTCAGCAAGTTTCCTAAATCCAGTCTGTATGATCAGCAGAGCTCCTGGTGGTCTTTAGATTATCAGCAGAGCTTTGATAACTCGAGAAGAAATTCAGGAGAACTGGGCTCTAATGCTGAGTAGCTTTAGGAACACATTGAATAACTTTCATTTCCTTCCTAATGTATGCACCAGGACGACATAAAATTCACATCTACTAAGTTTAGAAGAAAGTTTTATTTTTCAAAAGTACCAGTGAAGAGCACAAGAAAGCATTGTACTTTATTGGTATTAATTCTTTTTTCTTGGTGATACATGAAATAACAATGTTAGCAGACGATTGCCAGCATTTTGCATTTGCTAAGATTTGGTAAAAGTCTCCAGCTAATTTGTCTCCAACTCTGACCATGCAGTGTGTTCAGTGCCTCTTCCGTACTGACTTCCTTACTTCCACCACTTTGCTGGGTAGGAGGTCCTATTGTCACTCTTCATGTAGGTGTGCCGACAGAACTGTGGAAAGAATGCACGATTGCTTTAAGTTATAATAAATAGTGGTAGAGTTTGGGTTCAGATCCAAGTAGTTTAACTCCATTAAGCAAGGCTAGGAGGGAAGAAATGGTGTTTACAACACTATTTTCTTAAAAGCAGAAAAAAGACATTAATTAGAATGATAGTGTTTTGCATAAAGTACTACATTTTAGATTTGGCTTTTCGAAGTTGTGTTCTTCAGTGCTCAAAGCAGTGAAGTTGTTTTTCCTAGGTACTGAAGGAAAGATGCTTCAGAACTTAAAATATGACAGTTTATTTCTTCCAAGAAAGAAAGTCCTGAGGTGTTCCAAGCCATACATCAGAATGAAAAAACAAGCAAGCAAATAAAAACAGACTCATCACTTGGGTCATCCATTTAAGTCACTGCTTGACAGCTGTTCTGGGAACAGCGTTGCCAGGGGTTACTGCAGGCCACTCTGCAGCGCAGCCTTGCCACCCCATCCAGCTGGGCAGTGTGTCTCTGGAGAGGCGACCCTGCCTTTCTCTCTCCACACAACCTCCACGTTTGTGGTTCATATTAAAGATTTCTTTCTCTTTTGCAAAAGAAACAAAATAATAATATGCTGGAAATTCCCTTGATGTTGCCAGGGTATTCTCTGCCTTTGATGCTTTCTTAGCCTCAGCTTTCCTTCACAGGCCGCAAGATTGAACACCACTTTTTATAAACCCCAGCACAGAGCTGCAACCTGCTGCCTCTGCAGGTGGGGCCTGTGATGGGTGTCCCTTGCCCAGGAAGGTACCAATGAAGATGTCAAGTAGGCACCACATTCCTAACCCGGTTTCTAGATAATAGCCTGCCAGAGAGCATACTCAGGACTCTGCTTGAGTTTGTTTCTGTTTTCTTTTTCTTTCAAAGTCTCCTCTTTTATCTGGTCAATGCATTCACGTATTCCTTTTGACCAAGAAATCTGATGTTCCTCCTGGCCCCACTTCTCTCTCTCTCCACACACTGGGAGTTCAGAAATCTGTGAAACTCCTGTTTTACCTTCACCTTTATGTTTTAAGAAAGGGGAGCTTAAGGGAGAGCACCTTTTACAGTGCTATGTATGGGAAACACACATGGAAATTATATGCTTTACCTATGATCTATTATGCTAGTTGTATTTCAATATTTCTGATTTGTAAAACTTCAAAGTCATGCCATATACTTATCACCTATTACATTTTAGAAAGCTTATTCATAGAAAGCACATTGAGATTCTAAGTTACATTTCTATAAGGAATTTATCAGCCTGCCTTTGTTGCAGGTATCAAATAAATTTTAAGAAATCATAGCTTCTGCTGATGCTCCAAGTCAAATCAGGTCTTGTCAAACATGCTGTTGGATTTTCTGACATTTTATTCAAGGGAATTTGTCACCCACTTCGCTTCTTTTCTCTGCATTTCTGCCTATCACCTGCTCTCCATTCGTGGCTCTCTAGTCAGCATATGCCCCTTTCTAGGATTTGCTTATAGATTATTAAGAGGAAAGACGTAAACACACAGGGCGGATTAAGGTAGTCACAGCTGGCATCAATAAAAACAGAGGAAGATGAAAGAGCATTAAGCGTATCTGAATGCACAGCCTGTGGGGCTTTCTCATGACTCACCCTCGACCCCTAGACTCTGAAACCATGCCCACAGCAAGTAAACAGTCTTTCAAAGCAGACTACCTTCTGGGACTCTTCACACATTTTCGTTTTAATCTCTTTGCAAAGTGGTGAAAAACTAAATAATTAAATGTGCTTATGAAGAGAAGAGAAATGCTACTGGAAAAGTCAAATCTGAAATGGCGTAGAATCACCCTACGTTCCCCAGCTCGCAGAGGGTCAGATGTTGCTTATCAGCTGATGCGGAATGAAAGGGAAAGGAAGCAGTCTTCAGAGCATGCTTTATCATCTCTGCATCACTCCAAATGGCTACAAAGGCTTTTGGAAAAATTGCCTTGAGGCATTTCAAGGACTTAATTTCTTCTTTGTATCTTGTGAATTATCTACTATAAGCATACGTTACTTCTATAATTATAAAAGACTACTCCAAAAATGGAATTAAAGCATAAATTTTTAAATATAAGAATACCACCCAGTGAGTTATTTTTATGAATGCCTGGGATAAAAGAAGTAGCTTCTTAAAGTTAAACTATTTAATAATGTAGATAAGCTGTCATATGCCTAAGACGTATTTTCAGATATAAAAGGCGGGTTAAAGATGGGCTTAAATTTTTCTTTATTATAAAGTTATTATGATATCCCAAGCCCTCTCACAACTTTCTCTTTGTATGTTATATGTCCTAAATAGAACATTTTTCTACCTATATGTCTTTAGTGCACAGGTTGTAAGCAGTTTTTGCTGTTTGTCACATCCTGCTGTATGAAAAAGAACACGAGCCCACACATTTGACCTATAAAATCTAATCTCAGTCTTTTCACTGCTTTGTAACAAGTGGGGCTTTGGAAACAGTACATACTAGAGTGGCATGTGGGCAGAGACCTATAATCATCCCTACATCTCATTTTCAGTGATTTTTGTTTTGTCTGACGATATCATCTTTAAAATTTAAAGTTCAAGTGAGTTAAATGCTGAAAATATGGATAACATTAATAACTAGTTCTCAAGGTCAGTACAGAGAGAAGAGAAAACAGCCCAAATCTGTGGTTCCCTGGTGGTATGAATATGACTTTAGCAATCATTTTATCTAGCATGTAGACAATAGAAATCTACGCAACAAGACAATAGTTTACTTCAGGTATGTCAACTGTTGAATAATACAAAAATGTGTTCTAAGTGCTAGTTACACTATATTTTAAACATCCAGCTTTTTACAGAGTTGAAAATCAAATTGCTTTACGGTTAGAGGAGCATTTAATATAGTGTGACCAGTTTAAAGTTAACATTTTGTATTCTGGATGATTAATGATACCATATTGTATTTCAATTACTACAAGATACTTCTCTGTAATAAATGATAGCAATAATATTCACATTAAGTCAATAAAAAGCATCGTCAACGTGTGATGTATAAGTGCCATTGTTATACTACAAGTTGATCACATCATACAATGAATTAGCAACAGTATAACAGAAAATCTGTATATGAAGGCATATATTTTCATCTCAGTGCACAGGGATTTTGGCAGATCACCCTCATTAGTATTAATAGGAGTCAAGTGAAAATCTTCACACACATGAGCTAGAAGACGGTTCCCTCTTCCTCTCCCTAAGTATGCTCTCTCCAAACTGCAATTTAGCAGGTTCAGATATGAAAAACCAACTTATTTGTCAGGGCAGTCAAGTGTAAAAGGAAATAAATGTGGCAAGAGACTTAACTATTTCCATTCTGGAAAACCAACACCTGGCAGAAACATTGTCAAATCACATTGATCACTTTCAATGATCAAAGCATTGATCACATCTAATGTTAAAGATTAGGTGCTCATTTCCCCCAAAGGGGATGTCCACTTGAGAATAGGAGTTCGGGTACCATCAAACTTGTAGAATCATTTGGATGACAAATTCTCCAAAGATCACTGCTTTAAAAAATTGTTCTGACGCCTGGTACAGAAGCAAGGTAAGCATCACCAGTAAGATGGCCTAGGGGCTAGCAAGTAGGCACAAGAGAGGAGGTAGGGAAAGTGGCTGCTTTTCTCTTCCTCTCTGCCCCCTTGTACCTCTCCACATGGCTTTAGTGATTTGGCCACTAAATCATGACAAAACAATGGAATGCAAACAACTGACGGGTGGGGCTTCAAAAGGGAGCCAATGCCGTTCACCCCAAGGTTTTGTACAGTACAGAGCTTCTCATTTGGAATAGCACCTTGCCCAGAAAGGGACCTCAGGAGAGAGTGAGCCTCAGATGAAAGATGGAGGTCCCTATGCATCGCAATGCTTATGTTTGTCCTAAGGCTCTCCCCTACCAGGGTGCTCAGGCAGATTTATGTGATAGCATTTTCATGATAGTCATGCATAAATATAATTTGAAGTCCAAAAGCAGACTGATGTGATCTCTTTTTCTTGTTCACTTGTATCACTTTTAAAAATAAGCTCTTTAAGACCAGTGAGATAGCTCAGCAGACTAAGCACCTGCTTAGGCAAGCACAGGGACTGGGGTTCGACCCCCTGGCACCACATGTTGTGCTGGTGCCACTCTGAGGCACACTGAGCTGGCTACCAAAACCGGGTGTGGTGGCACATGCCTATAACCCCAGTGCTTGAGAGGCTGAAAACAGGAGGATCACTAGTTCCTAGTGTTAATGGTTACTATCTGGAGAAGAGGCTGTATTCATCTCAATACAATGCAAAGTCATGAAAGTAGAATTTCAAAATACCAAGAGACAAATGAAAGTCAGTGGGAAGGCCAATAAAACAGATGACTGCAAACTTCAGGATTCAGTTTAATTAGATCTACATCAAGTCATAATTTTAGAAATCCAAGTTGACTACATTGCTCTACCATATTAACTCTTTTCATGATCAAGAACAGCAGGATCCATCCCTGTATCAAAGTCCTACTCCCATCCAAGCCATGGTCCGCAGGTTGAAATTGAGTTATCAGGTGACTGTGAAAGGTCATGAAGCCTGTTTCTTTCTTTTGCTATAGTGATGAGGCCTGTCATCCATGGTTCAAACCAGCAGGTGTGTGGATGCCCCCCTCACCCCGGCTGACACTCACAGTCTTCTATTGGCCCATAGCCTCTGACTGGTAATTGTGAAACCTCCAAAATTCTAGAAAGCAAATTGTTTTGATTGTAAATTGATGTTAAAATCCATTGGGTAGCAAATAAACCTTAAAATGTGTCTATGTTTGGGTGACCTGAACTGACATGAGACTAGCTCTAATTCTACTCAGCACAATTTGCCCCAGAAATAGTAATTAATTAAAATTAATTTAATGTATCCAGCATCTGAAAGTTCCAAATTCCAAAACACAACTATGTCCAAGGAGTTCAGAATTTCAGAGGGGTCTGTGAACCTATGATGGTGATGAAAATGATGATAATTCCAACACTTTTGTCTGTCCTTAGCTCCTAGTTGCTATTCTTGTTTCTTGGTTTGGGGCATCTGTGTCCTATAGCTGTAATGTCCCTTTGTCACCACTGTGATAATTTTTGAGAACCTGTGACTTTCTGGAGTTTCTGGCGCTGGATGGACCTGTCTGGACAGCCTGCTTTGTAGTTTGCTCAACCTTTGTTACTCTGGGCTCCAACATGAGTGATTTCTGGGAAGAAAGAACTTGATTTACAGTTGTTGAATGGATCAGGACAAACACTGTGTTGTTTAATTTGGCTGGGGAAAACAGAGTGGTGTTCTTAGTAAGGATGAAGGGGCATAGAGTGTGGGAACAATTTATCTCCATAAAACAGAAAACTATTTACATTGTGGTCCTTTCCTTTCCTTTCCTTTCCTTTCCTTTCCTTTCCTTTCCTTTCCTTTCCTTTCCTTTCCTTCTTTTCCCTTGCTTTCCCTTTGCTTTTTTTTTTTTTTGCTTTTTGAGACAAGATCTTGCTATGCAGTCCATGCTGACCTTGAACTCTCTATGTAAGTCCAGGCAGTCTAGAACTCCTGGAACTCCTTCCTGCCTCAGCTTCCTTAGTAATAGGATTACAGGTATGCAACAGGATGCCTGGCTCTTTTTGTTTTTTGATTATCACAGTTTAGTATATACAAAACAGCTCCATTCTTACAATCTGTGTTGAAGTTTGAATGCCATGATTAGAAACAGGATTCTTCTAGGAATCTCATGAATATTTGTGATGTGTGCTTTCCTCTTACCAATTTTTCAACAGAGGGCATTATAGCTTCTTAGTCTCTGCCTCATGAGATGAGGACTTTCTATGTATCCATTCACATTTATTTACAGCCCAGGGCATGTTGGCCACATTTCCAGGAATGGAACCCTTTGAACGAGAGCTCTTGCTGGGACCTTCACCATTGGCTTCACTTCAGCTACTACCTTGCCAGAATGGAGCATGATGAAGTTTTCTCCAAACTCACTTTATTTAAAATCACTTTCTTCTAAAAAATTTATCAATACAGGTGTCATATAAGATATATACATTTTGGAGGGTATTCAAAAGAAATTAGTTTCTGAAAAGTCAAAAGTCTTCGTTCTAAGACAGTTTTACCTGTAAGATTCTCCCTTAACTTGGAACCAAACGATATTTTTGAATAATTACAAAAATGAGACACAAGAGAGAAGGAATTCCAGCTTGGCATTATGTGATTTGTATCATAAATAACACCAGAAATAGCTATTGACTGCAAGATTCTGTGAAGGAGGGAGAAGGGGAGGGCTGGAGAATCAAAAAGACATTTTCAAAGGATGTGGACTTGAAGTAGACCTTAAAATGTGTGTGTGCTCGGATGTCGAAGAGGGGATGGAGAAGAAGAGCAAAAGAAAAATGTGACCATGAAAGGTAATGATTGGGGAAAATATGTGTTTGGGTAGGCATACAAGTAGGACTCCAAGGAGCAGAGGGGGTAGAGGTATGTTGAAAGGACATCTTATGGTTTGAATAAGAACATGAGATTTTCGTGTTTATCTGACACCTTGTTAAGGTTTTAAAACCGAAGCTGTTCTCACTGTAGCCTTAGTAAGTGAATGTTGAAAGAAGTGCATCAATTTAAAAGGAAAAGGAAGAAAGAAACTGATCATGCAAAAGAACTAAAAAATAATGTAAATAATTGCCATGGGTTATCTTGATTGCTGTAATTCCAAGACATGGTTACTTATTGTTATCTTTAGTTTTCAGATGAGCCTTGGAAAGGCTGTCACTTGCCCAAGATGACAGAGGTGAAAAGGTCCCAGGCTTGTATCTGAATCCAGATTTGTTTGCATCCAGCATTGAATTCCTATCTACTCTTGCATAAATGGATGATTCCAATAACTCAGTTTTAGGCACTGAGGGCCTCTGTTAGAGCGGTAGTGGTGGATGTCAAAGTGCAAGGTGGAGGTGAGAGGTGAGGCAAAGGAGGCAGATACAGTCTCCGAGTGGCTGACAAACAAGGACCAGTTAAAGATTTAGCTTCATTGTTTTGAGGCCCAATTTTTAAGAGACTTACGGCAACATCAGTTGAACCAGAAAGTTAGGAGGAAGCCTCGGTTTGCAGAGGGAGATTATGAATTGATAATGAAGCCACAATCAACCCTGGCCTTCAGTCATTTCTCCTCCACCTCTGCCTTTTGTTACCACCACCTCTGGGAAAGATGCATGTGTTAGTCCTTGTTCTTAGTCATGTAGATAAGATTTATATAATATATGAGAAGGTGAGGCAAAGGCCGGGAGAAAGGGGGGAATTAGTATTTAACGAAAATGCTCACTGAATTTATCCTCAGTCCTCAAGATTTATTGCAATCAGATTTTCCTGTAGCAATACTATTACGTTTACTTTACACCATTCTCCCATGGTGGCACTGGGCCTGTGGTGCAGTTATAAGACCAAATCTCAGTAGGCACTTAAAATTCATGATCTTGCTGCCGCATGGCAGAACAATATAAATTGAAAAGCACAGTCTGGATACCATCTTGCAGCTTTTATAAGTGGAAAATTAGTGGCATTTTGATTCACGAAAGGCTTATGGCAGGCCTGGGCCCTGTGATGGCACTAATATAGCCATCACTGGAATGCCAGGAGGTGGCTTGCTGTGTGAACAACTGTCATTTCATGCCAAACTCACATAACCGAGAGGTTATGGGCCAATAAAAAAAAGCTGTGGATCTTCTCCCCTGGTTATGAAATGCAGGAGCAGGCACTTTGGAAGGCAAACTACCTGTTTCCTGCTAAAATATGCCCACAGAGTGGCCAGTTTCTACGGTGATAGATACTGTAAACACACTCAGGTTGGCACTGCGTTGTGTAGTGGGTGGGCATTGCTGGAATACATCCTTAAAGCCGAGTGTGAGGACAGTGGAGAAATTGAATAGGATGGAGCTTCAGTATTTCCATTTGAGCGATGGTTTGTATGGGATGGAGGTGACTCGGTTAGAAAAGCATAGAACAAAATTTCCTCAACCGGGTCAGAAAGGTCTGGTTCTGCCACCTATGTAACTTGGTGCAGATCACCTAACTGGTCTAAGCCTGCACTGCCTAGGTACACACAAAGAAATGAATGCCATTTATTATTTTAGCACATGTTTGTGTTACAGAATGAATAAATTAATTGTAGGGAGTTGGCACATGTATAATATTGCATCTTAAAGCCTTTGATTTCCTCTTTCTCTTCCCTCCCTCTCCTTTCTTCATCTCTATATCTCTTTCCATCTGCAATGGATCTACCTCCCTATTTCTTATAATCAATCTACTTTTTATTTTGTACAAAATAGGCCTACTAATCTCCCTTGTGGAGTTGCTCTGATGCCAGTACAATGATCCTAAGATGTTGAAGTTCGTTACACCACCAGTGAATGGTACACACACAAAGTGTTTTAATATTCAGCTTGCCCCCACCAGAGTGTAACTTATCTGGCCACCACTGTGCATAGTGATAGGATGTTCTGTGATTTTGTACAATAATTGTCCATTTTTTCCTAGTGATTTTAGGGAATATAAATAATCCCTTAGAATTCACTCTTCCATGGAAGTGTTCTCTAATGTTTAAATGCCTACAGTTCTGAATTAGCATGTGTTAGACTGCAGAGGTTTTTTTCAAGGCAGATGATCAGTTAGCTGGAGTCAAGATGGGTTCTATATCTATAAATACATCCACAAAATGCTGGCACACTTTCTTAAAACAATTCAGATATTTCTGTGTGCTTCTGTGGCACTCAGCTTAGTCTTTACGCTTTGTGATAACCTTATGAGGTAGACATTATTTATCCCTACAATTATGGATGAGAAAAGGTTCAGAAGAATTGAGGCAGAGTGTGAGGAAACTAGAATTTGAACAGAGTCTTGGAACTGCAAAGCTTGAACCACAGAATTCTACAGCCTCTCTTAAAGGTTTCCATTTTAGCCTTGACCAAGTGATGCTCACCGACAATGGGACACTCTATGGAAGACAAGGTGTAATGGTCATTGAGCAAAGCACTGAGGTTGCCCTGGGCCCTTGAATATTACCTGGACTTCAATCTGGATTCTGCTATGTATCGCTGTAATCTTGGCCAAATTACTTAATCTCCCTGTGCCTATTCTTATGAAGAAGAAATACTTTATAGAGTTGGTGTAAAAATTAAATGGGTCAATACTTAAGTCACACATAGTTACAGAGAACACACATAGAAAAATCAGGGACATAGTAGGTATCTAAGAAATATTTCACAACTGATTAAATTAATGAATGTGCAGGGAATTGTAACAGATTATAATCCATTTGTTGAGGCTTAGTAAGATCTCTGTTTTGTAAATTTAGTCCTCTCCTCTTCTAGTCAGCATCATTTGATAATAAAAATGCAAAGGATGGTAGTACCATGTACTTTAGAGCAATGAGAAATCTGTCATGTCATCTGTTTTACCTCATTCTGAATGAGAGATCTCTAGAGGTTGGGTGACATTGTGTGAGGTAACTGGTATTTAAATTTAGCTCACTTACTTTTCACTGATGTCCTACACTTGGATGGAGCTATCCTGGGGGCATCTTGAACTCACTATTTCCCAAAGCAACTACTCTTTTTTAGGTTTCCATGGAAGGGGGGACATAGTGGAAAAAGGAAAGAACATCTTTGTTTTGAAGCTATGAGTGAATACAGCATGGGATCTCTACAGTGTTTGTGATATAAATATTTTTTCTCTCTTCCTGGCTTTGCACATGGATTGGGATTCTAACTCTGCAATATGTAAACTATGTGATCTTAGACAAGTCACTTAGCTTCTCTGAGAGTCAGTATACTTCATGCTTGAGGTTATTGTGCAATTCCAGAGTAGTCCTGGGGCAGATTAAATGTGATGGGATAAGTGACTCCTGCAGCACAGGGCTGGGCACAGAGCAAATTCTAAGTGAGCAGTAGCCATGGGCCACACTGGTTTTTTCTATAGAGTGTCTCACTTGATTATCCATTTTTATTTGCAGGCAAGACCCTACTTTATAGAGCCACCAGTTTTGCTAAACATTTTTCCAAATGTCCATTTGTCATAATTTCCTACTTCTACATGAAATGTAGAATTATGATATGTTTTTTTTTAAAAATCTCATCATAAAGCCTCATTTGGATGCTCTTAGCCCTGAGCTCAGGCCTCCTCTCCAAGTGTACCTCCACATAGCTCTGCTCTGTCCATGGTACTGCCCACTCTGGTTCACAGTCTTGGCTCCTTTTAGCCCATTCAAATATTCCTTATGTTTAAAGGCACAGCTGATAAGGTCAGTGAAATCCCCTCAGGATTTATCCTGAGATCCTGTACCTCAGATTATAGAACCTTTGTCAGTGTCAGCCATGTGGATGAGTCACGGCCATTGCTTGGCCAATGTGCTCTCTGTGAAATCCTGAGAGAATGTTTTCTCTCCACGTGACTCTCCTTAGGCACACTCTACATCATCGATCACTTTCCTGTTTGGCCCCATAATCGCCTTGATCAGAAAATTTGGGACACTACTGAGGGGATTTCACTGACCTTTTCAGACCCAAAAGCTACAACTCTGGTTGCATAGGTCCTGCTTTACCTTGGTCTTAACCATCCAGCAGAAAAGTATAAAAACGAAATATAAGAAGTAAAGCCACGCTGTTATGTTGAGCTGTAAGGGACTTAGGTCAACAATTTCTGACATTGCCAGTGAAGCGGAAGACCCAATACTATTATGGGCTACTGGACTCCTTTAGAATATTTTGCCGAGTTTACACACCTATAATATTCAAATAACAGAACTTAAAAAAAAAAGAGTATACAGATGAATGCCCATTTTGTATCTGTGTATTCAAAGTGGTTAGGATAGGTATATAGTTACATTCTCTTAAGGAATAGAGTGATTTGTCGTGATGGTGTTTGTAAATAGGATATCATGTCCGCATCTTGTACAGCAAGTAACCACTAGGAAGAATGTATACAATGTGTTATTATTGAAACTGTCCTACCAATTTGATTTGAAACTGTCTCATTGCTATTTGTTTATCAATAAAATTATGGGGAAAGAAATAAAGGCACAGCTGAAGCTTCAGCCCTTTCAGAAAGCCTCTGACTTTTCCAGTTCTGAGTCACCATCCAGAGTTTTTACAGTGCTTTGATAACTGGTGGGATAGTGTTTGATTTTTTCATTGCAACGGAGGACCATCAACCGTGACAATGAATAACAAACTATTGATGTGATGCTCTATCTGGAAAGCATAGCTAATCAAGAACTGCACTGCACTTAAA
>NW_004524592.1:9936229-9951754 GCF_000260255.1 Octodon degus
TATATATACATATTTCTAATACTGCTTTATCAATGATGCATCATAAACTATATATAGTAATAGTATATATATTAATTTCTATGAAATAGGCACAAATACTTGATATGAATTTACTAAAAAGAGGTCACAGTGTTTAAAATGATACTTTTTTCTACAAAAATATTTATGAAAGCATATAAAAGTACACAAGGGTGTTTATGGTAGCATTAAGATATCAAAGTACTGAAAACACACTCATTATATGTCAGGAAGACTTGAAGTTATGATATAACCATATACAGAATACCACATAGGTATTTAAAAGAACAAAATGGATCTATACATATTGACAAGAAAAGATGTCCTTGATACATTATGTATAAAAGTAAGCTGTGGCATAGTTTATATGACTTGATTTTTTGTAAAACAAACACATTTAAAGTATATTTTATGTTCCTCTATAGATAGAAAAAACTAGACATGCACTAAATTTTTTAAAGTGCACATTTCTGAAGGGTTAGCTATTGAAGATTATACAGTTAACAAGATAATTGTTTTATTTAGTTAGTTAGTTAGTTATTTTTGTATAGGGTCTCACTATGCAGCTTCAACTCATAGTGATCCTCCTGTTTTCAGCCTCCCCAGCACTGAGATTATAGATGTGGGCCACCACTTCTGGACTTTGTGGCCAGCTCAGTACACCTGGGGGCGGGGCCAGTGTGGTATGTGGTGCCAGGGATTGGACCCCATTCGCTGCGCTTGCCTAAGAAGGCACTTAGTCTACTGAGCTATCTCGCCAGCCCTTGTTTTGTATTTCAAGTATATATATAACAAATAAAAACCTAAACCCTATGCATCACAACTTTTAACCAAATCAAGAAAAGTATATACATTTAAACTTTTAAACAAAACTTTGTACTTGATGTTTCATAATCTTAAGGTTTTTAAAGAAATATAACATATATGATTGCTAGAACTGAGCTTTTTCCTAGTGTAAATTTTCCCTCAGCAATAAGTGTTATTTATATTCTTTTCTTTTTTTCTTTTTTTTTTTTTTTTCAGAACCAGGGATTGAACTCAGGCCCTTGTGCTTGCCAGGCAAGTGCTTATTCTACTGAGCCATCTCCCCAGCCCCATTATTTACATTCTTTCTTTGACCTTATAGCTGCATCCAGATTTGGCTTTTTTTTTCTTCTCTTAAGACACAACAGTGAGAGTTCTGAAACTTCAGACTCAGTAAGGACACTGTGGAACAGGCTATTAGAAAATGTATCATGTCTCAAGTGGCCTGTCCTCTGGCCAGTCAGGATACTTGCTGGCTCGTCTGTCAAAGTGTCTCAGCAGAGAAGCAGATTCAGCCTTCCAATTGGCAAGATGTAGTCTCTCAAATCTAGTACTCACACATGCCTTCTTGATTTCTCTTCTTCCCACACAATCCTGAGTCAAGGGACATTCTGTGGAAGACTTTTCACATGACAGTGTCCGAGACACAGGCAGGGTGGGAGAGACAGTTGCTACCCATGTGCTTTGACTAAGGTGACAGAAGATGTGATAGCATAATGGAATAGAAAGAATGTGAGCTTTAGAACAGATAGATCTGGGCTTGAGACCCAGATCCATTATTTTCTGGTTATATGACCTGGGGCAAAAGAGGCAAGCTGCAACCTCTTCATGTATGAAATGATGTTAGTAATCTCTGCCTCCTAATGATATCGATAAGATAAACCAAGACTAGCTTTAAACAATCTAGAGCATAATAGATGCTAGCAATGTTAGCAACTTCCTATCTTTCTCCTTTTTTCAACACTTCCTCCTACATTCCCTTGACTTATTGGAGGAGTGTAAGATTCCAGTTTTTCCAGCATCCATGAACCAGTCCACTCTTTACCTTGCTGGGTACTACCTATCTTTGTTATTGCCCAGTGGCATTCATGTCATGGAATTAAAATAATCACGTGTGAAGTTAGTATGTATTAGGCAGCTGCCAGTGCACAATCACCTCATAACTCAGAACACAGACTCCATGTATTTAGCAATGGAGCCCATGATGGCTAAAGTGATCAGTTTTACCCTTTTGAACTTGGAAGCTCTATGAGAGCAGAAACCATATGTTCTTCTCTATATACAATGATACACAAAACTCTGAGTGCAATCATCAAATGCTCATCACCCTACTAACTGACCTGAGAATTGCAGGGCCTCTCTAGGTGTAGAGAAAGGAACTTTATTAAGAAATAAAAATTCAATCTGTCCATTGGAGCTTAATTACACTTCTGAAGCAAACACAGCTATGCCTGTATGGTTGTAGATTAGACCAAATCTTCCATCTGTGTCTATTCTTCATTTTCTCATTGGTTTTACAGTGGCTCATTAGTGTAAAAAAGATGCTTTGAGACAAATTTCAGTAGTCTTTGAGAAGGTCAGACATCCCTGTATTGGAGAAATTACTTAGAGAGACCCTGAAAGTGTGAAGGAAAGATCCAGAGAAGGCAATTGAGAAAGCTTCTGGTAGACGCTGTCTGCAGATCACTGGCCAGCGCCACATAAAGGCCTTGGCTGAGCCATTACAGTCTGCTGTGTCAATGCATTTTGTGGGAGGCTGTCATTCATAGATCACAGCTGGCAGGGAGGTAATGGCCCCATGGGAAAGCCTACCACTTCCCCTCGGTAAATTCTATTAGGGATCTGTGGGTTCCTGCCATTGGAGTTCATATTAACTCGGGCAAAGGGGTAGTGATTGATTCTGTGGAATTCTGTGAATACACACAAAATACATTTCATACTGTCATCTAGGTTTTGTATTGCACGTCCGTGATCCCTGCTAAATGGTAAATCCAATATGATCAACTTGTATTGCTATAGAGAAAAAAAAATTTTTCCATGCCATTTTAAGGCTGAAATACCTCCCTGCTTTCTTTCTTCTCCAGTCATGAAAGATTTAGACCCAACTATAAACCACTGAATTCTCTTCTGACTTAACAACTTGATCTGATGGAAAGGGCATTTATTGAATGCTCACCGTGTACCAAGAAATAGCAGGGGAAAAACTACAAGATAAAACCAAAACCTTAATAATGGCTTTCTACCCTCAGGGAATTTATAATATAGTTGCAGAGAAGACAGTCACAAAATGGCTAAGGAATATAATTATAAAACAAATAGCAGGAAATGACAAAATAGTACTCAAGCATGTCACTTTGTGTAATAGGTATGTTCTTCAAAAGAAAAGTGTGCTGAACTTGCGTACCACTTGAAAAATTAGCTCTTTATAGGGATTTTTAAAATAGAGCAAATAGTGATCTTTTTATAGTCTAGTGTATCAATACTCAAAGTTTCAAATTTTGTGAATCATTCTTTCCCTTGGTGTATCCCCCTTACCTATAGGGGTACATCCCAGCTTCCAGATAGGTGCTTAACACAATGGAGAGCACCATGTCCTACATACCACATTTTCTCCATACATATTTATGATGAAGTATAAGTCATAAATTAGTCATAGTAAGAGATTAAAATAGTAACTAGCAATAAATAGAACAATTAGAAGAATGTACTATAGTATGTTATATGAGTAAGATCTCTGTCTTAAAACAATGAAGACAAATACTAACATTTATACACCATGGTTGACCATGGGTAACTGAAAAATGAAAAAAATCATGGTGAAGGGCAGATGTCCATGCACATTCTTTGGGCTAGGAACACATACCAAGTTGAGGGATTACCATAGACAACTTCCTAGATGAATTGAATTTTGGATTAGAGACTAAAGGTGAAAGGCAGGACTTGATAAGGATTTTAAGGAGGAACAACCCTCCCACGTACTCAGAGAACCAGGTCTACATTTACTTCCTGAGTGGTGTAACTTGTCATAGGCAGAAGTAGTACTGAGGCCTGTGTGTGATTTGCAGGTGGAAGTTTGTTGCTGATGTGCTAGGCCTTTCTTTATTTTACCTTTCTGAGCTGTGTTTTGACATATTCTATCTTCAGCACCTTGGCACTTGTTATAGTTTATGTCTAGGTGTTGCCCCAAAGCCTCATGTAATCACTGAGGCAGCTTCTAGAGTTTGTGATTAATTCATGGTCCAATGCAGGGATTATTGGTGCATAATCTTGAAACCCTCTCTCAATCTCTTTTACCACCAGCATTTCTACAGCCTTTCTGCCCTGGCCATCTTTGAGGTGAAATCCATTTCCTCTGGGTCCATGGCCTTCTCTCTGTGAGATCTCTTTTACACCTACCCTGGGGTGGGGGTAGGTAATCTGCATACAATATAAGAAAAGGAGAGAGGCTTACTACTGCTACAGCGGCTGTCCCTCCCTTTACTCATTGCTGCTTTCTATAGCCATGAACTGCTGCACTCTGCCATGTACCACTCAGCCTTGCAGCCAGCCAAGTGCGGACTGGAACCTCCACTAACTGTGAGCTAAATAAACTCCTGGAGCCAAAGCAGTGTCTTTGGGGCACCCTGGGCTACTGTGGTCAAGGGCTCAAAGGTCTTATTCATTACAGCAATACTTTTACTTCTGCAGGTCCCCAAGTGACAGATGACTGGGAAGTTGATTCCCTTGAAGTCTCCAATCTGCAGATGAGTGACAATCTGTGTAGACAGAGCCACTCCTCATTCCTTCATAAATTCCTTACAATGTCCCTTGAATTTGTACCTCCCTTTAACTTTCATGGTTCCCCAGTTGTTTGGGTCACTTTTGCCAGATGGATAGATAGATAGTAGATAGGTAGATAAATAGACAGACAGACAGACAGACAGACAGACAGACAGACCACCATCTGGTGACTCAACTGTCCTTAAGTACAGAGACAGTTATTCTCTGGTCAACAATTACTTATCACTTACATGAGCAGGTCCAAATTCCTCACTTGAAGATCTATGTTGCTCACAAACTCCCTCTCACCTCACCTGAAAATCTCTCTTAATCTCTTTTACCACCAGCATTTCTCCAACCTTCATACACTGGCCATCTCTGAGGTGAAATCCATTTCCTTTGGTTCCATGACCTCTCTGTGAGACACTCCAGAGCTCAAAGCCCATTCCCTTTTGTTAACCAAACCACAATCTTGGAAACATAGGTTCAAGTCCATCTTCCTTAGGACACCTTCCTTAATATGCCATTCTCCTCTTCTGTACACTTTAAACCTGAGCCTCACAAGTTGCAACTTTTCTCAGCACAGAACCTGTTCATCTAGTCAGGTTTAAAGTGTTTAATACCTGACTTTCTTTTACTAGATTGCAAGTTCTTAAGGACAGCTGCTATGCTTTTCATATTTTTACTTTTTCCTGTCATCACTCAAACCTGAGACAGAACCGAGAATCAGTATTATTTTTAAACCAAAAAGTAGCTCCAGGCAGCCACCAAACAATGGGCAGACTATTTTATAAAGTATTTTAAGCTGGCATTGGATTTGTAACTATTCCCCTTAAGGACAAAATTCAAAATGGTGCCTAAGCTTCCTGTCAAACTGTCACCTGTCCATTCGCTGATGCTGTGGCACTAGTGCCATGAAATCACTGTTAGTGTTACAAATCCACACTGATGCTACTCTACACAGCTTATTCATGCAAATTTTTTGAATAGTGGAATTTCTCTGAGATAGTAAAGGGAGAAGGAATTTGACTTCTTACTATAGAATATATCACATGGAGATAAATTACAGCGAGCAGGGATAAGAAAAATAGTGATCTTGGAAGGCTTCCCTGAGGAGGTAATACTTGTACCATGGGAATACATGAACGTGGGAAGGACTCACCCAAGCAGAGTGACTAGAAAGGCATCAAACAGAATTATAGTGCATGAAAGGCCATATGGCCAAAAAATAGCTTATCACAGTCCAGATCCTAGGAGGCCAGTGGGATTCACCTGGAAGCAAGGATAGTGAAAAGAAGGGCACTGGCCATAGAGAAAAGTCCACCTTTAATTTAAAGTTGATGGGAAGCTATTGGAGACTTTTAAATGCAGTTGCGGTTTTTTTGCACAATCAATTGGATGACTTTTTAAAGGACGAGGTAGGCATAAAGACACTGTTTACACCAAACATTGGTTTCTACAGAGCGGCCAAGAGAGATCATGTAGTGCAGAGAATGTGTGTGCAGGTGTTCCAGATGTGGCCAGAATGGGTCTCCACCCCACTCCATCCTACCCTCTTTGTGAGGAGCCAGGGCAGGCTGAATGGCTGGACGCTGATTCTGTAAGATGGAGAGGAATAGGAGAACCTGTCTTGGGCAAACATAATGGCTCAAAGCTGTCTTCTTGAAAGTCACAGGGAAGCTGAGTTTCAAGCCACTCAAAGATCAAATTCTAACACATTCTGAAGTCAGAGGGCAAGCGTCACACAGAAAGGGTGAGACAAGAGCAAGCCAGAAGAGCTTCTGACTTCTTTTTGAGGCAGCGGTGATAGGTGTGCAATGTTGGCAACCCTACCTTCTCCCTCCCAGAAGCAGTGGCTGGGAGTGGTAGTACAAGGCTCTTTTTTGCTCTCTTAGCCTAGCGAGATGAAAGTGCTCACTTGACATAGAGGAGGAAGTTGAGAGAAGGTAATAATTCATTACAGGGATTATTATATCTGCCTGATCAGGGAGCTTAGCTCATGAAAGCAAAGCCCAGGTCGGTCTTGTTCATCACTATCCCCCCAGGGTCTACCAGGCTGCTGAGGCACCCAGTTTCCCTTCTGAATGTAGCTGCTCAGGGAAATGCTGTATGGAAGGCGTTAGCCACAATCAAATCACATACGTTGAAAAATTGGTTTAAAGTTACTAATTAATTACTAAACAGATACAATGTGAAACACTACATATAAGGGTTACCTTTCACATGTAGTGTGATACATCTTGGTGCATGCCTGCAATCCCAGCACTGGAAAGGTAGAAACAAGAGGATCATAATGAGTCTGAGCTGCACAGTGAGACCCTGTACCAAATTAATAAATAAGATTACAAAAAGAGAAAAAAAAACCCTGTGTTCTGCAAAAGCCATACTCAAAATAACTGTTTGGGGAACACGAGATCAAGACAGACCAATTAGCATTGAGGCAATACATAAGTAGAGCGGTAGTAAAATAATAATTCCAATTAAATTTTGGAGTTCAGGAGTCAAGGTCATACTAATTTCTTACTACATATTATAAATAAACTAAATATTTTTTAGACTAAAAAGTCAAGGTAGCTTGGTAAAATGTGTATTAACAGATTATGTCTGCACATTATAGAGACAAGGTCAAAATTCATGAAGACCAAGACATATTGTATAAATGAGGTTCTGGAAGGTTTTACTATCTGACATGAAGCATTCATTCTGACAAAGGACCCTGGGCCAACCTATGTGTCACTTATGTCCTATTAACTTTAGTCCCTATTGTCAATTACAGATGAGTTATTTTACAGTCTAAAAACATGTTAGAAACCCAGTAGACTGGACTTATAAAGTTTGAATAAGAAGATTATCATGGTTTAGGGCTTTTGTAAGGGGAAAAATATAATACAGCACACATTTTATAATGAATCATCCAAGAATCATATACAAGAAATGCAGGAAATCTGTCCACTCACATGAACCCTAAAGACTCCAGCCGAAGGCCTAGATTCCAATATGCTGCATAAATCCCGCTGAAAACCTAGAGCCTCCCACAAGTCCAACTGGAGGCCTAGAGCCCACAACAAAGTCTCATGCAGGTCCACTTCACAGATCTGGGGTGGAAAGGCCCAAAGGTCAGTGGTGGAAGCTAGAAAGTCTGCGCCAGCAGGATGAAGGATCTGTGCCAGCAGGTTGAGGGATTCGAATGGGAGCCAGGAAGAAATGCTGAAGGTAAGCACCAGAGCTCCCCCAAAAGTACCACAGCCTTTCTCAGCAACAGGAAGGTCCCAAGCTCCTTCAGCAATGAACAAAGCCGAGTTCCCATCAGGAAAGACAATGCAACAAGCTTCTCCATGAGGCTGAACAGTGTACCATCTTCCCTTCTAGAGCCAAGAAGTAATGCTCAAGATGAGGACCAGAGCTCCTCCAAAGTTCATTGGGAAAGCCAGCATGACAAGGTCCTCCAGAAGAACAGCCCAAGAGAATGAACATCTTCCAACTCCAACAGCTTCTCCAAACAGCATCTCTAACAGCATTTCTGCAGTTTCTCCTGTTGTGCCTTTATGCTGCTGGCAACAACCCTCAGGCAGGTCTCCTGCATGCCATAGTAATTTAATTCAGCTGGGTATAATAAGTTGACCACCAGTTAGAAATGTACTACAAAGGTCAACAGAATTATCTTACTTTAATATCACAGGTTTTATAAAAGTCAGGCCCATGATGGCCTAACATGTGTCTAATATTGAAGCCTTTAGGCATTTTTATGGAAACATCTGGGTTTCCTGGTTGTGTTCCTTCTTAGGTATTGATTGCATCCCATTTAGATGGCGGTTCTAATCATTTCCTTTGTCTGTGTGGTCCTCTGGGTGCCAGGCTGCCAAGGCTCAGTATACCCACCTTTCTCCAGAGCTCTGCTCACCCGTATTTGAGTTCATAAGTGAGGTGTTTGTGACTTAAGGAATGCCTGCATTTTATTTAGATCCTTGGGTTTTTTTGTAGACTTCTCATTACCCCAAAATGCATACTCTTTAATTTAAAAGTGACCCAGATCCATACTAAACAGGTCATAGGTAAGTGAGATAAATGAATCCCAGAAATAGAAAAAGAAATAATGAGTTTTATGGGCAAATCAAACATTACCCTCCTAATTATCACAGTTAGATGCTTAAGGAAGATCTGTTGATCACCTTTGGGTAGTGAGTATTTTAGCATATTCTTTTAAATTTAATTTGATTTGATTGCTGTGCTTCTTGTGGAAAGAAAGTGTATATAATGTCAATGTAATTTTATTAGCTATCTTCCACATAATTGCCTTTAAATAAGCTAATTCTTCATTGCTGTACCTTGAGGTTCTTGTTATTGTTAACACAAACAATTTAAAACCTTCAAGTTTTGGATCACTCTTCTATTATTTTAACATTGATCTTATTATTGAGATGAAATCAATATACATTTGCATATTGGTTTTTAATTTTCAAATGATGAGGGTTACTTCTCTATATTAATATTGATGATAAAATAGGCACTAGGCTACTCCTTGATCTATTTGTTATGTTAAAGAGTTTTGCTGTTTTTCACATCCGGTTCCCCTAGTACATAACCACCTTTCTCCATCCCTAGCAGAGTGAATGAAGAGCCTTATTTCTGTTTTTTTGTTTGTTTGTTTTTTTGTCATATAAAGTTATACTTAAGGCTTATCTCAAACAGAAAAGTCATGTCCCTGAACTTGCATTTGAAGAATGTGTGTGCATCACATCAAATTCCCTGCGTCTTGCTTCAATAATGATTGACTGACTTAAGGCCAGTATATGGAAGGCAGATTGTTGTAAGAATGACCAGTATTTCCTATCAGGATGCAAATGTTCTATGGAAGATGCACTATCTACAACCTTAGTTATGGTTTTTGCAAATAAACAATGGAAATGGAGAGATTATAAAAACATAATGGCATGAAATATTAATGTAATGGATTTTCTTTTTCTTACAATTTTATTTGGCTAAAAGATTATTGACAGAAGTCATAAGCAATCATCTAGCATGAGGCAATTTAATGAATTACAACTGAATTTTAAAAAGTAATTGTTAATCTAATGTTCCATCACATCTTACAGCTCCATCTATGGTTCTTCTTGTTGTTATAGCTATTAGCTACTTTTTCAGGGTCAGAAAAATCAATGCTTTTTTCCCAGCCCCCGCCGCCACTCAAGTATTATGTAGATAGTTTGGTTTTAAGGATTTTAGTTGATCCTATGGTCAAAGTTGATTTTTATGATTCTTATACCACTCTCTGTCTGATATGACAATATTTCCATGGAAAGCGGCATAATAAGAGTTCAAGTGCATTACTCCAAGGGAGTCTCTCTTACCTTCTAGAATCATTTACTATACTTACTACTGATATTGCTTCAAAACATTCTGTACAAATATGTCTTTTGGCTCATGACTCTGAGTTGCTAAATGGATGCAAGATGGCTGTACAATGATTTGTCTCCTCCAAAATAAACACTCAGTCTACATTTTCTAGATTTCACATTATCCTGGTTTCTAACAAAGATTTCTATTCTTACCACTGATGATTTTGTTCCTAATAATTAAAAAGTTATTAAGTAGATGCCTACATTTCCTGTTTTACCTGAAAATAAAAGTTCTTTAAAAATCCTTTAAGGAACTTGCCTTGAAAGAACATACTAGTATGTTCAGTGTGCTGCTGTGCTGCATGCTCGGGCTTCCACAGACATAGCAAGTGCTGTTAGTGAAAACAAAGGGACAGTGAGTCTACAGCCCTGTTGGCGCTGGAAGGAGGACTCCAGCAGGAGCTAGGAGAGCTGTTCTGTCCTTTACTGGACCAATAGCTATTGATAATCGGTTGGAGACTCCTTGTCAATACTGGAGTAATAATAGACCTATAAATAGAAGTTACAAGCCAAGACAGAGGAAGCAAGAACCAGAAATGTGTCTAACCTTAGATTATGTGGTCACTGTTGTAGAAACTGAATTCTGAAAGACAGGGTTGTAATGCAGCAGGCTCTGCTTCTAACATGTCAGTGACCTCGGACAAGGTATTTCCTGTCTGGGCTGTGACTTCCTCCACTAGAACAAGGAGGGTCTGAATTGTTAGGTGATTTCCAATATCTCACCAAACCTAAAACTCCCCAATTTCTGCAATTTTGGGATCCTATGGATAATTCGGCTAACTATAAAGGAAAAAAAAATTGGTTTTAGGGTGAAGGCAATGTCTTGTACGTCTAATTGGTTATCTTGCTGAGGGACTACTGTTGATTATACAGACAGTGAGAGAGGATGGGGGTGTGTATCCTATCTCCATAAGGTGGTGCAGGAAGGTGCCCTGCATGTGACTGTGCTATCAACATGTCCAGCTGCCTCCCAGAACACTTTGCTCTAAGCTGAAAGTCTCCTTTCAACATTGGAAGCAAACAACTTCTGAGATGATTTATTTAACCATACACTTAGATGTGGATGTCTGACTTACTTCTTTTAAGAGAGGGAAATATATATATATATATATATATATATATATATATATGATACTTTAAATACTGAGATACATAAAAGGAGAAAGTAAAAACAAAACAAGCAAACACAAACTATATTGAATTCCACAACACAGAAATCTTAATCACTGATTGCCTAAGTAAAATTAGTTTAAGAAGAGAGTAGGTAAATAGAAATCATTTTTCTTACAATGTGCTGGATAAACTCAAACTTCCTATTTTAAACAATTTAACTTAAATCTAATCCCCAGGAAATGAACCAAAGTAGAAGAAAATAACTACTTGTTTTCAGAACTTTACCCTAGTTTATCCTATATGTTTATAATTCTTTACATGGAAAGACAGAGACAAGAAAACAATCAAGCCTGAGTTCACTCTCCCCACTGTAGCTCTGTCTTCTGCTGTGATGTGAGGTGCCACATATGGCCGTGCCTTGGAGTACAGGTCCAGTGAAACTTGAGAATCTGAAATACTGTGAGTGTGCTGTTATTGTGGTTTAGATCCCAAATGTCCCTCAAATTCTCATGAGAGTGGCAGGTGACTGGATCACAGGCCTGCTATATTCATTAGTGGTTCATCCACTGATGAGCTCAGCAGCTGGATTTGCTGCTGGGACCTGCAGCCTGCTTGGAGACACATCCCAGGAGAAAGGCCGCAGTAGGTGTGCTCTTTCCCTGGCTCCTCCCTTCTCTCGCAGCTTCCTGGCTGCTCTCCATTGGGCAGCCTTTCCTCTGCCAGGCCCTTCTTCCCCCCTGCTCTTGCCTTGGAGTCGGCCAACAATGGCCTGAAACTATGAACCAGAATAAACCTCTCCTTTTTTCAGTTGGGTGTTGGGTGTTTTGTCCCAGTGATGAGAGAGTATCTGAGACCCATGGGCAAAGGGACTCCAAAAGCAAAAGACAAATGTTTGCATGTTTGTACTTTGTGTGTATTTCTCAGGGAGTTTCTCAAAGTTGCGTATGTTCAGTGCATAGGACCTACTCATTTGCACACAAAAGATTTACTTATCTTTTAAAACCAGAGAGAGATAGGGTGATCAGATAGATGTATTCAAGGGAGCCCAAGGATCTGAACCCTACTCCCACACTCTATTTGATAATTCAGTGATTTCCCAAGCACAGTATGCACATGGAAAACACAAGGTAATCTAGGAGAAGAAAATGAATTTCAAACCCATTCTTAGAAAAGCTCTATTTTTGGTGTGTGTTTTATAATGTACATACTGTATTAGTGGAGTAGTACAAGTATATCATTTGCAAAGAAATGAATAAAAAGATGTATTTTGAGGGTGCATGCTTAAAATTTTCTTAAAGGTAGGAGTGCCAGTCAAAGCTTAGAATCCTGCACCAGACAGTAGGCTGGAGCTAGGTGGGAACTACCTTTGCAATCTACCTTTCTATTTGCAGATGAAGGCTCTTTCCCACTCTTTTTGTTTTTGTTTTTGTTTTTGTTTTTGTTTTTTTCTTTTTTGTTTTTTTAGCTGCCTCCCCTCTCAGAGAAATTGGGATGTCCAGAGAGAATACTGTTGTCCGAAGAGCAAAACCCCCATAAACATTATAGATTAACTAGGTAACATAATTCAAATTAAAAAGTCATTTTGTTGCACTTATTTTATTTCCTATGTTAATGGTCTCCATTTCCTATGTTTAGTTCATATTTGTGAGAATTTTCTCAAATACGTACTTTGAATTAAATGAAGGAGCCAAAAAAAAAAAAGTCCAAGAGAGGTTTTTCATAAACCCAACCGATTCATATTAAGACATTTCTCACATCTTAATATATGACTGAAAGGGAGTAACATAAATGGACTCTGAATTTCTTCCATGTGCTTGTTTGCAAGAATACATTGCTTCCTAAAATTTGCCTCTTGTTGGCCATTAGAACACTTATTAGAATATTTATTAGTTATTAACACACAAAGTATGTTTGCATATGTATGTGTATGCAGTTTAAGAAAGATAGCTCTCTAGCTGCTTACTGTTGGGACTAATTTAGATTACAATACATTACAGACAAGAGTTTAAAAATAACAAAACCCAAGAGTGGCTTGAGGTGAGGCTCAGGAGTAGAAGGCTGATTTGCTGAGGTGGGCAGAACTGGAAAGAGCTGCCTGATGCATCCTGGGTTTTGGAATTCAGAGACATGATTGCCTAAATAAATCCCGACAGTAGAGCTCAGCACTGGAGTGTATTACTTTACTGTTGCTGCTGTACCAAAGCACCGCTGATTGGTGGCCTAGACACAAAAATTGATTTTCTAGCCATTCTGGAAGCTGAAGTCCAAGTTTAATGCATTGTCAGGGGTGTTTTTCCCTTGTGGTCTTTCTCCTTATTTGTAGAAAATGGTCTTCTCCATGTGTCTTCCCTCTAGGCCTTTTTGTGTCCTTGTCTTTTCCTCTTACAAGCTTATCAGTCATACTGGACTACCGTGTATTCTACTGACCTCATTTTAATTTAATTATTTCCTTAAGGATCCTTTCTCCAAATACAGTCATATTTGGAGTTACTGGGACTCTAATATCTTAATGTGGTGGTAGTGGTGAGAGGATAAATTAAACCTCTAAAGAGTGGCATTTACCGAGGTCATGGCTGCATGATCAGACCGACAGTGTTCCAGGTTTTATGGGGCTTTCTGGGTGCTGGACTCTTTGTACACTGTTGTGAAATGTTACAGCTGTTAAAGAATTTGTTGCTTTCCATGTCAGAGGTGGCAATATTCCAGAAATGAATGAAGTGTTTCCTGTGTCTTTTCAGTAATGAAGAAAGGAAGGAGATGAAAGAAAATTGGGGATATTAATGCTGTCAATTATTGTGATAAGATATTCAAGAGTATGAGTTTTAATCCCATTTGGAGATTTTATTTGCATGGGGAAGAATTAGATTTATGTATTAACATAAATTTTGTTTATTTTTTTCCTGATTTAATCCCACCTGGAAGGACTTGAACTTGAACTCTTCAGAGAAGAGGGTCAGAATACAATTGGTTTACCTAGCTGTCACACGAGAGTCTCTTGCTAACATTTGCAGTATTTTCCTTGGCTGACCAAGCACTTTCTTGCTGGCAAGTAAACAGAAAACAGCTGTCTAGGAAATGGGTCAGAGAAAATATATTTGGTCAGGTGCAGGATAAATAGATCATAGATCTATTAAAATAGTCCTAAATGAAGCAAAACAAATCTCTAAGCCACACAGATCCCTCCTGAAACCTTTCAAAGGCAACAAACAAACAAAACAAAAGGTTAAATGTAATCATGAGTCTTTCATATTTCTATTAAAGGGATGTTTCCTAAAGCTTTATCCTCATAATTATGGATCACCAAAGTATCAACTAATCAGCTAAAAACACAGATTCTGATGGAATTGTTCCAAACAGTGATAGTCCAGACCACAGAGGTAGTCTAGAGACCCTGAACTCTTTAAATCAGAGCACAGATGGGTTGATTGATTATTTCCTCAAAAAAAGGAGGACTATGCTAGGTTGTTAGCCAAGATTGATGTTCCAGATAATAAACTGATTTTTTAATGTCCATGAAAACTTCAGAAGCAATATATAGACAGAACATATAGAGGGAAAAAAATTTCAATTTGAAGAGTGGAACAAACAAACAAGAATTAAAGTCTAGGGCCAGCGAGATGGCTCAGTGGTCTAAAGTGCCTGCTTAGGTAAGCTCAGGGACTGTAGTTCTATTCCTGGCACCACACGCTGCGCCAGGCTCACTCCCAGGGTGGGCTGAGCTGGCCACACACACACACACACACACACACACACACACACACACAGAATTGCAACCCAAGAATTAAAATCTATCCTCTCTGCCAAAACTAAAACAAAATTGTTCATTTTGTGTTTATAAAGATAAGGCAAAATTAAACATGTAATAACATGTCAATTTCCAAGGACCTATTTTTTCTTATATTAGCCAGCTTTTTTTTTTTTTTTTTGTTAATAAGACCCAATTCCCAACACCCACCACTTACAGGAGGAAAAGTTGAATTTGCTTATGATTTTAGTTCACAATTAGCTGAGGTATCATGGCAGAAGGCATTGTGCAGTGAAGCTGCTTACTTCACGGTGGCTGAGAGACAGAGTAGAGTAGTGCCAGCAAGAAAGGGGATGAAAGAGTAGATGTAGACCCCAAAGCCACATTCCTAAGACCCACCTAGACACACCCAGAAATATGCTCCACCAGCTACTGGGATGAACCCCAAAGCCAATCAAGTTGAAACTGCTCTATCTGCTGCACATACTATATTTCTGTTGCATCAGTCCCATAACAAAACTTACTGTCACTGGGTCTTGCAGGTTAGCTCAGTTGTTTAAAGTGCCTGCTTGGGCAAACTCAGTCAGGCACAGGGGACATGGCTCAATCCCAAGCTCCATATGCTGCACCAGGCCTGACCCTAAGGCAGCCTGAGCCAGCCAAAAAGTAAATTAAATAAATAAATAAATA
>NW_004524592.1:9952074-9964589 GCF_000260255.1 Octodon degus
TCTTCTTCTTCTTCTTCTTCTTCTTCTTCTTCTTCTTCTTCTTCTTCTTCTTCTTCTTCTGTGTGTGTATTTTTAGGGAAGGGTCTGCATGGTGTTCAGGGTCTCACTACTAGATGGCACTCATAGTGCTCCACCTGTTTACAGACTCCCAAGAGCTGGAATTATAGGAGTGCGCCACCACGCCCAGTCTCAATTGCTGTCTCGGCATGCCCTGGGGGTGAGGCTGGCATGGGACATGTTTTTTCTTGAACCCCTCTTGGTTTCACGCGAATTGCTTCCTCTTGGGTTTCTTTCCACCTCTCCGGTTGATCTTTCCACTTTCTGTGCAGGCTCTTCTCCTTCCATGCATTCTTTTTTTGGTGGATCTGGGGATTGAACTCAGGCCCTTGCGTTTGCCAGGGAAGCACTTATTCTACTGAGCTATCTCCCAAGTCCCTCCAAGCATTCTTTGATGACAGTGACTAGTCTTTCCCTCCTCATTTTTCCTGGGTGTTCCCTCACTCCATACCTTTTGCTGATGTTTCTGAATGGACATTGTTCTTCTAGGCCACGATTTTTAAATTCACCTCTTCAGTGTCCTTCTCTAACATGATAACATTTAATTACTTTATATTCAAAACTGAATTTGGTATCCCCAAACTGAAGTTTTCATTGTTTCCATGAAAAGGAAAGGTTCAAGATGCTCAAATGTCCTAGGCATTTATACTTTTGGGCATACTTCCCACACTAGGTAGGGCTGCTTAGAGTAACACAAGGGCTTAGGATAGTGCACACCTCCTAAGGTTGGTCACTGGAGACACTCTGGCTTCTTTCTTGTGCTTTTACTCCTTTACTCTAGGGCAGTGGTGACAAACTTATGGCAGACATATTATCTATTTTTCTTTTAAGACAAAAGGTGTTACTATATGAGTTATTTTTTCTGAACTAAAACCTGAGTATTCAGGTTTAATTACAGTGTTGGCACTTTGTGATAAATAAGTGGGTGTTAGTTATGGTTTGGGTGCCCATCTTTAAAAGGTTCATCATTGCTGCTGTAGGAAAAGACTGCTGTTCCCTGCTGCTGTCATGAAAACAGTAGCACTGTGGAGCAGACTGTGTGGCATGGAAGGTGCCTCCTTCCAACAACCAGTCCAACTTGCAAGGCATGCGAGGGAGCCATCTGAAAGCAGGCCTCCACCTCAGTCAAGCCTTCCGATGACCACAGCTTTTGCCACCATTCTGACTGCAACCTCAGAGAGACCCTGAGCCAAAACTGCCTAGCTAAGCCACTCTCCAAACCCACCTCACATAAACTATGGAATAATTTCTATTGTTGTTTTGGGCTATGAAATTTGGGGGTAATTCGTCATGAGCTGATATGCCTGTACTTCCTCCCACAGGGGCTTACACCACAAGCCAAGTTTCTTGCAATGTATGCAAGAAGTATGGACAACGTAGGTTAAGACAGTAATAAGGAATGGATTAGAGAGATATTTTTAAGACATTTGGCAGAACTTGTTGACAGGAGGTGGGGTTGGGTGTTAGGGTATTCCAGTTTTTGCTGGATCTTAGGATGAGAGGTTTGTTCATTTGTCATTAAGTTTTCCTGAGCTAAAGTCCAAACAGGATGAAACAAAATTCCAGCCAAATAAACTTCATCAGCTAAGCCCTTTTTTGTAAGTCAGTTTGCGCAATTTCATCACAGGAATCAGATTTAAAATATCACGACCAAAGAGAAAAAATAGCAAGAGGTGCTTACCTTTGTGCTAGAATGCCAATGATTGTTCATATTTCTCTTTGTACTCTTGAAAATTCCCTTACATATGAGATTTCCTTTGGTATTCAAATGCTATTAGTGCATCCAGTGTTTAGGCAAATAGAAGTAGTAAGAAGAAAGTGAAATGGCATATATTGGAAGACTTTTTATTAAAACGGTGGCAAAAATGGGCGGCCAAATAACTCAGCAGATTAAAGCCCCTGCAAGTAGATGCAGAGTCCGGGGATTCGATCCCAGGGCCTGCCATGCTAGCCCCGTCCCCAGGGCATGCTGAGATGGCAATTGAAACTGGGCGTGGTGGCACATACCTGTAATCCCAGCACTTGGGAGACTGTAAACAGATGAATCACTACAAGTCCGATCTAGCAGTGAGACCTTGAACACCCTGTAGACCCTTCCCTAAAATACAAAAAAAAGAAAAGAAAAGAAAAAAGAAAGAAAGAAAGAAAGAAAGAAAGAAAGAAAGAAAGAAAGAAAGAAAGAAAGAAAGAGAAGAAAAGAAATGGTGGCAAAGGATCCAACTCAAACTGGTTCGAGCAAAAAAAGCATTTTATTACTAAAAGTACAGGAAGAAGGATGGCCTCAGGACAGTGTGATTCAGTCCTCAACAAAGCTACTAGGCCATATTGTGGTTCTGTTTCATTGCTTTCTCTTCGCTACTTCATCTTTAGGCTCTGCATGGCATGGCTCTGTGGCTGTCTGCTCCTAGTGTGACAACACTACCAGCACCAGCTCAATGGACCGGAGCACACCTCTTCAGGTAGCTTCTAGGAAAGTCCTGAGATTTGCTCTGATGGGCTGTTCAGCCTGGAGTCAACCGTGTCATGCAGGAAACATGAGCTGACATAGGTCAGACTTAGTTCCCATGCCTCACAACCAGAGCTGCAGCAAAGTCAGCTCCATCCTAAAGTACTTGGGCTGTGACTAGAAGAGACAGTTCTCAGAGTAATAAAAGCAGTCAACTCAGGTGCTAAATGACCAATAGTCAGTAACTGATTGATAAAATTATTACATGGAAAGGAACGTGTTCTTGAGGTCTACTCATTACCAAGAGGAAAAAAAAATTGTTAGGCTCAAATGTAAAAATTAGGGGCAAAAAGTGTGTAAACTAGAATTAGAATACAGATTACCTGAATATTAGGTTGAGTAGTGTCACCTCCTGTGTCCTGATTAAGGGAAGGTGACCATCTCATGGGTTGCATAGAGCGAATGGTTTCCTTCCCCTTTACCCTAGTGTAGTCCTCGTTGTATGCAGGGCTGAATCACCCTGTCTGCTAAATGCTGAGCCCTTGGCTGTGATTATACACTGCATTCTCTGAGCCTCCTGTGCCTTCAAAGATCTCTGGCAGACTTGCCCAAAAGAACCCAAAAGAGAAGTGGCTCCTGAGAGGGAAGCCATTTGTCCACCGTACTCTAAACAGTGGATCAGCCCAGATGGCTTCACAAGGGACATGCGGTGTATTCTTCCCTGGTGCAGAGAACTGCTTCTAGCTTGGCGCCCCACGTCAGGTACCACAGCAGGAGCACAGTGCTAAGTGGGGTTCTCTCAGTGAAGCAGAGGTGAAAGCAGGAAAGGGAGTTTCCTGGGAGGAGCTAAAGCGGCTCTCCTTAAGGCGAGGGCTGGGGAAGTGTGAGCAAGAGGTGCGGGAAGCAGTCAAGGCATGACTGACTGCTCAGCCAGAGTATTGTGAGGTTGCTGCCCAGTCCTTAAAAGGTTGTCTGGTAAATGCCCTGGTCCAGGTGGGGCAGCTTTGAAGCCATCCAAAATATCCAGCCTTCTGTACAGTGTCTGCAGGCTTCAGGGGAGAAAGAGCCCTAATTTGGAAACATGTTCCATGCTGAATCACTCTTTCAATTGAACATTTCTACTTATGGGTCACCACATCCCATTTTCTGTCTTCCAAGTGAGATAATGAATTCTAACACAAGAAGTGTGTTAAAAGATCAAATTTTCAGGACTGTGTGACCTCCCTTTATCTCATTTTCCAGGGTTCTGCTTCTTTACATTTGTTAGTAAGAAATGATAAGTGAAGCATTCTTATAGGAACACAGTGAGAGGAGGCGATGTAAGACAAAAGTACATATTGAACCAGAAAGGCAAAAATTGCAATTTAAACCAGCATACTATTATAATCTTCATTATTATTAATAATGGCAGTTGTAGTTGTAGTAATGAGCCAATGTGCAGAACTTCTAGTTTGGACAAAGATGTGCATATCAGTTTTTAAAAGGTGGGTAGTAACATGTGGCATTTGATTTTGCACTTGTTGCAACAGAACAACTGAGAATTTCTACCTGTTAGGGTGTGTGTGTGTGTGTGTGTGTGTGTGTGTGTGTGTGTGTGTGTGTGTATACTATAAAAAGAACAAGCATTTGAGGCCAAAACTGAAAATGAGAGAGACTTCAAGCTTTGTTCATTAATGTTCATACATTTCTAACAATAGCCCAGTTACATTAAAACCAATCTTTTACTGTCCAATTTGGGGACATTTTCTGGTGTGGATGGTCATAAATCTTGAAAGGCGTATTGTTCATTTCTTTGAAGAATTAATGAAGATTTCTAGGTGGGAACAGGCAGTCATGTATCATGCCCTTAAGCATCCTGTTTTTTCCAGTAGAGGTACTTGATCGAAGACTGGCAGCCTTTGTTTTGTCGTTGCCAGGAACTTCATGGTCACTGTCCGAAGCAGAAAGGCATATCATCAAACTCTTCCTTTTAATGCAATCTTGTCTTCCTGGAATTTTTTCTAATATGGATAGGGACTATTTTGTGAGAGTGCACAGTCATGTTAAAGTAAATACCCTGGAGAAATACTTTCAATTAAAATTCAGAAGGTTTAAAAATCCAGGCTAGAAAGGATTTCCCTGACCTACAAAACCTAATAAGATTTTTCCTTTCCATCTTCTCCCTCCTCACCCCTCCTAAGTGTGTGGGGCTGGCCTGCTTTCTTACCTGGTGGCCCCATTTAGCTCTGCCCTCTAGACATTTCAGTCAGAAAATGGCTTTCAAGAATATTTTGAGACAACTTGACATACTGATCTACTCTCTAACTCAATGATTTTTTTTTGAGCAAGAAAGAGGAAGAAACCACAAACGCAAACAACAATCAAATAATTTATCCAAAAATAAAAAAGTCTGACCAGGTGATAGAAAGGTAGCATGCATAGCATTTGAGGAAATGAATAGCAAACAAACAAACAAAAATTTAGAAAACAAACTTTGCCGGGGATATAGCTCAGTGGCATAAATACCTTCCTGGCAAGCACAAGGTCCTGAGTGTGCTTTTAAGGACAAGGTCTTAAATCCATGGTCCAAAAAAGAAAAAGAAAACAAACTTCTTTTCTCTTCAGTTTGTGTATAGTACAGGACATTTACATTTGCTGTTGGAAGTTGACATACTTACAAAACACACCTTAATTCCTTTTTCCACCTTGCCTTTCCCCTTTCTGCCCGTCCCCTGGCTCTCCTCATGATTTTCAGTCCATGTTTGCACATGTAATGTTTACAATCCTTGTGTGAAATTAGTACATGTACATAATAATCCCATTCATGTTTTTCATCTTTCATCCCTTCCATCCCCCCTCCTTCCATCTCTTTATCCCCTTCTCCTTTGAGAGAAAGTTCAATCTTCCTATTGTCTTTTTCTTGAAAGCAGAGATTTTGAAATCAGAAAGGAGAGCAGACCTGGAGTAGGGCAGACTTGTGTTAGAATGCAGCTTAGAGTGAAAGAGATTTATGTTAGAAGGTACCCTCTTCATTTGGTGTCCTGGGCCTATACAGTATTAGACAGCAAATATCTGAATAACAGAATAGTTTGGTGACTATTCTGCACTGCATATGAAACATACCTCTTCAATTTGAGTACAGTGCCTCACAACTAGGTACTCAATTATTTAGAGATATTGTGGTAAAAAATTAAAGGGCTGGGTAGGAGGGGAGAAATTCTCTTTGTCTGTGTAGATGTTCTTATTTAGGATTATGTATAAAAGTATAGTCAGTTAGAATTAATAAAAACACCCAGGTTAGAACCAAAAAGCAAATGTATAGCATCTGAGACAAATATGAGGGATTGACAGCATCCAGGAGAGATTACTCCTCCTCAGAGGAAGGACTGGAACAGGAAGGGGCAAGGGAGACAAGCAGGGCAGACCGTAGGTGGCCCTCAACCTGTGACCTGCGAGTCTGTGCTTGCACAGCCGCCTTCCGGTTTACACCCCAAGCACCTCCTGTCCAGCTCCAGTGCCTGACCTGCCCAGCTCATCTCCTGCCTGGCTTGTTGGTGGGGTACCTCGCTTGCCCTCTGTCCAGTGTTTCTCTCATACTCAATATCTGGTAATATACCCACCAGAGTTGCTAGATATTTCAGTTTCTGAAACAACTTCCAAGAGATCCTTACAGATCAGGGCATGTGCAAGAGAGCCACAGTGCTCCTAAGACTATAAAGTTTAAAGGCAGAGATGATGTCATGTTTAGTCTTCAAAGTGCAGGGAGGAACTTGCTAAATTTCCAGTGTGGAGGGTGACGAGTCATGACCTCAGTCTCTTTCACAGCAGTCTTAGTAAAGACACTAAAAATAGCGATTGGCTTTTTTTTTTTTTTATTGTCTTTTCAAGAACCATATTAGGGGCTGGAAGATACCAGTCACCTTCAAAAACTAGCAACAAAAGGGACATCAGTTGGTAGGCAATCTCCAACACAGATATTTTTCTTAGACATTGTTTTTTAGGATATCTGTAGACATGTGGTGCTGGCACTATTCAATTCACCAAGCCTTTTGTGAACCTAGTTTGATAATAATGGACCCTTTTATTCTGATGTTTGACATTATTTGATAAATCATACAAAGGTAGTTTGAAAATGGTAGTGTATTTGGAATGTGTTTGGCTATAAGTAATAAAAAAAAAGTACAATGGCTTATACCATATGAGCTTATTTTTCTCATGTAACAATATATCCAGATTCAGTTATTCTTGGGGTTGGTTTAAGTGTTTAGTCCTCTTAGTCTTTCCCTCATAATTGCAAGGTGGCTGGGCAGTTCCAACTACTGAGGTAGAAAGTAGGAAGAGTTGTAGCAGGAGGGCACCCCATCACTGTCCCCTCTCCAGGAGAAGCAAAAACTTCCCCAGAAGCCCATTCTCTCCACCCACAGGTTATGGGTTGAATTGTGTCTACCTAAAAAAGATGCGTTGGAGTGTTCATCTCCAGCATCTCAGAATGTGAGCTGCTTGGTGATAAACTTGGCAGCAATCATCAAGCTAAAGGGGGTCATTAGTGTCCACCCTAATCCAGATACTTGTATTCTTATAAAAAAGGAAGGTCGTATGCAGAGACAGGCATACTGGGAGAATGGCTTATGGCCAGGAGGTGGCCATCCATGAGGCAAGGCAAGAAGCCTGAGGACAGATGAGACCCTCAGGCTACAGAATAAAGCAATCTTATAAACACCTTGACTTCAGTGTTCCAGCCTCCAAAGCCGAGACAATACACATTTGTTGTTTAAGTTATTCCGTTTGTAATAGTTTTCATAGCACCTCTAGTGAACCAATTAATCCCAGGAGATTTCCTTTGCTATCTTACTGGCCAGAACTGTCACCTGGACACCCTTAACAATGAGAGAAGCTGGGCAATATGTATCTGGTTGAGCACAAGTCAATGTTTGTGCTAGATAAATGAACATGGGATTGTTAGCAGGCCCTCCAACACTGAACCTGAGAATTGAAATAATATTTTGGAGATAAATTTGGACAGTGCAAAGAATACAGGAGTATAGGTACCAGCACTCACTTTGCCACTACCTGCTGTCCACATTGCATACATTAGATTAACTTCTAAGCCTCAACTTTCTTATCTGACAAATGGGAATAGTAATCTATGCTTTTAGAATTTTAATGCTACTGTGAGGACAAAGTAAAGCAGATACCACCATTGCTTTGAAAGTGTAATAATGTGTTCAGCTGTAACAGAATGATAGAGGGGAATATTTTGGATTTCTCTTTGTAGAGAATGAAGGAAGCTTGAATTAAATTTGACTTTGCAGTTTGAGCAAGTGGAAAGAAAAAGGCAGTTCCTCTAAACCTAAATCTTACCAACAAGAAAGCACCATTTGTTGATGTGGGAATGACAGCACAAAAAGCAGCTTTCTTCTCTCAGAGGAATCAAGAGTCCTGCAGGTGGGTGCGGGCAGATGCAATTGGCCCCAGGAAGCCATTTATCCCACATTACAGGAAAAGATGGATTGAAAGCCCTGAGCTTGTAACAGTTTCTCTAATTTTAATGTGCACACAATTTCCTGGGGATTTTGTTGAAATGCTCGCTGCAGCTTCTCAGGTCTGCAGTTCAGCAGGTGGGCCTACCATTCTGTATTTCTCACAAGCTCTGTGTGGACATCAGCTCTCCTGATCTGAGAACAGCAAAGTCTACATCAGTGAAAGGGCAGTGGCTATACATGGGCTAGGAAGTTTTCAAAATGGAAATTCTGACAACTTGCTGGGGACTGATTCTCCTGAAGATGAAATGCCTTGGAGTATGTTCAACAAAGTGTCTTGAGGGGATGTTCAATAAACTCAGCATTTAAAAGAATGTGGAAAAGTCAGACAGAGACCTCAGGAAGGCATTTGAACAGAGTGAGTGATGCCATTTAAAAATTATTAAAAAGCAAAGCCGGGATAGCCAGGAGATAGACATGAGCCAGAGATCTATTTTCCATTTAACTGCCTAACAAAAGCCCCTTCTGGGTCAAGACCCAGAAGTTCTTAATATCATTTCTTAAGAAAATATTAGATTTAATTATGAAAGGGATGACATTATGGATCCAGAAAGGGAAGCCACAAATCTTCAGGACCTGCATCTGTGCTTAATTTTGGAGTTAGGCCATTACAGTTCTGGTTTAAGAGGTGACCCAGCTCAAGGCAAAGGGACCATGGACACACTGTGGCTAAGCAACATAGCCAGTGAAAGTTTTAACAATGTCCTTGTGGACAAGACAATGAAATGTCAAGTGCAGAATAGAACAGTTCACTGGGATGCATTTGTGGGTCATCCTAAGGGGACTTTGAGAGAATGCAACTTAGATGGCAGCCTTTGAAAGAGCTCATCATTCTAGTGTTTTCTTCATACACTGTCCTCAGAAATCTGATAGAGCAAAGCACAGGGAAGTGGTGAAGCATGCAGGCTTTGGATTTAGCTCACTTGGCCTTATTACATAGAAGCAGAGTGGCCCAGAGTTGATTACTTAATCTCTTGGTGCCTCAGTTTATATGTATAATGCTGTATGATTAGGAGCTGATTCAGTTTTGTTGTATGCATGAAATGATGTACATGATGTAGATCACTCAGAGCAGTGCTGGACACAAGGCAAGTACTGTTACAGCTTATTATCTAGATATCTCCACAAAGCCTTGTGTGCTCAAAAGGGAAACTATGCAGAACTGACTGGATCTAGTGCATGTGGTACTGGGATTAAGGCTGTGTGGTACTAAATAAATCCACTGATTAGAATTAGCATAGTTTTGACTGACATTACGCAAAAGGTTAGTAGCCTGGATGGGATAAAAGACAAAGGCAGACAGGCTGTTTGCTGCTTGCTGCTCACTGCCTTCTGCCTGCCATGCCATGGACAGTTTCTCCTCTGTGACACTCTTCTACAGTGCCACACTACCTTGAAACCTAGAGACTACAGATTGAGACCTCTACAAATTGTGGGCTGAAATAAACCTTTCCTCTTCTAACTTTAGTTGCCCAGTATTTTGTCCCAGCAGCAAAAAAAGTTACTAGGGCAAGCTTCATAATTGCTATCTACAATTATTAGTCATATCCATTTTGTATGCCTATGTAACATGGAGTTTAGAAGGACAGAAAATGTGTTAGCCTATACAATTGAGAGCCTAAAAAGACTTTGACATAAGGAAACTTAAGCCACATATTCAAAGATGAAATGTAATAAAAACATATAAAAAGTTCTATCTTGGGGCAAAATAGCACATAAAGAATAAGAAAGGCTATATTTATAGCAGCCCAGGTAAGAAATGATTTAAAATGTCTATTGTAAGTTTATTGTAAGTCTATTGTAGTTTTTGTTAACTATGATAAACATCTATAAAAATTAGATTAAGATTGCCTTAATAGAAATACACTGCTGTAAACAAAGGAAAATATAGTCCAACTGTCTCCATCACTTTTTTCATCGCTAAGACATAATATTTGGCACACACAACTTAAAGGAGAAGTTTATTTTGGCTCATGGCTTAGTACATGGCCAGCAGGATCCAAAGAAGGAAGGCAAGGTGGAAGGGTCTGGGCTGGATAGAGGAAAGCTGCTCATGGCCTGGAACATAGATGGGAAGGCAGAGGGCAAAGGGAGGAGCCAGGAAAGAAGATACAGATTCCAGGCCTCATTGCAGGCCCTCACTTCTTCTGATCAAATGCCATGTAATAGCAGGTCAGCTGTCCACCGGGCTAATACAATCCCCTTCCAAAAGTCCCAACTTTGAGCCTTGGGGTGGTGGCATCAAGATATAAGCCATAATACTAACTCTGCGCCTAAACTGGCTGAACCATGTGGAATAATTGTGGTCAGTATTCCTCACAGCTGATGTTGAAAACTGAGCATATCCAATCAATCCAAAACTTGATGAGGATTAAATGTAATTTTTCAAAATAATTATTTCAAAGAGGTGGTGATGCCTGGTTAAAAAGAGAAGACATAGAGAAAAGTTTGTAGTTGCCATTACAGGTTTTTAAGAATTTAGTGATAAAAGAGGAAAAAGATATAGTTCAAGGGAGGAGCACTACAGAAGACAAAACCTTGCCCAATGTGAAGCTCCTGGCCAGGGAGACCTCATCTCAGTCTTAGAAACTGCTAAGACTGATCTTACTCTGATCAATAACTGGCCTAGGTCAAAGCCTAGCCCAGTAAGGAGCAATCTTTTTCCCTGGCTGATCCTTTCCTACCCTAACCACTGGTCAGTTTGTGAACTCCACTGTTTACATCACAGACTTTTTGAAATCACTAAGATTTCTTCTTATCTTTTCAGTCTTTCAGATCTGTTTTCTATTTAGTTTCTCGATTCTAGCCTTAAGTTACTGTGGTCAGATAAAACTATACTAATTACTGAGCTCACCTTTCTAGGCTTTCCTTTCTTTTCTAGACCTGGGCTTAGTGAATTCACGCTGAGTGTTACTGTTTCAAAACCTGTAACATAAATCCCCATATTTTGTCTAGATTTTCTATGGGACCTCAGGGGGAATGTTCTTCTAACACCAGATGATCCACCTTTTCCAGAAGCACTCTTACCGAAGATAGATGGTGCTAACCTTGTTATGGTTCAGATCTAAAATGTCTTGCAAAAATCTCATGTGCTCAGAGGTCAGGCTTTTGAAAGGCACTGGACCATGGGGGCACTGTTCTCAGTGGATCAGTCCATTAATGAATTCACAGACGAATGTACATGGAGGTCGGTTTGAAGAGTGGGTGCCTGGGATATGTCTTTGAGGATATAATGCAAGTTCTGGTTCTTGCTCTGACTGCTTTCCTCCACCATACAGTGAAGCCAGTGGACCATGATCTGAATCCTCTGAGAATACGACCCCAAATTAGTTTCTCCTCCTTTAAGTTGCGTATGTCAGGTATTTTGTCCCATCTACAAATGAGTGATTAATACAAAATACTTTCTAACAATCAGTGTCAGGAATGTGGCGTTTAAGAGTGCTATCAGAAGCCATGTTGAACCTTGCTTTCATCTGGATTTTAGCCCTGTAATTCCTTATTATCTTGTCAGCTCATCAATGCTTATGTTCTTGTATATTTTTGTAGCATTTTTTAGAGATCTGCTCCAATAATCTACTCTGATATATCACTTTTTTTCTTTCTTTCTTTCTTTCTTTCTTTCTTTCTTTCTTTCTTTCTTTCTTTCTTTTCTTTTCTTTTCTTTTCTTTTCTTTTTCTTTTTTTTGAGCTGGGGATTGAACTCAGGCCCTTGTGCTTGCCAGGCAAGTGCTTATTCTACTGAGCCATCTACCCAGCCCTGATATATCACTTTCATTATTCAGTTAACATATGAAATCCAGAATAGTAGGTATCATATCTCAGGGCTGGCAAGATAGCTCAGCAGACTAAGCACATGCTTAGGCAAGTGCAGGGACCAGGGTTTGATCCCCAGCACCACATGCCGTACCACCCCCTGCTCCTGGCATCCTGAGCCGACCACCGAGACTAGGGGTGGTGGTGCACACCTGTAATCCCAGTGCTAGGGAGGCTGAAAACAGGAGGATCACTATGAGTACAAGATGCATTGTGAGACCCTATACCAAATACATTAAAAAGAAATCATATCTCATTGATCCTTATAGCACTGGTTCCTAACCCAGTGCTTGACCGAACAGGTGACCAATGACTGTTAAGCAAATGAAAATACGAGGCTTTATATGAAAATATCTGAGTGGTAGGTCCCGCCAGAACTGATAAACATGTAGCTTGTTGTTTAGTTACTTTTCTGATTGCTAAGACAAAATATCACACATTCGTAATGAAAGGAGGAAAGGGCTATTTCAGCTTACAGTTTATAATGGTTTGTAATCAGTCCATAGTTGGCTGCCTCCACAATGGCATGGCCGAGGGGCACTGTATGGGAAAAACAGTTCTTGGCAGGGAGAAGGCAGCAAAGCAGTGAAACAGCAGCAGCAGCAGCAGCAGCAGCAGCAGCAGCAGCAGCAGCAGCAGCAGCAGCAGCAGCAGCAGCAGCAGCAGCAACAGCAGCAGCA
>NW_004524592.1:9964982-10076927 GCF_000260255.1 Octodon degus
TCTCTCTCTCTCTCTCTCTCTCTCTCTCTCTCTCTCTCTCTCTCTCTCTCTCTCTCGTTGTTCATACAAGATACAGGGTCACTATGTAGTTGGATTCATAGTGCTCCTCCTGTTTCAGCCTCCCCAGTGCTGGGATTACACGGTGCACCACCATGCCCAGTTTCAGGCCAGCAAGGCATGTCAGGGGTTCTGGGGCTGGCAGGGCATGAGTACCAAGAGATCAAAACCTAGGTCCTTGGGCTTGCCGGGCAGGTGCTTAGACTGCTGAACTATCTCCCCAGCCCTCTCTTTTTTTTTTACTCTTTCATATTTGGCTTCTTTTGTTTAGTACTAATAGAGTTTTGTAGTATAGTTTCCATGTTTTATTGTGTTTAGTCACACTTCCTCAATGAAGCAGAAGAAATAACATGCAAGCATGAAAAAAGTTAAAATTGATATCATGTGTTTACCAAGGGCAACTTCAGATAAGTCAATCTATCCAGAAGATGAAATCACAGACCAGAAGATTGCTATAGTAAAGACAAATCAGAAAGAGGAAATTCAAGGTTGCTAAATACTCCCTTGAAAGCTACTAAAGCAGATCTCTTCACTTGAAGTGATCTTTAAAGGTCATTTAGTATCAGGACACATTTATCCCCACACAATGGGGAAGAAACTTGTAGTGAATAAATTCTTCCTCCCCAGCTTCTCTCTTGCTGATGCTGTATTATTTCCCAGAAAGTTCCATTATTACACCACTTGAAATGTGATGATATTCAAAAGTATAGTCTCTGTTAAGAGGTAGCAAATATATGTGTGACTGTTTGTTGACGGGCTGGCATTGCAGTTGGGATCTCAAATGTCCCTCAAAGGTCAAGTCCCCCTGAAAGCTTTAGCTCAAATGTTTCTCTGAAGCTTTCTTCAGGCTGTAGCACTACTGGGGGGTTGTGGACCCTTTAGGAGGAGGGGCTGTAGAAGGTACAGTAGTTAGATTGCCAAAAGTGTATCCTTGAAGGGGTTCTCCCTCTGTCTCTCTTTGTCTCTCTCTGTCCGTCTGTCTGTCTGTCTGTCTGTCTGTCTGTCTGTCTGTGTTTCTCACTCTCTTTCTGTCACCCTAACCTCCCAGCCCCCTTTCTTACCACCACAAGATGAACTGATATCTTCTACCGTGTGTTGCTCATCTACTACATACCCAAACACTTTGGGGCCAAGTGACTATGGACTGAAACCCCTAAACCTCTAAACCGCTAAACCAAAACAAACCATTCCTCCATTTAGGTTGCTTTCCTCAGGTGTGTCATCTCAGTGATGAAAAGCTGATACAATTAATAAATGCCTTATTGATTAAATAAAAATATATGTTTTCTCTAAGTCAATCTGCAAATGAATTATCTGACACTGTATCTCATACTTTGTGCAGATTCTGGTAATTTTAATTCTAGTCATCCCTTAGTATTCCCTGGGGGGATTGGTTCCAACACCTCCTGTGTATAAAATCATTAGATACTCAAGTCTCTTTTATAAAATGGCATAGTATTTGCATATAGCCAATGAATATTCTCTAGTATACTCAAATCATCTCTAGATTATTCATGTACCTAATACAATGTACCTAACACAATGTAAGTACTATGTAAATAGCTGTTATGCTGCATTGTTTAGAGACTGACAGTAAGAAAAAAGTGCCTGTACATTCAGTAACATGAAATTTTGATAAGAGTATTTCTAATTTATGGATGTAAGACTCATGGATTTAGAGGACCAATTGTACAAAGATTTTGTTAGAAGGTTTAGAAAGTATATTTGACATCATTTAATGTCATATAATTTCATGTTGTTTAGGAAATGACTTGACAAAAGCTAATGCAAACAATCCCATGGCCAAATACTGTTACATAAAAGGTAATATTTTTTAAAATTATATTAAAATATTTTGCCAAAAATGTTTCATAAATCCTTTTAAAAATTAATAATTTCTATGTTCCATGGGAGATACCAGCTTTTTCTGTAGAGTAATCAACTAAATGATTCCCAGGAATTTATAATTTCAACAGAGCAACCATACACATGAACACACAGAAGGGACAAAACAATGAGGCCCAGCAAAAGCTTTTCTCAAACATTTAGAATCAGTGTTGCAGAAGAACAAAGGGTAATTAGTTTGTGGCATAGGGTGAGCAGTATAGCATATCTTATTTGGATAATTGCTTCAAGGGAATGACCCTCTCTGAGTTGTATTGGCCTCTGCCCTTCAGAAAACAGGCTTGTCCTATCTTCCCTCAAAGCACAGCATCTGTGAGTGTGAGAGAAGTGCAAATGAGTGGACCTTGTGTAAAACATGACCATATTTTCTTAAAGCAGCCTTTGAACGTTCCCAGCACTAGGAAGAGAAGAGAGGAGAGCACTGAGCGCAGCATTAGTTCACCCGCTTAGATGGCACCAGCACCAGCAGGAGATGGCATCTGCCTTGCTTGCTCCCGAGAAGTGCAGTAACCAGTATCAAAAGTTATGACTCAGCTGATTTTTCTAACCACTCAAATAAGCATGCTTCTGGCAAAAGAAAAAACTTCAGTGGAATTCAAATGAGTGACCAGTCAGCAAAATACTGCTGCTGACATTATTAATCTTCCAAATTACCCAGATCTATCATATACATAAAAAACTCATCATCGGGCACTTGTGGAATAGGTATCCGTCACTTAAAGGAATGGTCATTGTCAGCAAAGTTTGCCGCAGAGATTGTCTATCAAATCAATCTTATTCTCCCATTGATTTCCATTACAAAATCTGAACTGCATTCTGTTGTTAACTCCTTTTAACTGCTTACCAAACCCTTCAGACATGGCACATCAAAAAGAAAAAAATAATATTCTGATAAACAGTGACATTGATATTTAATATATGAATAGTGACACTATATTGTAGTCAACATGTCACAATAAAAAATACTCAGGATTAAACACAATACAGTTTTGTACACTGGGCTTTGTATAGTACAAAGGGCAATAATCACTAAAACAATAGCAACTTAGTTTCTCAGTGACTTTACAACTGTCATGACATTTCTATTATTGTATAGCAAATATAATTCTTTTATTATTAAAGGAAATCTTCCTCATTTCCCTCTGATTCCTTTCTCAGAATATTTATATGGTAACCTCTTAATAGCTTGTGATGCTGTCCTTAGATAGGGAAAATCAGTCAGCCAGGCCGGATCACAGAGGATGAGGCCTCGGGCAATGGGGTGTCCCCATTGCTGGAGAAGCTGAGCATCTTCTGGAGGGAATGCTGCACTGGGAAGCTGAGGATCTGGCAGAACTTGGACATAACCTGCCTTTCTCTAAAGTGTGAGATGTAACACTACCACCTACCATTTGGTAATCTGCATTTACCATGTTATTCTTGTCCTACTTGCTTTGCATAATATGTGTTAAATGACTGTTTTGTCTAATATATATTGAGTGATGGATAAGTGAATTTCAATGATGAGTTTGCTCTTTATTAGAGGATACAGACACTTTTAAGTGGTAGTATCTCAAGCTAGAAAAGTGACTAAAGATATTGATCTCTGTGTGTAATATGTTACACAGGTCATAATAGCATTAAGTGTCCAACACTGGAATGTCTGGATAGGGCATCTCTGATAGTGGAATTTGGCTTAATTCATGAATTCCTTACTTTATCATTATGGTAAGAGAATTTTTGTTAAGTAGTAGACCACTTGAGTTACAGAAGAGAAGAAAACTGTCTCCAAAGCCACATGTCCAGCATCAACATGCACCCAGTCCTTCTTCTACCTACTATGTATGATTTATTACAATGTTAGAACCAGCATTCAGGGTTGGTGCTGCCATTTTATTGAAAATACATGTTTCATTAAACATAGCATACCCACAGAATTTTGAAAAGTTGTGGTAAGATTGAGATGCTTCCTGGACAAGATCCACAGGCTACTTGCCAAGAGTTCTTGGTTATTTCACTAAGACCAATTTTTTTTTAAGTCTGACACATCCAGAAACCTTAACATGTCATTATCTCAAAATTAAACACATCAAGGGAGTCAAGCCCATTCTAACTGAACTCACAAGTAATGTACAAATTACTGAAACGTCTTTGTATTAAGTGACAATAGCAATTAGTGGTGTCACCGTGGCCAGGATCCTGTGATTGGAACCAGTAAATTTTTTCCCTGCAGGCAGAATAAGTAGGAAGCCAAGTTGTGAGCAGAAAGTGAACACAGAATGAAAACAAAGGGAGATGTTTATTTTCTAGAAATATTTTATTCAAGACACAAGGAGTCTAATGAAGTGGACATTTTAATTTTTTTTTTCTTGATCATGAAACAACTTGCAAGTGACACATACACCTTCCTCCAAATTCCAAGTGTGCCTTCTCAGATACCTCTGTTTACCCATCTCCACCTCTATGACACCCTGGCTTTCTATGATAAACCCAAAGCACACTCCATAAGTTCATGCTCTTCTGGCTATAATGAGGTTGTGAGGGGGTGCACAAGTCAGGAAAATATTTTTTAATGATAAAACTTCTTATAGATTAGTCCTCTCAAATATCTCTCCTGTCCTTCCTTTCCTCTTTTTTTCCTTTCTCTTTCTTTCTTTTCTTTCTTTCTTTCTTTCTTTCTTTCTTTCTTTCTTTCTTTCTTTCTTTTTCTTTCTTTCTTTTTTTTCTTTCCTTTCCCTTCCTTCCTCCTCCTTCCTTCCTTCCTTCCTTCCTTCCTTCCTTCCTTCCTTCCTTCCTTCCTTCCTTCCCTTTCTTCCTTCCTTCCCTTTTTCCTTCTTTCCTGCCAATACCACAAATTGGCCTCAGGGCCTATGCAATGAGCTACATTCACAGCCCTCTGTGTTTTTTATTTTGAGATAGAGCCTTGTCCATCACTAAGTTGCCCATGCTGGGCTGAAACCCTTCTGCCTTAACCTCAGCTTGAACTAAAGGCTTGGGTTACTAAGCCTGCTCAAGGATCTTTCCTAATGTTAGTCTTTTCTTCTCTATGAGACAGGCACAGTACAATATACATAGATTCAATTCTGGCCAGAGTGGAATTGCAAAATTTTGAAATGGGGTAAAATTTTGTCATGTTAATATCAAAGTGAGACCTGTGAAGCCATCAGGAAATGAGTACTAAAGATATAGACTACAGTGAAGGCTACATCAATACGGAAGATGGCCATATCATTGCTTCAGAAAAGAATCCTAATATTTTTCCAACATGACCCCCCTTTTAATTATACTGAAAAGTTCACTATGAAGTAATGTTCAAGGTGTGCAAGGGATAACAAGTATCTTCCTTCCCGTCATAGTCACAGGCTTCAGTGTTGAGAAAGCTGTAACAAACGACATGTTAACCAAAGAAAATCACAGCTAATTCATCTAACCAAAGTTTTCAGTGATACGAGAGCCTTCACCAACGAAGAATAGTTTTGCAGAAGTATGATTGGCATAAGGGGCTATGACCTAATGGTAATAAGCTGGTCTTTTTGTTTAGTTTTTCTTGATCTTTGGGTATGGGCAGGATACTTGTCATAATAGGGTTTTCAGGGGAGAAGCTGGGAGTTCATAGGGTGACCTTCTTGGTTTCTGTGACTCACTTTGGAGAAGAGCAATTTTAGTTTCTATACGCACTTTAGGGGAACAAAAAGGAGTCAGGCAGGGGAAGATCGGAGAGATTTTGCTTCTGTGGCTCTCAATCCTTTTCAGTTCAAAATATTCAACAGGAAAAGGTCAGTTTCCTTCAACTCAAAATACCCAACAGGCCAAGGCATTATACTTTCAGGTATCATGTTCTGAGCACTGACAGATACTTCACATTTTGTAGGCAAAATTAAGCAACTGGTAATTTTCTTGATGTATTAATTATTCATTCTACAATTAGCAGACTTATACTTGAAACATTAATTTTGTTCAATACAATGCAGAATAAATGTTTTTAATAACGAGTTCTAGTTTCAAATAAAGTTCTAAGCAAAACTTTTTTCCTAATTGCTTTAAAATTTGGTTTCTGTTTTAAGTGGTTTTTCCTATGAGAAGCCTTTACCAATACTAAGCACACTAGGATAATAAGGTCTTTCTTTCCTAATGAAACAAAACTTTCCTGGTGGTAAAAGTCCAATTCCTTAATTGTACTTATTTAGATATTAAATTCTTCTTCTTTTTTTAAATACTCCATTTTTGAGTTCTTGAGCAGCAACCTTATTTACTCTAGGGTTACCCTACAGGATTATTTCCAAAGGAGAATAATATTAGAGATGTCATTAGCATGTCCAAAGGCAACAATTGTAAAGCAACAGACTTTGGAGTCAATCTGTAAGCAGATATATACTTTAATTTGCTTCTGTCACTTGATAGACCTATGGCAATGAACAAAGCACATGTCCTCTCTGAACTTCAGTATCTTCACCTGTAAGAAAAGGACCAGAAACACCTGCATCCCGTGTTGATGAGTGAAGGTCTGATGTGAATATTATTAGCAAGATGCTAAGAACCAAGGAGGTATTCAATACATGGTCATCATATGAGTGCAGTTTGTTTGTGGTACTGGGGATTGAACTTGGGGTGCTCTGCCATTGAATGACATATCCAGTGCTCTTTAGTTTTTAGAGACAGGGTTGCCCAGGTTCACCTTAAAATTGTGCTTCTCTTGCCTCAGCTTCCCAAGGAGCAGGGACTATAGGCATGCACCACTGTGCCTAGCCAGTTTACTTTTGGCTTAATTGCCAAAATTTCCTTCTGATCTTAACTTGTTGATTATTTTATACCTTTTGGTACTATGCATGTGTCTCACAATGTGAACCTAGGGTATCTAGGACATAAAAAAGAGCTAACCATGAAAAATACTGAAATGAACTTTTTGGAATACCTTGCTGCATTGATCTCTTGAAATGAATTTTGGAATATTTCATACTGTTTTGAAAAAAAGTTCATGATGGGATTTGCAGAACTTATTTTGTAAAATTTTGGGTTCTTTTATGCAAGAGGAAGGCATCAGTGACAAACCCCCAAGTCAAACCAAGCAATTTTTATGAACACACTTCAGCAGAAAGCCAGGAACCTCAACCTTTCACCATGGAGAGCTAATGCAGAAGCACAGTTGTAACCATCAGATGTTCCTGAATTTGAACTCTTGGTTGTGTGACCCTGGCTGACATACTTAATACTTCCAAACTTGAGTAGCTTCATCCAGAATGTTCACAATAATAAAAATGCATTTGTCTTGAGGACTGAACCCAACATGGCATTTAAAACATTTGTGTACTTGTAGTACATTGTACTTAATAAACGGTGATCATTATTTATAAAATCTTCAAACATAAAAGTTAATTGCTATATTTTTATTCAAAAATAGTTTAACCGTGTAACATAAGAAAAATTACATTCCCTTGAGTCTCAGGCTTTGTATGCTTTCAAAAGCATGTGATCTCACCTTGCCTTTTGCCTCCTACAGTTATTTTCCTTCACCTGTTACTCGTGAAAATGTTCACCCCTAGTATAGTGGTGGCCAAGCTATGGGGCAGTGGGCTTCAGAGTTCTATCAGCACACCAGCCAGGTCACTCCAGTAGCCTGGCATTCGGGTTTAACTGCACAGTTGGCACTTTGCAACAAGTAACTGGGCCTGGGTTGCAGTTTGGCCACTGGATTTTTTTGCCATCACTGTCCCTGTGCAGCTCAATAGTGTCCTGCTAACTACTCCAGCCAAGCAGGATAGCTCAAAGGTAGAGAATGTAGGACTTTGTAGCAAAGGGATGTCTATTTGCCCTCTATCTCCAAAGCTTCAGTATGTCCCCCTATTAATTTAGATATTATCTAGTTTACTTAGCTCAAGTCAAGAGGCAGCATTGGGGCCGGGGTGATAGCTCAGTGGAATAAGCGCTTGCCTGGCAAGCTCAGGGGCCTGAATTCAATCCCTGGTTCCGCAAAAAAGAAGAAAAAAGGAAAAGAAAAAAGGCAGTGATAGATAACATTTAGTACTCACTTCCTTGTGTCAGATACTATGCTAGGAGATTTGCAAATGTCCACTCTTCAGAACAAAGAAAATCTTCCTGTTTATCAGGTAGGTAGAGCTTTGACCCAGCAATTTGTTCAAAGTTGCGCAGTTAGGAAGTGGTGACAACCTTGCATATTGCGTGCATCTATGTTGCTGTAAGTGCACCATGGACGCTGCACATTTGACCAACACCATTCCACACACTAACAGCACTAACAGATAAATAAGGGGCCCTTTCTCAATCCCGCTAATTCTTGTTTAATTTCCCCTGGCCAATACTTAATTTCAAGTCGTGCTTGTTCTAGAAAACATAATCTTTCAAATATCGTGCCCAAGAGTCTCACATAATCAAAGGGAGGGAAAAGTGGGGAGGGAGAGAAAGGCAGATGAGTTTCTTCCATTAACAGCACAAGGAAGCTTCTCATCTCTAAGTACTGAAATTTGCAATCGTTCCAAAAGTAGCTCATCTCAGCGTATTTTGGAGAAGCCTGAACCACAGTAACCATTTAAGGTTAAACAAACAATTGGCCCATCTAAACGTGCAGGGTGCAGGGTCCCAACTGAGAGACAACAGCACCTTCGCCTCCAACCCAGCTCTAGGAAACAACTGGGCCTTCTCTGCTCTCGCCCCGAGCCATCTGGTGAGCCGCAGCCCCAGGGCTCCCCCGCCCCCATTCTCTTTAGGGCACAGCGGAGGACAAGTCGCACACAGTCTACTCAGATCGACCGACTCCAGCCGACCCTGGTGCGGGGTCACGAGGAAGCACGGGCGCACGCACGGCGTCGGAGGCGCGCGGGGGCGGGGCCTGGGGAGGCCGGGGGCGGGGCAGCCGGGCACGCGCGCTCTTTTGTTCTCCGCTATTGTGAGTTGCTGGGTCTAACGCGCTTCGCCTCTGCCTAGACGGCCCATGGGGGGCTTGCTAGGGGACTTCGGGGACCTTTATTTTTTGGTAGGTGACGCCCTCCTCAGCGTGGCCTCTGCCTAGCGACTCGGGACCGAGGCGGGAGGCCGAGCGCGAGGTGTCCTCTCCACAGCGTCCCTCCCATGCCTCCTCCAGGAGGTGTCCCGCCTCAGCTCTCCGGACCGTCACCTCCGGCCCAGCTGCGTCCGCGCCACCACAGCCACACGCGGCCCTTCCCCTCGGCGCAGCTCCGGCTCCCCCAGACGGGGCTCGGCCAGACAGCAGAGCAAGGGTCGGAGGCCGGCGCGCAGCCCGAGTCCGAGCGTCCCGGGAGCCAGCGCAAGTGTCATCCGGCCCGCCCCAGCGCTCGCGCTCCCCGACCGCCGGGCGGCCGCCTCAGCCCCTTTATATAGCCCTCTAAAAATAGCTTGCCTCGCGCCGCCTTGTATGGCAGCAGGGAGATCCGCAGAGGGCCAATCCGTGCACGCCGCTGAGGCCAGACCCCGCCCTCGAGCCAGCTCTGAGCTTCCCATTGGTCCTCAGTGACTTCATGAGCCCCCTGTTTACCTTACATGGTCACATGCAGCCTAATGGGCGCCCTCCTCCGAGATCCCACGGCTGCGCGGAGAGCCGGGCGGAGGGAGGGAGTTTGGGGAGGGGGAAGAGCAGGAGGAGGAGAAAAGGGGAGGGGGGGACTACAAACTAGCGAGGATGGGGTGGGGGTGGGGAGGGAAGTAAAGGGGTGGGGGAGAGAAGCGATCGCGAGAAAAAAAAAATGCAACCTCCCAAAATAAAGAGCAAAGATTGCATTAGGAGCGAACAGCGCTGCAGAAATAGATGGCAGCTTCGTGTCAGTGAGCTTGCGTCCCCTTCCTGATCCACGAGCTGGAGTGATTAGAGCTGGAAGGGAATTGTGACTCCCGTGAAGTCCCCTCTTCCTGGCAGTCAGCTGCTTTGTACACGCTGGATGCCTCTCCATCCACCCCACTCACTCGCTCCTCTCGCACCTCGCGCCCTCGCTCCTGCATTGATTTTTTTTTTTTTTTTCCTTTTTAGTTGACTGAAACAAAACAAAACAAAAGGGCCACTGGATGTCTGCCTTCTTGGGGGGTAAGCCAGACAGACTGACAGACAAACAGACCCCACTGTGCTCGGGGGAGGGTTTGTCGTCCCGCGTTGCCCGGCCGCAGCAGCATGGACGTGTTGGCTAGTTATAGTATATTCCAGGAGCTACAACTTGTCCACGACACCGGCTACTTCTCAGCTTTGCCGTCCCTGGAGGAGACCTGGCAGCAGGTGAATGATTTAAATTACTTGTGTAAATCGTGTGGTGGCGGCGGCGGAGACGCAGGGGCTGCATTGGTGTGGGTTTTGGGTTGAAATTTTTTGTTTGTTTTTATTTATTTATGTTTTCCTTTTTTGGCTCTATGTTGCTTAAAATGTTTTCTGATACAGTCATAGGCGCTTACCTCTCCACCCTCCCCTAACCCCTTAGTCTTCCCTTGCTGAGCAGCCAGGTCTGAACCGCCTGCGTCTCAGTCACCAACATACATCCTTGCGCACACGTTTTCCGCTCACTGGCCGCCAGCAGAAACATGCCCAACTTCTAGGGCTCGGTGGAGCCCTATAGGAAGACGGTTTGGGTCTTTAGGATACCTCATCCCCTACACGCACAGGCTCTACGAACCTAGTACCTTAAATAAGGTTCATCTGTTTCAACTGGTGCTGAGGACCAGCGGATGGGGGGGCTGGAGCAAAGCGAAGTGTTTTCCCAGTAATTAACGAGTGTCAGTAAAGAATAGGAGCTTGATTTTTGAGATCAGAGGTGGGGAAAGAGAAAAGAACCCATGACAAAAGCTACTCAAGGATATCTATCTACATACAAGGGGGCCAGGAAGATGTATCTATCTTAGTCTGACAAAGCATTGTAGGTTTCCCCAGTGGAATGCCTCCAGAAGGAAAACACCCTCTCTGTGTGTCCTTGTTTCTTTCTCACTCTCTCCTCTTTATCTCTCTCTCCCTCTTTTTTTTCTGGGGCCCCTCTTCAGTTAGCACAACCTCAGACAAAGGGTGATACGTGCTTCCATCCTCTGACTTTGTCGCGGAGGACTAGTTAAGAAACTCCTAGGATGCTAAAGGCTGCCTTGCCAAGTTGGGTAGGCGTCCGGAGGAGGATGCAGAGGGGCGGGGGACAAGTTCACTGGGCTTTGTGAAGTGGAATAAAGAAAATACTGGTCAGTGGAAAGTGCTGGGTCTGCTGTGGGAACAGTATTTTTTTTTTTTAAGCAGCGATGGGGGGGACATTCTGCGGGGAAGATGGTGGTGGGTGGGGGCGGGGGACATGGGTCTTTAAAAACTCCATGGTGTGCACCATGGAAAGTCCAAGAAGACATTCTAGATTTGCACATCGGAAGTGTGAACTTGTGCAGTCCATCCTGAAGAAACATGCTTGCCCTTGGGGAGGGCTGGGGGACAGGCGCAGTGAGCAGCTGCCCTCATAACTTCTCTGCTCGCTCAGTGACGGCGGCTTGTTAAGGCTAATGAACGGCTGAATTTCCTCAGCCAGGATCTGAAGCAGGATTTGCCAGCTAGAGGCTGGGATGTAACAGTTGCAGCTCTAGTGGGAGAGGTTTGACTTTTGATATAAGGAGCCCCATGGTGAAGCTGATCACCATTGTTATTAGTTGTTCTTCCCAACAGAAGCTGCTAGTTTTCCTGCAGGTACTGGCCTCTTGAGCCTGTGTGTTCGCACAAGCATTCCTGTCGGAAGATGTTGGTGGATACTTCTGACACTTGACTCTCTAAGCGCATTTTTTTTTTTTTTTTGCATACAGCATTTCTTCAATACCTCCTCTCTCCCATCTGTAACATGTTTGTCTCATGAAGGGCCTCACTGGGTCTATTACCTTCCTTTTATTTTGTGTGAACCAAAATGTTGCCAGAATTTCATTTTCTAAAGAGCTTTCGTTTTTTGCACTGTCAGCTGATTGGTGTTGAATCAGTTGCATATTAACAACTGTCTAGACAGGTTAGGGAAGAGAATCTGTTGATTTAGTCAGCCTGCTCGAGGCAGCTCTTGTTTGTGACTAACTGTTCAGCAGTGTTGGAGAGGAGAAAGTTGGCTTTATTTGTTACAGCGTTCCCTCTTGATGAATCACACAACTTTGTTTTGGTTCAAGTTTTCACAGTAGTAAAGCCTGCTTTGCGGGAAGGCCTCTCTCCAGAGGAAACCTGCCTTGCTAGATATGGCTAGCCCATCCAGGAGAAACTCTAGGTCTGTGAAGGCACATCAGTGGTTTGACAATTAGGGGATGCATTAGATCTTTTGTTTCCCTGGAAGCCAGCTCTGCTCTTCCTTCTTCCCTCCTCCTCCCCCTCCCCCTCCTGCCCACTGAAGGAACCGATAGCTTACTTTCTATCTGCAGGCAGAGGAATTAGTCTCCTCTTAACCTCTTCCTTACTTTTTGCCTTAATCCTCTGTAAGTGCCAACACCCTCACCTTAAAACCCTTTACCAGGCTATTTCAGAGCTGCACACTCATGATCCATAGGAAATAAAACTTGTGGCAAGCACTTACAAAACATGTCACTCCAAGGAGCTTTCTGCTGTTGGCTCTGTAGTCACAACTGCTCTTTAAAGGTAGCCAGGACCCTAAGTTTGTGCTGATGCCAAAACCTCTAGCCCATATCTCTTCCTTATTCCCACAGCCAACCCCTTTTGCTACTTCTGAGTTGAAGGGGTAATGGTGGTTCTGTACAACTATCGGTTCCAAATCAACCATTGACGGTGAAATTTTGAGACTGCTTTGCTCAAACCAGCTCAAGAATATTGCTACAAAGAAACCCAGGCAGGAGAAAGTTGTCTGATGCTGCAGGGTTATCTGATTTTAGAGGTCAAATGAGGAGTAATTATTAGATCTTGTCAAAGTGAACAATATACCTGGCCTCAGGGAGAAGGGTGAAATAATGAGATTCCAATCATCTGATTTTCCAGAGAATGAGTAGCTTGTGTGCTAAACCCAAGAACATTTGTACATTTGAAAATTAAGGATATGCTATTTGGGGATTCTAGTTCAAACTTATGATATGGGATGATTTTCTGTGTCAGTGAGCTTACAACAGAACCACTGATTGTGAGAGGGCTACCTCCTGTCATAGAGATCATTTTGACATTGGATTTTCAGTCAGTGATGTAGCTCCAACTCCCCAGATCATTGCTGTTACAATTTTAAAGTCCAAATGGACATCCCACATTAACAGCTCTCCGTTCCTGGACTCTGACTGCATACTTAAGCACTTGGCCCCGGTAATATTGTCTCTGCCTGTCATATAACTCTAAATTACACTGTGCTTATGTGGTGTATTATTTTATGGAATTCAGCTGACACAACTCTTAAGGCTACTAGCCTTGAGATCTTTGGAAACTTGCAGGAAATTTTCCAAGAGCTGTCTGAGCAAAGTAGAAAAAAGGCCAGCGTAGAACAGAAGCTGGAGAAGATTGTAGGGTACTATTTGATGATAGCTTAAGAAGAGACCCATTCATGACTTTTGTTGCCGATAGAACTTATGACTGCTTGGATACACCCCTGACTTGGAAAACAAAAACAATTTGATATGATACTCTTAGTTACTGGGGAAAAAAGCCTTCAGAGGTTTTGTACATCTATTATACCTAGCCTGGCATTTCGTGAGTACAGGTCAAATAATGATGCTCTTAAGTCTTATTTGTAATACACTTTGCTTCATGTCATTGAGGAGCTTGGCATGTTTACTTGAGAACTCTTATGGAATTGTGCTCATTGCTAATGCTGATTCATAATTGGCAGATGGGGTCAGTTTCAGGCCTCCATTTTGCTTGGAGAAAATTTTCCACTGCTACTGGAAACAAATAAATAAATCATAGAACATTCCTCCCTCCTCCATGCCCCATTGTTTTAAACTAATGGCATACTTGGCTACTGTAAAGACTAAAGTGTCCCCATAACACTGCAATTTCATTCTGGTTTCAGGCATCCTAAAGCACTTTTTGTGAGGGTCCTAAGAGGCATCTCTAGGGGAAAACCCACAGAAATCATTGCCTTCTAAGAACACCTCATCTCATGGTGGGATAAGGTTGGGTCAGTCAGCCACATGGCTTACTCTTCTGTATGATCCTGTTTCTCTGCCTTCCACAGGCCTGAGCAGCCAGGTGCTGTCTCAGCCAGAAAGACAAAGCAAACTGTAGGGTCTGTCCCTCTGCAGGTTTGCCCCTATCCCAATTTGCGGAGAACCTTGTCATGAATTAGAATTTCTTGGCAACAGCACCACCCTGGGAAATTTGTAGACACAATGGAGCTTTGGTAACCATGTTGAAAGGATAAAATAGCTGGCTTTATCTTATTTTGGTATATGATTTGTGTGTGTGTGTTCTTCAATGACTAGATAATCTATTCCTTTATTTGAAAGGATGTCTTGGTAGATGGACAAAAAAGTAGAACTTCTGCTATTCAGAAAATTCTTTAAAAGATGCAACCACTAAATAAGTGTAGCTTTAAAAATGAAAGCACATGTGAATGCAATCACTTAGCCTTTCTTTAATAGATTCATTTCCATGTTCTCTTAATAGATACATCTTTGTGTAGGTTTACGGCCTCTCAAACATTATCATTCCATCTACCTGTTTGCAGTTTGGTATTTTAAAGTGAGTGAGGATTTCAATGCAGTTATTGTTACTACATCTTTCCTTGGTAGGGGGAAGAGAAAGTCATCATTCTTTGTTCTCAGTGTATCTCCCACCCCTACTTTTTCCTCTAAGGAGAATGGGGTGTTGGGGTCCCATCCATTTAAAAGGCAGAGCAGAAGATGCAGGTGACAGGCTTTCCCTGAAATGATTTATGGATTGTCATGTCAGAGACCTTAAGTGTTCACATGTGGGCTCTTCTTTCAGCCCATCCTAAATACAAGTGCCTGTGGGCCTAATTTGCCTCTCCACTTAAATGGGGATAGTTTAGAGAGGGTCACAGTGGAGATTTTAATAGCTGTTCTCTTATGAATCTTTAAATTCTTTCTCTTTGAAAATTTTCCAGCATTTTGGCTTTTTGAGTACAGGCATGACAGTCTTCTTTCCTCACTCTGTGCATGTGAGGGAAAAAAGGAATGCAGTTTACTCTGACTAGATCTAAGCAGCTCCTGTTGACCAGTTAGGTGCTCTGATACCTGACTGGTTGGTAGGTGCCCCTATATTTGTAGTTTATTAGAGTGGGAATCATTTTTTAAGCACCTTGGCCCGTCTCCATGCCTGGCAAATGCAGAGAATTCAGTCAGTGTATCAATGAGCATGTTTGCATTGGATTTGCTGAAAGTTTAGGACAGCTCCCCAAGTTAACTTGAGCTGGGCTGGAGGGTGAGAAGTAGAGATTTCATCCTCCTACCTCTTAGATTTCCTAAATCAGCTGAGTGCCTACTTAGCATGAACAGGTGAAAGTGTTTAACCCCAAATTGCCAAATCTTACAAGGTACAGGGATTAAAACAACTACCAATGGTGTTAAAATTTAACAAGTTACACACGTAACTAATCTGTACAAGTTACCTAATCATGAACAATATGTGAAATAGTGACAAGAAACAAGTTCACTTGAGAAATGATCTTCCCTAAATTTAACTTAAAAGTTTTCAAAAATAAGATATAAACATTCTTAGGATGGATTTTACTTAAGTTTTATCATAATCTTTCTCCTCCAGACCTTGTTAATTTCCAGAATTATTTCTACTGCCTTGTGTTTTGTTTTTTTCACTTGGTATTTGGTGCAACCTTAAAGACTTGGCCCGATGAACTGTGTTATGTGTGTCCCATTCTCCTGTAGAGCAGTCCTATGCCACCCCAATCTGGTATGTGGATGCTACAGCTGAGTGTCTACAGCAGCCCTGGGGTCTGCCTCTGTTGTCACCCTGCTTCAGCTCTGATTTCTGCTTTTAGGAAATACCATTTCTGGTGGAACTGGCCAATGGACCCAGTGGTACTTCGTGGATTTTCTTTGTTTATATTAAAATATAAAACTATCTTACAGTAAATACTTCTTTCCTTAAGGTCTCATTTTGTGTAAAATACTGCATTTGGGAATTGCAGAGTTGAATTGCACATAGATTCTGTCTCCTAGGAGATAGACTAGTATAGAAGAGAAAACTTGCCCAAAGTAAAGTACCACAGAATAAAGCACCAATGCAAGAAGGTGCAACTGTTAAGTTATGTGAGCTTAGGAACATTGACTGACCTGTTCCTGTTTGCACTTTGTTGCACCCTTGGTTATAAAACATGCTGAGATCCACTTAGTTCCATGGTGGGCATGCTCTTAGCTAAGGGCTTGTTGGGGGCTGGATGCTTCAGGGCAGATGTGCGTATGCTGTGAATACACATGTCCATAATGGCCAGGAACCAGGGTCCATGTCTTTGTCATTAGGAAATGATTCATGGTAATTAAAATAATGGAGAGCCATATGTGATATCTATTTTTGAATATGGATCTATTGACATTTCCTGAGGGTCATATTAAAAGTCAGGCCTCAAGCCTTGTATCAAAGCTAAGAACAGAGACTCTTAGAACTTAAAATATTGAAAAGGTCTTGGTTTTCTCAATTTTTAAATACTAAGGGTGGAACAAGTGACTGTTGATTCAATGCCAGATGAGGGATTGAATTCTTCCAGATCACAACTTAATGTAGATACCAGTGACCCCAAGGCCTGGGACTCTTTCAGATGCCCAAGTGGCTTTCACTTTGTTTATGTCCCATCACTGCTTTACAATGTACTTGGTCTCTTCCTCCCTCCCTTTTGCCCTGCCTCCTTCTCTCTGTCTCAGGCCCTCACCTTCCCCTCTCTCTCTCTACTTCTCCCCCTCCCTCTTTCCCTGTTCTCTTTTTCCTTCAAAAAAAAAAAGCAAGGAAAATCTTCTCATTACTTCCATGAAATCTTCTCATTACTTAAATGAAATTTTAGAATTGGCTGGACCCTGGACCAAACTATTGAATATGGTAGAGAAAACTAACTTGTTTAATCCTTATCTTATTCTTAACAATGTGTGGTAAATTTGAAAATGTACACTTTACTTGGGGAAAAATGTCCCCAGTTACAAAGCTAGCCTTAGAAGCAGTTTTGCCATTTAAATAACAGCAAATGGAGTGGGAGTAAGGAGGACACATCCAGACATATGTGGTGAGGGGTGGGTGGAAGACAGAGTTGGGAGTTTTGTGTAGAAAGCAACGGATGTGCAGTGGCTTTGTTTTGGAAATCTTGCTGGTCTAAGGAGTGCATAGAACATCAGCCCATGTACTTGTTCATGGTAATGTTCTCTGCAAGAGAGGAGCTTGGGATATAACTTAGTGGCACAAGTGCTGCCTGGTAAGCACAAGGCCCTGAGTTCAAGTCCTAGTACCAAAAAATAAAAAAATAAATTCTGAAGAGAGTTGGATGGGAGTTGAGTTGTAATGTTTTATAAATTTATACAGAAAGCACTGCACACTCTTAATAAATAGTGGAGAAGAAACTCCACCACTTGGGGAGGCTGAAGGATGAAGCAGGCCCAACTTTGATGAGGAACCTCAGCTCTCCTGTGTCCTATTCATTTTGGCCCTCCCTGCACACTCACAGTCTTGTCTAGTTCTGATGGCAAAAGTTTTTCTTGAAACTTGTCTAACACCTCTCTCGGTTCAAAGATCTTGGCAGTTGAAACATCCTTCCCAGATATTTGGAGATCTCTTTATTTGCTCAGGAGTAATAATCCACATCTCCAGCCTCAGGTGAAAACATTCATTTTAGATCCACTTTTTCGTTAGATGACTGGCAATAAAATCTTTTGAGGTTGTTTCACTATTGCCAGAGCTCACGTTGTTCCAAATCCCTAACTCATCAACCTCTGCCATTGGCCCCTTCCTTCTTCTGGTTTCTGTTTCTTTTGTTTATATAACTGTTCTTCTCACAATCTAGGTTTAACTTTGCAAGCTATCTTTGGCCTCTCTCTTTTCTTTGAATCTGACTTTTTTTTTTTAAAGAAAAGCTCTAGATTGAAAAATCTCGTTGGTTTAAACATAGTTATTTTTAAAATCCCATAAATTTGTCTTCTGTGGCACCTTCGCATGGATCTTCACCTTCGTGCTCTCTCTGTCACTGTCCTGATGCGACGCTTGTCATCTCCCTGGAGTGGTCTTTCTACTTTATCACCTGGCACAGCGAGCTTTGAGACTGCCAATGGCTTCTTGTAACATGTGAGATGAGACCAAACTTCTAATGTCAAGCTGTTCTAAGATTGGGCCCAACTTGTACCTCACCTTCACAGGTAGTAAATTCCACCCAGATGAGGCGAGTGCTTTTCTGCTTCTGTCTTTATGTATTTTTTCCCTTTAGCTTTTTCCCTCTTGCTCTCCTTCCCCCTCCTAATTCTCTGTTCAAATTGTAACTATGTCTAACTTTCAGATAGTTGCCACATCGTCCAAGCAACTGTCACCCTTGCTTTTAGCCAATAATAGTTGCTACTCTTTCTACACTTGTCTGTAGAACTTTTTACTTCCTTATGGTTTTATCTATTGGAACCTCTCCCCCCTTCTTTTTCTCTTTCATTTTTCTAACTGAGTTGTTTGATTTAAAGCAGGGTTAATGTGTTGGCTATCTTTTTTTTTTTTTTTTTTTTTTTTTTTTGTGGAACCGGGGATTGAACTCAGGCCCTTGCGCTTGCCAGGGAAGCGCTTATTGTACTGAGCCATCTCCCCGGCCCCTATAATTTTGGAATTAAGCTTTTAATATATTATCTTTCTTAGGGGGCTTTGTGCACAGTAGGTATTCAGTAGTTATATGGGAATATTTCATGACTGTGATTGAAGCTATACCTCTATTTTTGGTAGTGGTTCTCAGTTATGGCTGCCCTGCAGGCTAAGTAAATCAGTATCTCTTTGGAGGGACTCAGATACCAGTGGATCCAATATGTAGCCCCGGCTTTCAGCTTTGATCAGTGAGGGTTAACAGTATATCAGCATTACATTTGCCCTCTCCTCATTTTTTAAAATACTGCATTTCTTATATAACTTGGATTTCACATGTACCAGAGGTTTGTCATAAAGTAGGACAGAAGGGCTGGATGTTCTTCATCCAGCTCATTGGCTCGCAGCAGCTGCCCAAGTGTTTCTCTATCAATCTTATTTTGCCTTCCTTCACCTTGAAGTGTCTCAAGAAGTCCTATTTGGCTCGCATTGTCTGTGACCTACACCAGGTTTATTTAATGTAGTCAATATCTATTTCTGAAATCTTTGTGAATTTGGGCATTTAGCTCTTGCCATGTTGTATTTCAAATAAGTTTTTCATGGTAGGGTCTCAGCTATGGTTACAGCTGCTTCAGCCTGTTGTATGGTTGTAGCAGGATGTATATCTGTTAGGTGATTTAGTTAGGCATTAGGTACCAGATCTCCATTTTTCTTGCTGACCATGGTGTTTGGAAGCAGGTTGTGCTCATAAAGAATTTCAAAGGAGCCATCATTCTAATAAGAGGAACAAAAATAAACTGTAGAAGAATTGTTGCTGAGGACATTCGGGGAAAGAGACAGCCTCCATAGCCACAGAAAGCCCAGCTCCTGTGGTAATGACCATGGGCATGTGGTGATCTTCACAAAGAAGTCTTAGAAATGGCTCTTTTGTCAAACTGTGATGTTTGCAAAATTGTATGCACTGTAGCTACATCCTTTCATCTATAAACTGCCTTTGATGGGGATATGGTTGGCAAGAGAGACCATCAGGAGAAGCTTAGAGCTCAGGGTTGAAGGATGCTTTTTTGGAAACCTTGACCCAGCTGTGAAAATGGCAATTAGCCATGGAGCAGTTGCCCTGCAAGGGAGTGCTCGCTGCTCTTGACCCCAGCTCTCACATTCACCTTGCAGAACCCAGTGAGCAGGAATTCAATAGGGCAGTCATAGTGTTGTTGCTTATTTTTGGAGAGGCGACACATTTACTCAGCTTATAAAGGCATGGAAATAGATTCTCTCTATGGCTGGCCCTACCTTTTGAGCTTTTACTGTTCGTGGTGCACATTCCTCCTGTGGAGTTGGAGGTCTTCTGTGAGGAGGCACTTTGTAGATGTGATTTTCTTGTGAGCTCCCGGAGCTCCTGCTCAGTGTCAGATCTGAGTCACTGGCTTGAGTTCTGCGTTTTTAAGATTGCTCAGCCTGTGGCTTCTGAAAAGTAGCCCATGCCTTTTCAGCGTTGGAAACACTGTCAATCTCAGTATTGTAATTTCCTTTAATATGGACCAATAGATGATTTGCTCCATGATGGGGATGTATGCTTATGATGGCCTTAGGAACATGTATATCGAGCATTAGTTCTGAAAGGCTCAGGGGGTGTTGCTTATGGCCTCCTGCCATTGAAACATCCTTTTTGTAATGAGCAAGCAGGAAGATATTGCAGAATTTCCTACTCAAGGGTGAGAATATTGGGGCAGGGGATGATTAGGCAAGTTGGCTTGCTGTGGCTGCAAACAAATTGCATAATGAGTGGTGGAATACATTTTCCTCTTTATTCTTTCCACTTGGCTATTCTTCCTGTCATAATCATAATATCTATTATATATTAGATATTTCCTAAATAGTATTTCCTTGACTCCTTAAATATACCATTTCATCTTCATGACAACCCTCTAAAATAGATATTCTCCTTATTGCCATTTTACTGATGGAAATATGGAGGTTTCAGATAGCAAATTGCTTACTTAAAATCAAACAAAATGGTTGAGCCAAGGATCCAAACGTAAGTAGGCTGTTCAACACTGCTGATTCTTATATGTCTGCTAGCTGCTGCTTAGGTAGGAGATACAAGGACAGGAGCCAAAGCTGCAGTCTGGTAGTGAGCAGACCTATATGGATTTGAACACCTCACCAGCTTGTCACCTCTCTGGACCTTGGTTTTCTCATCTATAAATTGATTGGACTGTGTTAGTGCTCTTTAAGGTCACAGTGTTTCATAGAAGACAGATGACATAGAGGCTTTGACATCAGCCAGACCCCACGCCTTGAGAAAGTCACTGAACACCTCCGAGTCTCTTGGTCATCTGCGGAATAGAATTATTAATTCCTCTACAAGAATTGGTTCCCTGACTGAATTTCAGGCATATTGGAGCCCCTCAACAAATGCTTCTTCCTTTCTCCTTCTCCCCCTCAATCCTAGTACAAAGTAGCTCAATTCTCTATAAATAGTATCACTGGTTTTTCAAAGATCCCAGGGAGCCTGGATGAATGATAGAGAGTGGGGAAAGATATTGAATATAGTATTCCTTTATCCCTCCATGGAGAAGCTTTCATTTGGCCACTAGTACTTAGAACTGGCAAGAAATAGCAATATTCTTTGTTTCCAGAAATCAGACCTAGGGTGACAGTCTTCCAATTTGCTTGGCTTATTTATTCAAATGTCCAACCTGTTCCCTTTCTTTCTCTCCCATCTTTCTTATAACTTGTAAGTCTTTCCAGCATACAGTTATTTTTTAGGAGCTGGAATTAGGCACATATAGCATAATGTGTTGCTGGTTTTCACACCTGCCATTTCTGCCTTACCTGATGCCTGAGCTTATAGCAGTTTATGAGAGTGAATCAGGTTTTATGAGATCTATAAATAGCTCAGATAGGATTTTTATTTCATTTTTCTCCTTCAAATAAGACATAATGGAAGCACTCACATATATAAAGAATATTCTTTCTGTGATAAAGTAGGGTATTTTTGAATTGGCTTCTAAAAAGCAGTCATTTGATGTGGTTGTTTCCTATTGGGAGTTTTGTAGAGGATGGGGCAGAATCACTCATATGCTGCTATAAAACTCGAAGATGATTTTTCCATGTTTAAGGTTTAGCCTGGCACCTATAAGGAGATTTATTTAGAGATGCCAGTCCCCTGTGAACACTGCTTTTCTTCCTTCTGGAGATCATACATTTGTTGTTTCCTTGGATGCACAGAAACTGGGAAGGAGAGTGCCGCAGCCCAGCAGGAGGTGGGCTCTCCGAGGAACTTTCCCAGCTCTTTGTCTGCTTCCAGCTGTCTGGGAGAGGGTCTTCTTATCCTTCCCTGTACTTCTTGGGAAGACTTCATCTCATAATTTCAAAGTAACCCCCCCAAATTACATTTAAAAAATATCCTTAAGTTTTTTATTCATTTTCTTAACATATGAGAACCAATACCAGGAATAGAAAAGAATTTTTTTTACCTTGCTTTTCATGGAGTTTGCAAAACCATGAGCGCAGAATGTTTTAAAAATGCATTAAAAAAACAGCGAGGTGGCTGTTCTAAGTGTTCCACTTTTTCTCTTGGTAAAATGGAAACTATGGACTATTTTCCATATCTAATGCAGGTTCACTGTGGAAAATTTAACTATCAATTTACAGGGTTTTTTTTCCCTTTACATTTAATATCTGACTCTCTGACCACCTAGTTGTTTGTTTGCTCTTTTCATTTTTTTAGCATAACCTTCCCACTGTATTCCCCCTGCAAGTTGTCTGTGGTTTTGTATTTAACTAAATTAGATAATAATCTAATTTATTATTGAAAACTTAAATCATATAAACTTAGTACATCTGAACCAAAAGGCCTATGAGAGGACTTTACTGTAATGTTATTTCTTTTTTCCAGTTTGACCTCCTGTCATTATGTAACCTAATCCTAGCACGTGGGTTCTGTTACATACAACCAGTATTTTATGCTTCTCGCTGAGTGATGCGACTTCTCTGGTCTGTAGTTTCCTAATGTGCACTGTGGAGACATGGGAACAGTGATATTATCAGCAGTGCCAACAGAAAGCTCTTAAGGTCAAGTGGCTTAGAGGGATGCGGTATATGGCCGGCATACATATCTCCGTTTTCTTTTTAGCTGAAATGCTTTTTGACGTGGTCTTGTACTCGTCAGTGAACCCTGATCCCATTATGTATGACTGATTTTTTTTCATCATTGATCCAGTGAGCATGCATTTGGGCTTTTGACACCTAGACTAACACCCCTCCAAAAAGCTATGATTTGGGGGAAACTTTATTTTTCTATCACCCCATCAACCTGGCTTGCTTTCTGCTCTCAAACAGAATACATTCTAATTTCTTTTGCAGTTTCTCTATCTTTTTGGATGTCTTTGTTTAGGAGTCTATTTTACAAAGCAGTTTCCAAATTGCATCTCACTTTTTCCTAGTCATCCAGGTTCTGTTGTAGATCATTGAAATCTGGGGTGGAAAAGACCATCTGGTTTGCCCCTCCCCCTGCCTGGGCTGAGCAGTTGCTCTGGAGCATGTTCATTCTTTATTGGTAAAATTTGCAACATTTTCCAACTTGGAAACTGACTGAGTTTCCTTAGCATGGAGCCTCTTTTTGCTCTAAGTGGTAGGAAAATACAACAATACCAGCCCCTCCTCATCCTTTTTTAAAATCAGACTTTCCTCACTAACAAAAAATAAAATAAAAATAAAAGATTGCCATTGTTTTGGTTTCTTCCTTACCCCTTACAGGCACTCATCGTGTTAGTGGTGGGACTCCTTTTTGTGGCATTGAGTCAGTGGTGGGACTCCTTCTTGTGGAAGTAAACATGTAACCAGTTCTGGAGGTTTTTGGTCTGACATGGAAGGATGTTGTACAGGATTCCACAAACTGCTTTTTTTCCCCCATAATTTTATTGAGAAACAAATAGCAATGAGACAGTTTCAAACCAAATTGGTAGGACAGTTTCAATAATGAACACATTGCATACATTCTTCCTAGTGGTTAATTGTTGTACAAGATGTGGACTTGATATCCTATTTACAAACACCATTAGAACAAATCCCTCTATTCATGAAGAGAATGTAACTATATATCTATCCTAACCACTTTGAATACACAGATACAAAATGGACATTCATCTGCATCCCCTTTTTTGTTTAGTTCCGTTATTTGAATATTATAGGTGTGTTAACTCAGCAAAATAATCTAAAAGAGTTCAGAGGTCCATAATAGTATTGGGTCTTCCGCTTCACTGGCAATGTCAGAAATTGTTGACCTGAGTCTCCTACAGCTCAACATAACAGCATGGCTTTACTTCTTATATTTCATTTTTATACTTTTCTGCTGGATGGTTAAGACCAAGGGAAGGCAGGACCTATGCAACAAGAGTTGTAGCTTTTGGGTCTGATAAGGTAGTGAAATCCCCTCAGGATTTATCCTGAGACCCTGTACCTCAGATTGTAGAACCTTTGTCAGTGTCAGCCATGTGGATGAGTCACGGCCATTGCTTGGCCAATGTGTGAATGAAGGCAAGAGATAGGAAAAGGAATATTGTGGGACTGTCCTGCTTCAAGGTTGTATATGGTTAGATTTTTGGACTTATGTGTAAACATAAGAAGTATATAATTCTTTATGCCTATTTTTAAAAATATATTCTAATTTTTAAATGTTTTGTCATATTCTATAGGGACTTAAAGTTCAACATATCAATACTTGATGAAAAATACCTGTTCCATTTTATGCCCAAGATGTTTGATATTCAGACAGATAGTGAGGTTAAGCTTAACAGCCTAGGTTATATGGTAATAACAATAAGCTTGTCTTCTGGGTGGTTAACAACCTAAGTTTGCAGACCAAAACTAGAGAAAAAGGAGGGCCTCAAGGAAAGCTAACATTTTGGCCCTAGCCTTCCAAGGTCACTTAAGACTCAGGACATATGAGATCTTGTACTGTAATGTCATGTAACTCGGTAGTGTCCCAAATTTTCTGATCAAGGAGATTATGGGGCCAAAGAGGAAAGTGATTGATGCTGTAGAGTGTGCCTAAGGAGAGTCACATGGAGAGAAAACACAAACTCCTTTAATGGCTTGCTTTTTGTGGAAGTGGATTTTAGGTGAGCTGCTTCTCTGAGGAAGTGGTGCTTTGGGTGTGAAGAAGTTCAGGGTTTTTTCATAAAGTACTTTCCTGGAATCGAGCAGTTTGCTTTTTTCCTGCTCCTGACATTCAAAATCTGCTGGCAAGGCACTTGGCCTTCATTTTCTAGTGCTTTGAGGATGGTCTCCTACATTAGGTGTGTTGAAAAGAATTATCCTTTTATATGAGTTCCTTATATTACTCAGGATATCACTTAGGTTGACCAGATGGTGGTTTTCAGGCTCATTCATATCCAGTTAAAAACAGTCATTCCTTTGATGTGTTTGGTATATGATATTGTTCCTTCTTTTTTCCTATCTCTGATTTTTTCTTTTTAAATATATCTATTTGCTAAGCTAACACCTAAGTTTATTATCATCATTTTTCCCCTTCTCCCACTGTGTTTATATACATTTTCAGAGCTAGAGAGCTGTTTATCTTACTGTATGAATTAGCTACTACTAAAATATTTCTAAAAAATGTTTCTAGAGAAAATGAAAACAAAAAGGAACAAAGACAGTGTATGATTGTAGAATGCCCTTGAACAGTTTTCACTCAGGACACACCTGCCTGCTTTTTCCTCTAGCTTTTGCATCCCTGAGACTAGGATTTCCCACATACGAGAATTTGAGGAGTGCTAAACATTTCATTCTGATCCCTGAACATGCCTCCTCCCCATCAATTTGCAAATAACCTGGCTGAACTTTAGGGATCATTAAGTCTAAGGCAGTATTGGACACTCAAGAATCGCGAGGCCCTTTTCAGTATTTTGAGCACATTTGCATGTTAATGCAGCGTGGTACAGCAGGTCTTACCCAGGGCTTCTGGAAGACTGGGCTTGTTTTCCGTACTCCACAGCTTCACGAGCACAGTGTTAACTAACACAGAATCACCTTGGGAGGTAGTTTTATTCATGTTTCAGTTTTATTTCCATCCTTCTAACTCAAGTTGAAAAAGAGCTTGGGGTAGCAAGTCTTTAACACCTCTCAAGCTTTATTTCTTTTTTTTCCCCTCAAGTTTGATAATCTCTCATTCCCTCCTCCCTTCATGACCTCCCTGTTTCCTTTCCTGTCTCTCTTCCTTTTATTTTATTGTTACTACGATTTTAATAGAGTATAGGTTTCAGACAGCTTGTGATAGGTAAACATTCGTTTAAAGTTCATACCATTGTTTTGATTTTGATGTTGTGATTACTTTGTATTAATGCACATTTGTAGAAAAGCATTTGCAGAGATGCACACTAAGCCTTAGTGAGATAGCTAAAAATGCGAATGGGAAAATGATTGTTCAGGTAAAACTGTGAAGATGGAATAAAGTGGGAGAAATACTTGGCAGTGTGGTAAATTCAAGGGATTTGCCATCAGAAAACATGGAACTGAGTCCTTGCTTGTACATATAAACCAAGGCAAATTGCTAAAGTGCATTTTCCCATCATCAATGTGGAAATTATAATAATAGAATTGTTATAATCAAATGATACATAGATGTGAAAGAGCTTTGTGAACTGTCAGTGCACTGCGATGCTGTTGTTTTCTTTGTAGGGGAAACTTTTGTTTTCGAACTTTAAACTATTGCTTCTTGTTGCCTTTCTCTTTATGGTTTCTGTTGTTTTCTGAGCAGGAACTTTGTAGTTTCTTATTTATCCAAATGAGGGCTGTTACCGGTACCTTCATCACAGCACTCTGAAAATGTTCTTGCTGGTTGTCTAAATGATACAAAAAACTAACATAACTGATTTCTTGTAGATGTTCACATGTGATTTTTTTTTTTTTTTTTGTGGTCGGCTCAGCCCACCCTCGGGGCAGGGCTGGCATGGCTTGTGGTGCTGGGGATTGAGCTGCGGTCCTTCGGCCCTTGCCTAAGCTTGTCTAGGCAGGTGCTTTAGACTGCTGAACTATCTCACCAACCCCACATATGTCAGGTTTAAACTAAATTTTGAAGAAATAAACTTAGTCTATGGAATATAGCATGTCATAACCTTTGGGTGAGGATAATTCTTGTCGTTGTCGTCATCATCATCATCATCATTTGGTGGTGGCGCTGGGGCTTGAGACAGGGGCTTGAGCATGCTCGACAAGCACTCCACCACTCAGTTATATCCCAAGCCCTGCATTTAAAAGCACATTTTAATCATTAGCATATATTAAGTATTGCATGACTTATTTCATATGAGAAGGCCAAGATATACAACCTCTAAAGAGCCAAAGAAAAGAGCAATGGGAGGAAACAGGGAGGTGGTCTGTGGAGATGGGGAGGGATCTGGGGTGGGGAGAGTGCAGGGAACAGGGAGAGAATGATGAGGATGTGATATGCATGTGTATCAGTTTCTAGACATGGATGCCATTATTATGTGTTGCAATTGACTAATAAAAAATAGAAAAATTCATGCATGTCCCTTGAGATAGCAAAAACAGTATAACATCCACAAAACTGTGTGTGTGTGTGTGTGTGTGTGTGTGTGTGTGTGTGTGATGATAGTGGTATACTTCAGAAGAAGGAAGTCTAGGTATTGGGATGGAAGTGAGAGTCCTGTTGACAGTTCTCTTCTAAAGTGGACATTGTATGGATAAACAACTCATTAACAGGGCACTGTCACGTGTGGGTAATGGCAAGAAGGTGGGGGACTCACTTACTGAGGTAGGAAGACTGTTGAGCCTGGCGGTTTGAGCCATGCTGGGGGTGGGGGACAGAATAGTGTGTTGCTGCCTGGGCTATGAACTTGTTCTAGCTGGAGATGACTTTGGTAGGAGGTAGCTGCACATAGGAAGGAGGTGAACCCCCAGACCTGATAACTGCATCAACTGTATGGGCCAAACCCTGTGAAGCTCAAGTTTCCCAGCTCCTTAAGGTATACCTACATCTGCCATACTCACAGGGACATGGGAGCCCAGGGGCCAAGTACAAAGTACATCACTGAGTCTCATGTGGCATGCTGGTAGAAATGAGAGCAGGCTTGTATCTCTGTCTAGGAGAGGCTTTCTGGATGCTGTCCTCTGTCCAGTGCCTGTGGCAGTGCTGCATCCAAAGTGCACGGTGAGCACCTCTGCCGAGCTGAGTGTGAGCGTAGAGTGGTGGTGGTGAACCCATGATGCAAGTGCTGCTGCCAGCCTTTTGCTCTCATTGTAAGTGCTAAAAGCTTCACCATCAGTAGCACAGAAGCTGCAGGATGTATGGCTTGTTGGCTTGTTGGGTGACTTGCAGTATTTCCAGGATAGCAGATGTGGGCCAGGTAGGGTCGGGGCCCAAAGGCCCCTTCCTCTCTGTATCTCCATCCCTTCCAAAGCTCAGTAGTATTAGTAATAGAAAAATACACAGCTAATGTAGAAGACAATACAGCTAATGCAAAACCTCCTAGAGACAGAATGATCGCTTTTGGTAGGGGAGTAGCTTTGAATTTATTTTTAATTTATCTCTCCCCTAATTACTGAAAACCCATCATAGAAGGGAAACCACACAAGTTTCTTTTTCTTAATTAAGATATCAACATGCCTGGTTGGCACTCGGAAGAAGATAGATCTTTTGGCACCTGAGAGCTATGAGCTGGGTGCCAGGAGACATTCCTTTGTGTTCGTGATCTTGAACAAGAGGAGGAACATTAGAGGGCCCAGGTAGTAGCTGGGGCTGTCATGGAGTGAGAGCCCTGAGAATTTAGATGAAGAATGCAGTGTGGGTAGATGGATGGAGGGAAGTTCCTCCCTCCAAAGCTACCATTAGCAAAGAAGTCACAGAGAGGGTCAGAAGGATGGCCACAGACAACCAGGATGGGAGTGTGAATGAGCAAGACAGAGAGTGCAGGTCATCAGCAAGTGGTGGGGACCATTGTGATATAGTTACTAAAGATTATAGCTAAAGGTTCCACAGCCATTCAGCTCAAACCAGAGGCTGCTCTAAGGGGGATACAGAATCCATTGCCAGATCTTCTGGGTTTTCATGAGAAGCTAGGAACCTTGATTTTTAAGTCCTTTGACTTAAAAAAATGAATAGAATAAAAATATTGACTGTGTCAAGAATTTGCAGACTGGATCTGGACACCGAAGCAGTAGGTATTTAGCCCAGCTATCTTTTTTTATGTCAAATGGCTGTCTTTATACCTCCATTTAAAGTGGCAATTTAGATGCAGGTGGCCCTGGGAAGTGAGGTGTCTGGGGCCATGGAGGGGCTTCTGTTGCTGAGTCTACCTGGGTGGACTTCAGGTAGAGCTGGTCACAGTTAGCACTGGACCAGAGCTCTGTGTGCCAGAGGATGTGAAGACAAACAGGAATGACAGCCTCTCAAGGCACTTCTGTAGGGATTTGTTGGAGTGAACCTTTGGCCCCACCTCCCACACGAGCAATTTGATTCTAGAGTCAAGAATGTGCTAAAATACTTGAGTCTGCAGCTGGCTTTTTGCTACCAATATGATTTGCAAGGAAGTGTGGCCATAAAATGCTTGACATCATGATTTGGACAGATTCTGTATCTGGAGAGTCATACCTTTCTCTGCAAAATTAAATATGTATGTACTTTTAAGGTTTTGTTTTGATTTTTTTAAAAGAAAGGTTAGAAACTCAGCTATCAAAAACAAACAAACAAAAAGTACTTTGGATCAAGTGGTAACACTCCAAGCTTACAACAATTAGCTTTATTGGAAAATGTTGTTATGTTCTTTAAAGAAAATCAGATGTGTCCTAAAAGCACTTTAAGAATAAGCTTTCAGGTACCATTCAGGCAGCCAGGTCAGGGGCCTGTGTTGGCACTCAGCACATTGTGTTATCAGAGTGCTTGGTCATCGTTAGCTGACTGTTCCTCCTGTTCGTGTTCTTCTGTTGTACCTTTCTCCAGTTAGCAGTGACTTACTTCTTTAAAAGACTTCTTATTTTGAAATAGTTATAGACTAACAGGAAATTGCAAAAATAGCCCAATGAGGCCCATGATCCCTGCAGCCAGCTTCCCTAGTAGTGACATCTTACCTACTGGTAGCTATCCTAAGGCTTATTTGTGACAAGGCATTTGCTCTGAGGAAGTGAAATGGGTGCAGTGGGAGAAATGTGTAGAAAAAGAGGTGAAACTCTGCTGGAGCAAGGGGATCTTGGGTCAGGGAGCATCCACATCTTTCCAACCTTAATCTCCCTGTACCCAGAGTCTTTCAGCTGATAAAGTGAAAAGCCGGTTATCTTCTATAAAAATGAAGAAAAAAGAATAAAAATGTCTATTGTATATACTGATGTACATGACATTTCAAGTAAAAGGATATAGAAGCACTGTACTGAGGTGAGAAGGAGACAAGTACTGAGGAGCAAGGACACAATTGTTCTGTTTAAACATTTTGCCCTTCATTTATGATTATTACTTTTAATTATTTTAAGCACAATCCAGGAACTGGAAGGTGGATCACTTAGGTTTTCACACTGTCTTATATCTTAACTTAGAATGTGGGATGCTTCTCGTTGATAGTTGCCAGTAGTAGGATTGCTGCTCTTTCCGTGGAGGCAATAAGTGAGCCCCAACCATGTTTATGGAAATCGATACAGGAACAGGCCAAGTAAAGATCAAGTGCCTTTCTTGGTGATAAAGCTAGATTGAGACACAGTTGACAAGTATAGCCTCAGTCCAGCTCTCATCATGTGGTCTGTCCTCATCCCCTTCAGCCATGGTTGAGCCACCAGCAACAAGAACACAGAACAGCAAGTTCAGGCCTTTTAGCAGGTTATTGTGTCCTGGACCCAAGCTGCTTCCTCCATGGCAGGGGCAGAGTGAGGCCCTCCAGGGAGAGGCCTAGTGATGAGAGTTGAGTGGGATACTTTTTGAGTTCTTTCCTCTTGGACTGGTATGAGCAAAGGGAAGCAGAAGATCCTGGAAGATACTTTGGGAATGGAGGCCTCAGGGAATTGCAACACATGGGAAAGGCTTTCTCTGAGGAGAATGGAGACTGAGAGAAGAACAGGTAGAGAGAAGCTTCCAGAGAAACAAGGAGAAGAAACGCGGAAGAGGGACAGCAGTGATGAATAGTGTGGGCCTGACCTAGAGGAATGAGTCAACAGAACATTGTCCCTGGTATCTGAAGACCATCAGGCCAGTAAATGGCTTGGAATAGTCAGAGAAAGTTAGTAATGTAGGAGTAGCTCTTAAATCTCCCTAGCCTTACCTGAAAGTTAAAAAATGGAGAAAACACTGGCAATATACACCAGTGGTCTTCAGAGAGGGAGTGTGGCTAGACAGAACAGAAAAATCCTTGTCTCTAAAGCGTCCTAGTGGTCACAGCTCCTTTGTTCTGTACTTACTCACCTACCATTTGCCTGTTCTTTACTTTACAGCAGAGCATGTGTCGACTTGACCCTTTGTATATCTGAGCTCATCGTCCGCTAGGCAGGGGGAGACGTTAGAATTGATCACATGCTTTGACAATAAACCACCAGATTCTTTTTCTCTTTCTCTTTGTTTCTTTTTTTTGTTTGTTTGTTTGTTTGTTTTTGGATACAGGGTTTCCCTATACAGTTGAGGCTGGCCTTGAACTCATTTTGTAGCCCAGGATGGCCTTGAACTCACAGCAGTTCTCCTGCCTCAGCCTTCCGAGTGCTGGTATTAGAGGTGTGTGCCACCATGCCCAGATCATCATCAGATTCTTGAGGAGGAATCAGATCATGCTTAATTTTGCATTTATAATTCATTTTCCTTTTGTGATTTTTACATTATTAAATTCATTCACTTATTCTTTCCCTCTTTTTCTTTACTTTTTGGTAGTTCTCAATGTTCTAAGCACTGCACAATGTGATAAGGATGCCCTGGGCAGGCCTTGGCACTACTTTTGTGGAGCTCAGTGTATGGGACTGGACCAGACACAGATAAGTGCATACGGAAGAGTGGAATGTCACTGAGATGTAAGGGAAAGGATAGGCCACCAGGACAGAGCATTCCTTAGCACTGTTCACAGGCACATCTGACATAGTCAAAGAATTTTCCTACTTGTCTCCTTAAAAATGTCTCAGAAATTTCCCTCTGAAATTTATGGTCACTATTCAGAAAGAATCTAAAAAGGAACAGACTTTTGAGAATACTTACAACCTTTCAACACCTGTATGTCATTAATTATGATTCTCCTCTTGAGTTTTATAACTTTGTATCTAGCTGGAGCTTTCATCTTGCTAAGCAAAAATGTCACACTGTATATTTTTTGTACAGTTGACCCTTTGTGTCTTTTCATTCCACCAACTGTGGATCAAAATATGCAGGAAAGAAATGTCTATACTAAATCCAGACTTTTTCTGGTAATTATTCCCTAAGTAGTAAGAGTAACAACTATTTATGTGGCATTTGTAGTATATTAATGATTATAAATAGTCCAGAGATGGTTTAAATTATACAAATAAGAGGCTGTGCATTGGTTATATGCAAAGATCAGACCATTTTATGGTGATTTAAGCAGATTTTTCTACCTGAGGTACATGTAAGGGTATTAAAACCAGTTTTTCCAGATATCAAGGGATGACTGTATCACTGGCATTGAATAAGCATGTTGTTTAAAGTCTTTTTCAAAAAAAACTTCAACATCTTTCATGGTAGCTTTATATGATTCCACTGGAAAAAATGAGGGAAATAAAGAAAAGGAAAAGTTAATTGGTCTTTAATGCCACACATTCAATCATGTCAGGCAAGAGATGACTGATCCTGTCCATTAAAGCCTTAATGACATGTTACTGAACAGTGATTCCTAACAAAGTCTAGTAAAATAAAACAGTGAGTGGTTTTTAGGCATCAGTGGCAGCAATTTATTTTTAAATATAGTCATAAGTATTTCATTTCTTAAATTCTGTGCTAGGACTGATTAGCAAGTTGCCATTGTCCCTATTGGCAGGTGTGAATAATATCAATAAGTAAAGCAGGCTGCCTGTATATGACTGGCTTGATACATCATTAAAGAAAAAGAAAAATCATTTCTGAGAAGAGTGCTTTTTAACAGCAAGTGAATTAAAGTGATGTAGTAAGTCACATTCACAATAGGGAATGTTTAACCTTCTAAAGAGAATCAAAAGCTAGACTTGTAGAAGCTGAGGACAGCCAGGACTTCATTGAAATAAGACATTTGTTTGATCTGCATGATTGTAGGGAAGATTTGGGGATTAAGATGAATTTGAAAACTTTGTTTACCTTTAATATCAGTGTTTGGAGTTGCCCAGGACAGTTGCCAGAACTACCAAGGGACAGTAGCAGGAGAGACCAGCACATATGTGTATCTTAATTTGAAGGCGAAGATTACATGCGCCCCTGCTCATTGAGTGTTCATTCAATTTGCTGGTAATACTGACCTTGTTGTTGGATTGAATCAGGTGACTTGAAGGAGGAACCAGTGACACAGCTGGGAGTCCTTTACAAACCAAGCAGCACTCAAGGACAGGGGTCCTGGTATCTCTGTGCAGGTTTGGTGGTACCTCTGGCTTTGGTTTGTTTTGGTACCTGCGGGTGATCCAGGAAACCATAGAGAAGGATGAAAGACATAGGATTGTTTTAAAATCTGTGGTTGCAGATGAGGGAATGTCACACTTGTGTGATGCCTTTAAAACTTTTGTTGGCATGGCCTGTCCCTTGCTGGCACTCTGGGAACCTATGTTGTCCTACACTGTGTTCTTTTCCACTGTGACATTGTGACAAGTCTTGGATTGGGGGAAAGGCTTTGATTGTGGCAGGGGGAGAGTCTGTCAATGGGTTCCTCTGTAGAGCTTACCCAGGCCTGCCCTGTGTCCCTGGAGTTGAGACCAATGGGCCGCCTCACCCTCACAGCTGTCCTTTCCCTCCCCCATGGTCTCTCGCCCACAAGGCCCAGAGCGAAGCCCTCTCTTACGGTATTGCAGAGTTCATAATGCTGCTCTATTGATTCTGTGAGCCTTTCAGTCACCAGGGAGCCCGTGGGAGCTTGCCATGTGCTTCCTCCAACTCCCTCTTTGGCTGTGGAGTTTTTGTTTTCAATCTGGAAGCCTAAGATTGTGGCTGTATTTTCAAAGATCTAATGTGCCTGTTCATGTTGTCCTTAACAAGTGGGCCCTGCCTGAGCCCACACCGACTGGCTGCGTGAAACCCAAGCAGTGGCTGCAGAAGCTCCCTAGCTGGCCCCAGGGCTGCCAAGGACTGTGGGCCTGCAGATGTGGTCAGAACGCATGACTGCAGGAACAGGCGAGGTTTCCTCTTTACTTAGAAAGCCAGGAAAACATCCACGGAGAGGCTACGAAGGAGAAAAACACTTAGGTCCTGAACTTTTGGTCCCCTCACCAACAAATTCGTTCAGAATAGTTGACTTTTTAAAATGTTTTTTTCATAGAGAATGATTTTTTTTCATTATATAATTCTGCCCTCCCCCTTCTTTCCCCTCTTCCATGTTTCCTTGCCTTCTTTCACCTTCTTCAAAAGCTTACTAGAATAGGTCAACTGACTTCAGAGGAACTGATGCTCTTTTTATTTGTTAGTGAAAATTTCTTAATTCATTGTTGATCTTTTTGCCTCAGTAAGCAGGCAGCTCAGGTGTGAATTTAATTTTGTGCTTTATTTTTTGCTTTTAGCCAAGATTTGGGGTGTGTGTGTGATATTTATTTCTTTAGGTCTTTTTTGTTGTTCTCATTTTGTGGTTTGTATGTGTGTGCTTTTACATTGGGAGTATTAAGTCTGAAGAAAAGTTGCTTCAGATAATGTCTTCAGCCATTTTAGGTTCAGGAATATTTCTTGGCAGCATTTCTGTAACTCCTATGCCTTCTCAGTATCTGCTTAGTGCTATAGTCTTTCCTTGAATTATCATTAAGGATCCAGAGAAATGGCACCTGCCTTTTAGTTAGTGACCTGGGAAGCTGAGCCCAGACTGACCCATGATGTAGTTGTCAGCCAACAGCACCTGGCATTTTCTAGGCCCCACATATATTTCCTCCTGTTCCTAAACATGTGCTTCATGGCTGATGACCCGCAGACTGCTCACCCTTCCTGACACATAGTGGGCCTTTCATTCCTCTGCACCCTCGCTCACATGGTGTGCTCTTTCAAGAGTATCACTGTCCTCTTTGCATTTTACAGAAAGCTCTTTCCGTTGTCAGAGTCTAGCTCAAGTGGGACTTCTTCCCCTTGCCTCTGCTGGGAAATTAAGTAGGCTCCCTTTTTATGCTACTGTAGCATTTTATTTACCTGAGTATCAGTTGCACATATGCTGGATTGTCTTTGTATATATTTCTGTCTCTCTAGTCCTGCTGCATCATGAATACCTTAGAGGAAGGTATTGAACCCTAGAATCCCCTATAGTCTCTAGCACAATGTCTGATAGGAAGTGGAAGCTTGGCAATAATTGTTGAATTAATTTCAAAGCAATACAAGGTAAAGTTCCTGCCACTAAAAGACACAGCCTGCTTATTCTAGCAGAGCTTTCTGTCTCCCAATCATGATCCCATTGAACACATCTGCCAATCTGTCCCATGCTCCCAGAAGAGCATGCATTGAGAAATAGTAGTGCTTCCTAATCAAGATGTTTTAAGAATTCATTTAAGAATTATTTATTCAGGAGGCACTGATTATGCTAGACACTGGGCTAGTCCTGAAAGAAGTTTAAACTTCCAGGTGCCTGTAGATTTTTCATAGCTCCTTGACATTTCATGGTTCATTTTTGCAAACCTTCAGATTTTCTTGAGAGCAGGAATTCGAGCTCAGCAACACAGGGCAGGAGTCACCAAGCAGAGAGCTAGTAAAATGCTGCTGCTCATCCATTACCTCCTCCAGCTGGGTCTGTCCTCTAGACGGGATTGCCCATGAAAACTTCAGAAAGTGGCTTCAGTTTCCTAGCTTGCAGCAACTCCAAGGGACAGTGTTCTGCAGCTACCTCATGCCATCCTTTAGACCTACAGAGAGGAAAGGACTTCCCAAGTATACTGTTTTTTCTTTTGCCTCTCCTTTCTTTTGAAGCAGAAGGTTCAACTTGACACCTAAAGGCACTTTGCTTGTCTCATGATTTCTAACCTTTAATATTAATTATCAGCATTTTAAAATTCAGGAGATTGCACATAACCCTGTTGGAAATTGTCTTCTTTAAAAATATTCCCTGTTTTAGACCTCCCTTTCCCATGATAGCAATGAGCTGGAGCTAACTGGCAGCTTCTCCTTTTAGATGGCAGTTCCTGCCCATCCCTAGTGTCAGACTCCATGACCATTTCTCTAAGGCAGCTCACTTTCCTGGCCCCTGTTTGCACTTCAGTGTGTTGATTTATTGGGGATCTTAAGTCCTAAATCACCCTTTGAAAGAACAGGTCTGCCTCAGTACTTCAGGGACAGCCACATGACCTGGTGTGATTGGACTTTGTCTAGGAAATGGAGACAGAAACTGCAGTCCAGAGTCTGTAAATGAGGTGCTTGGAAACATGGCACTTCTTATGCTGAGGGCCTGAAGTCAGGGAGCCCATATTCTTCCCATGCCTCACTTCCCTTAGAGAAGCAAGGTTTGGTCATGAGAAATTTATCATATTCACGGAGGATTTTCATAGGCTTGGAAGGGATTGTATGGATCGAGTCCATTTTATTAGCACCTTTGATTTCTTGATAAGGAAAGTAAAGAACAAGAGGTGGCTCATGAAGGGCACATAGTTCACTGTGTAAAAGGTTCTGGTAAAGGTGTTCCCAGCTCTTGTCTGTCTTCTCTCTGTGACCCTTTATTGCCTGTGATTTTACACATTTATTTAAAACTTCCTGAATTAAAAGATTTGGATATTCAAGACTGCTAGGGCACCCTTTCACCAAAAGATGCTAAGGTGTCTAATTTTCAAAACAAAGATGTTCTTTACTACTATACATTTCTGAATCACAATAATCTTCACCCACAGTTATCTTGCTTTTTTGTTGGTTACTACCAGATAATTATAGACAAACCACTTTGAAATTAATGCTTAAATTCCATGCAGGAAGTAGAACCAAGTGTAAATTTTGCCCTTGAGCCGCCTGTTCTCTACACCTTGATGGATTTTCTTGGTTAAAGGTACATCAGTGATAAAACAGCTTTTGGCACCCCAGACTTTACGCAGGAGCAAGATGCTTGTCATCCATCTGTTTTTTGTTGCTACCATTTCTCCTTCTTAATCTTTATTGTTGATTCTGTCTTTTGCCTTTTTTCTAGCTGCATTTTCTACTTGATACTTCAATAAAAGAACTGGATGACTGAAATATCGGTGCTGAAAACAGGCCAAGAGCCACTATTCTGAAGAGTATTTGGGGAGAGAAATGTTTAATCTCGTTTAGTCAAATTTGTAATTTTATATTTATCAAAATTCAGAAACGTTTTAAAAATGTGGGCTAGTAGGTTCAAGTCCCTCTTAGAAATTATTTTTATTTTAGTTTCTATGTATTTGGTATTGATCAAATAAATAAAATGAGGTCTAGTAAATTGTATTTGTTTGAGTTTTGAGTTTTCTCTGTTTATATCATAAAAGAAATGATACTAACTCCATTTCTTTTTGTTTCTACAATTATACTTGATGTTGATAGATGGGAATGACTGAAATCCCATTTGCCTTTAACAATTTCACCAGAGTATGGAATAACCACAGAAAACTCAGAATAAAAGATGTGATCAAAAGCAAGCAAGACAGTTCTCTCTAGTCTTAACAAAACAAGTAAAATAGAGAAATGTAGTTTAAATAAACACCTTATGAAATAAATTTGAGACCTGTTGTTTTTCTAGTTTGCAATATTCTACATATTCATCAGGAATTCTTCATAACGATGTGTTAAATAGTTAGAATGTTTTGAGATCCTGATTGTTAATAGCCAAGAAACTTTTGATTCTATTTTCTGTTCATATTGGTATTTTGGTTGTATACCTTGGAAACCCTACTTTTCTTTACTAGATTGTGTTCCCAATAAGTAGGAGTTTTAGTCTTTGCTGCTTGTATGTTGTGACAGGAAGACTTCTGAGTGTAGTATATGATACAGATTGTTAAGCTTCTTAGATGCTTTTCAGGAGAAAAATCCCCAGTTATTCTTTTAAACTTGTGTCTTTCATATGAATTAGATGGGAAATGTCCCAGTTTTACCTGAGTATAGTTAGGATTATAGTTGTAGTTAGGATTGGGTTCTGTTTCTGTCAGCCTGTGTTCTAGAGAAAATGCAAGGTTTCTGTGACTCTCTGGCTCAGTAAATTGTGGGTTGAAAGCTCAGTGCATGCTTTTAAGAATCCTGTAGATACAGCATCCTCTACTTGAGCAAATGATCCTTTCATTCTCAGTCATTAGCAAATCCTGATCGCATGGTTGTCATTTTTGTTTTCTTTTTAAAAAAAAAAAGCACATACATGGAAGACCTAAGTTACTAAAGATCAAACCAAATATGTCCAAACTTAGTGGCAATCACAGACATAGACAAAAACATCAAAATATATCTTTAATTAAAGCAATGGCTCTGCTGGGGCTCACATTCCAGAATTCTCAGTAGAGAAAACATGTTTTCTTTATAGGGGAGTTTTATTAGCAGCAATGTTCCGGTATGTGGTTCAGGTTAATTAATGATGTAGTCACACTGATGCTTTGCCATGAGGTTTATTCCAGTAAGTAGGGCACTAGGAAATCACACTGACATATCTTGCCATGCCAAAAGAGAATGCTTTATTTGGACCATAAAACCTCATTTCTATGAGGCCTGTCAACAAGGTAATTTAAGAATGCTTAATGTGGATACAGCGTTTACTAAGAATTAATTCACCATAACCAGGCATGGTGGCACATGCCTGTAATCCCAGCGCTTGGGAGCCTGAAGCAGGAAGATTGCTGTAAGTTTGAGGCCAGCCTGGACTACATTGTTCAGGGCCAGCTTGAACTGCAAAGAGAGAATCTATCTAAAAAAAATTAATTAATTCACCATACACTAGAAGTAGCATATGCAGTGGTTTTAATAAATTTATGCAATTTTTATATATTTTGTTGGCTGAGATGATTGAGACTTCAAAGATAGAGGCCACCCACAAGTTCTGGTGCAGTTGACCTTCATTGCATAAGGAGGTTTGTACTAAGAACCATCTTTTCCCCATGAGAGGTGTTTCTAAAAAAAAATTTAAATCATGGGGATGTTTTAAAACTTAATTTGTGTTGTGCATGTGTAGCAACCTTCCTTGGAGGTTGAAACAACAAAGCAACGGGATTGGCAATTAGATTTTCCCCCTTATGCTGCTAATGCAGTTGTTCCATTGGGATTCCCCTTTGCATGGGCTGATGATTTCCTTGAGACTATATGGAAATTGGCTCAGACAGGAACAAAGGGGAGAGGGGATGGCACTGATGATTCAAATTAGTGTCTCTTCTTCAGCGAGAAGGTATGCTTGCAAATGCACGTCATCCAGTATCAGTGGAGCCACCTAAGGTTAAGTGAGGTGCCACAGTGGCTGGAAGCTAAACTTCAGGGTCTCAGCATTTGATACTTCCCTGTCAAGTTGGGTTGAATTGTTAATTTGAAATCTGCAACATCGTAATGTGGTTCAGAAATGGGTCGAGCATAATTTTACTTTCCTTTACACGAAGGAAAACTACCTCTTTTTCCTTCATCTTTTTTCTCCGGTCAGCATGTGAAAGATTCCTGTTGCCTAACGTAGTGAATAAGAAAGGGAACAGCTTTGTGACTCTGGGAACAATGACATGTATAGAAAAAGGCATCTGAAATGCCTTAAAAAGAATATACATTTCATTGTCAGTGGTACACATGCAAACACATATATACATGCACATTTATAGGAATCTGGTACAGCTTCTACTCAATATTTCCCCTTCTACTCTTACATAGTTCAAACACCATCCCCTCTTAATTGGACTTTGGCTCACTTCCAGTTCTGTATCTGTGAAATAATGATCCTGAAATAAGTGGCACCTCTCAGTAGAGACATCTTTTTATGTAAAATTCTTACAGAGAACAGAAGGAAAGGAAACACTTCTGTATTGGGGAATTTATGGGAAAGACAAGAATGGTCCAAAACAGGAATTTCACAGGACCTTACCTGTGTAAGCAGAGGTTCTTTGGCATGGCAGAAAATGAGAGTCCTTAAAGATTACTGGATTTGCATCCTTTCACTGCAGGACCTGCTATTTATGGACTGTTAGAAAAGTGGCTGCTGATGCTGGGGACTGAATTGCCATGAGCCTTCAGTGCTTTGAGGCTGGTGGCCAGGTTGCATTTCTCAGGGAGATCCTTTTAGGATGGGACTAGGTGATGCAAAGTGGGTTGAGCCTCTTTCTTTCTTCTGTTCCCTCAGGACACCAGTTAATAAGCACCTGTCATGGAGGTGTGGAGAGGGCGAGTTGTGTTCACTGTAGTGACACCAGAAGCACATGATGCAATAAGAACTGCTAAGACGAAATGGGCTGGTGTTGGCATCTGCCTGAACTAGGCAGACGGTAGCATCCAGGACAGATCTCTTTGTCTTGATAAAGACAAAGTGAAAGGTTCCTTTTCACCCCTTCTGATGAGAGTGAATTATTGAGTGCATTGTCAGTGCTAAAACTTGAAAGATAATGGAGCCTTTTGACCTAATAAAGTGGGCATTTTAGGACAAGATTTCCTGGCTGGACCACCTAGCGCAAATGCTCCAAGGAATGCCTGAAATGGGCACTAGAGATTTGTTGACACATGACTAAGACCCTTTTCTCCAGGAACTTTCATTCCAGTAGGAAAAGGTACAAAATAAACATGCACACAAATATTGGCAATCTTTCCAGAACCTCCTAAGAACTAAATAGCAAGTAAAACAAAGTGGCACGCTAAGAATGATAGGATATTTGAGCAAGGCTGGCTAGGGAAGTCCAAGAATAGGGAACAGCGAAGCTGAAATATGATACATGGTATGTGATGACCTGCAGGTAGACATTCTGAGATTCACTAGGGAAAGTTCTAGGGTTTATAGGGCTAAGTGAGGAGGATTTGTGTGAGGGGCAGAGTGAGTGAAGGAGAGAAGGGGAATGGGGCAGTGGAAGGCTAGGTCACAGTAGGGCTGCTGGCCATGTTAAGAAAGAAGCTGAGGTGGTGAGGGTGTTTGAGAATATAGCTTACTGGTTTTATAGTTTGTACTTGTTCAAGTTCTGATGAGGCTGAGGGTTGGGGGAGGCAGGAAATGACATCTCCACAGCCTTTTGTAAACTTAACATGATTTAGTATCATAGGTCTTACTACAGAGTGCCCAAGGCCCCTACTGCCCTTCTTCCTGGTTATCCTAAGCCTCCTACGTTTTGCTTGAGTTTGGCAGCAATGATGTGTGAATGACTGTAGGCCTGCCTCTATTATAGCTTCAGGGACTCACAAAATTCCAGACAATGGGGTCCTTTAGGAGTTGAGCCCACTCTCCTGGTAGATGAGACATCCGAGTGCAGAGTGGTTAAGGTGACCCAGTTAGTTAGTCGGGGCTAACCATCCTGACAGAGCTGCTTATTGAAATGTTATAGTTCTCTATTTTCTTTGAGAGTTGTGTTATTTTAAATTGTGCATTTCTGTGCCTTTGACTCATATCTTTATTGTCTGCTTACAAATATAATCAATTTGCAGGTGAGGAAGCTGAGAACCAGAGGGCTGAGTATCTTCCTTCTGTGTGATAGAGCCGGTATGCGGAGTAGCCTGACTTTGGACCCTGGCACCCAGGCACCCGGCCTAGCACGCTTCACCTCAGCGCTTCTGCCTTTGTTGTGCACTGCTCCAGTGGGTTTCCTCTAGTGCAGTTGACAACATGGTGCATCAGCCACACAAATACCTCAGATATTTGGGAAATCAATCCCAGTACCTCAGATGAAGTAAAAGTACAACCATCAGTGCGGGAAAGGCAGCTTACTCCTTGCTTTCATTTCCTGTGGTCTGAGGAGCAGAACAAGCATTTCTCTTCGTGCTGCTACTTAACATTGCGTACTGGAGGTTCCTGAAAGCTCTGAGTTTTGAAAGTACTGGTCTCTGTGATTGCTGGCCAGTAAATTGCATTTGCCACTCAAGATCCCAGTGGGCTTTGGACCTGTTGTTCTTGGGAAGTTCAAGCTGTGAGTGGGGAGAGTGAGCATCGTCACCCGTGTGCCCATGCTTTGAGTCAGAGCTGTAATTGTGCATATATGTATTTTTGTAGTGGGTAGGGGAAAGGTATATTTAATTAACCCAACTGAGAAGGATATAACCACGTTCCAGGAGAGTTTCACTGAAATGAGTTTGCTTTAGAAAAAGAAAAATTGCAGTAGCCTGAGTCAGCCTGTGCAACTTCTTTGGGAGAGGAAGGGGAGATGATGTAAGTGGTTCGGCATGTTCCCGTCTTGGCCCCTGAGAGTGGAGGGCCCGGGAGGTTGCTGAGGGTGTGTGAGTGTGTGCAAAGTTAATAGGAACAGGCGGGGGTGTGGGTGAGAGTGGGCTGTAAAAGGGGATTAATAACCCTTGTCAGGCTTTCCCCTCTTACTGTGTTTTCCAGTAATTTTGGTTTGAATGAAGGCACTCCAGCCAATTCATGTTTATTTGTTGCTTTTGGCAAGCCTTGTTGGGGGAAGGGGTAAGATGGATGAGTTGAAATTTTTTTGTTTTGTTTTTGCATTTGGGGAGAAGGGGCGAATCATGTGAGTTTGGGTTTTCAATGGTGGTCCCCCTCTTGTCCCCCCTTAGGAGGCAGGAGGCAAGATGTGGCCAGCTGGTACCCGAACTGACACAGGTGCAGAGGCTGTGGGGGGTGTGGAGCTAAGAATAATTACAGGTTTCTGAAGCGTCAGGCCCTGCCTGACACAAGCGCTCGTCAAGAAAACGGCTCTTTATGGAAAATTAATGGTGGAGCTGAAAACCCGTCAGGCCTATTGTTCATGGGAAGCCCCTGATCCTCAGAAGGGAGACTTCCCCAAAGTCCTAGGCTCTCCCAAGAGCTGAGACACTGTGGCCTCCTTGCTGAGGCAGATATCTAATCTTCATGGGCCAAGGAGAGTTTTCTTGTAAGATCTCTTTTGAATTTCTTCTGGTTTAACTTTCACTTTCAATCCAGATCTAGTCTTCTGCTCTTAATAGTAGTTAGTGTGTGTAGGGTTATTTTTCATCGCCTCTTAAGGCAAGTGAGTTTCATTGTGTTTGTAGAAATGGGATGACTGAAGCAGGGGCAGCTAGTGAAACTAACTTTCAAGCTACAAAGTAGCAAGTTGGATTTTCACTAGCCAACAGAAGCAGCGTGGTAGGGAGGGGAGGAGAGCAGACCTGCTCTCATCCCACTGCGCACAAGCAGTGATGTCTCTGGATCCTCAGAAGTTGGAATTTTGCTCTAACACAGTGGCAGAGAAACAGTGAGGGACTCTTCCTAGACAGCCAGCTGCAGTGGAGCGTAGAGGCCAGACTTCAGATTGATACACTTGGAGAGGCAGCATGTAAATAAATGACATGGTTATGAATTAGAAAGGGCTGTCCATGTGTGGGCTCACTTGTCCCTGCAGACATGAAGATCACAGACATGAATGAGGAAAAGATATTTCTATGTGGCTGGTGTGCAGGGGTCCCTAGGCCCTCCCCTAAGGAACCAAGAAAGACCTGCGTTGCAGTTCCAGTGCTGTTCAGACTGTGTGACCTTAGGCTTCCTTTAACATTTACTTTGGATTTGAGTTGTTTGGGAGATTTCTTTTATGCATTGCAACAACGGAATCCTTGGAAGATGAAAGTAGTATTTGAGGCTGCTTTGCATCATGCGCCCGGGGATAGTAATTTCAAAGACATCGTCCTCTCCCCAGGCCTTTAATCTTGCCTCCTTCCTCCCCGGCCTCCCCAAGGAAAAATATATAAACAAATATTTTCTCTGTATGCTCAAAATAATTTGGGGAGGAGAAATGTTGAAGGAGTGTTGGTAGTTATTTCCCAACTTTCATGTTTATTGAGAATTAAATTAATTTCCACAGCATTGTCTCCCAGAATTTTACAAATTACTAGAGGGAAATGTTTAATTTGGTTTCAGCTCCAGCATACAGTTGATGTGAGAAGCAGTGAAAAATAATGTGATCTTATGTTGGATATAATATCATGGTTATTTTGTGGAGTTCAGCAATTCTGACAGTAATGTGTAATACTATTGTACCTCTGGGGTGTGCTATTGATGTGGGTCTTTTTTTAACTTAATGGCTAAAAAAATGCAGTAAGAGTTTTACTTAGACTTGCTTACCCACGTTTTCTAGACAAAATTCATTTTCTCCTAGCCTTCTGCCGCAGTATTGTCTAGTGATGAAAATAAAGAGATGAACATTTGCTTAAAAATCATCTTAAACTCATTTTTGAGGTTTTCCAGGTTTTGGAGACCGATTCTTCCCACTGGCTTCTGTTGTCCTGTGTGCCATAAAACAGATCTAATGTGACCATCCTCTTCCTCCAAACTGCTTTACAATGTGGAATAACCAGGAAGGAAGGCAGCAAAGTTCAAGCACTTGGCTGCCAAGGTTCTCCCAGGGGCTTGCTGAGTTTATTAATCAGGCCTCCTCAGTCCCCTCTCCTACCCCTCAAGAAAAATAGTGTAAGATCTTTCTGTCTATGCTTCCCACTTCCTTTCCCATCTTTCAACTCTGACCTAATTTTAAAAGCCTAGAAGTTTGTCAGAATCATTACATCATATCATTCCCACAAAGTTCCCATCAATACCAGTGTGCAGTCCTACCATTTAAAAAAATTGGTTTTAAGAGTCAGAGGAAATGTCTTTTTTTTTTTTTTTTTTTTTTTTTTTTTTGTGCTAAAGCTGAAAAAGTGTGAGGTGTAAGCTCACAGATGAAGTTAAAAAAGAATATTTTATAAGATGGCTGGGACAAAGAAACCCAAATTTCCCACCTGTCAGTAGCTTGTTTGGGTCACTCTGAGGTTTTCTCCTGGGATGTGTTTGAATATTATAAAGCACACAAGAGTAATTGAACTTGGGGTTCTCTCAGGAGAAAGTGGGGGAGGGAGTTCATTCCCTCTTTCTCTACTTAAGATTCTTTGGGACCTGTGACGTCATGTTTAGTAACACCTGACAAAATCACACATACTAAATGTCAGAAAGAGGCTCCTGGGGCAGCTGACAGCAGTTCACCTGGGTGTGTAATTGCCTGGGGAAACATTCTTTCTTGGAAGCAGGTTCACCCCTTGCATGCCAGGAACTGTCCTCATTATCTTCTGGTTAAAGTCTGAGCCTGGAGAAGTGTCACTTTGCAAGTTTCTAAGAAGTAGAAAGCTGTACTTTCCATGTTTTTACATCTATATTTGCCCCCAAATTTATTTTATCCCTCTGTATTTTTTTTTGTTGTTGTTAATTCTCTGTATTTTTAACTCTTGGCCTTTCTAAATGGGGTATGTGGAATGGTTAAGAACAATTAGCTAAAGGAACCACAAATGACTGATAGTAGACCAGCAACATAGGTAGTAGTAGTTGGCTTTTTAGTTCTTTGATTTTATTATTCTAGAAAAAAAAATCACTAGCAAAATGTATTTTCTCTCTCTGTTTCTCTTTTCTTTTTACCGCTTGCCCTACCACCTTTTGTACAGGAACCCAAAAACTCCAAGTGATAAAAAGCCACCTACTACTACCTATGTTGCTCGTCTACTATCAGTCATTTGTGGTCACGAGGCTTATTTAGGACTTACATTAGAAAGTCACTTTGCACATGAGAGTGTTTCCTTCTCATTGTGAGCTGTTGTGAGATTTTCAGGGCTGAGGCTGAGCAGTGGCTCAAGCCTGAAGATTAGGTCATTGTGAGGGGATCCTCAGACCCCCTGAGTTACCAGGTGGGTGTAATTCATATCACTAACCTGACATCTGCTGACTCAGATTTGGAGTTTGCTGGCCAGAACGTCGTTGGAACACACTGAATCTCTGCTTCTGGTGGATAAACAAATGCTTGGACTGTCTGTCCACATTGACAGTCTAGAGACACAGTTTGCTGATGGGTCCCTTCCATGACCACCACTAAATCTACCTAAGCCATAGACAATTATCTTTACTAGGAAATTATCATTGATGCTAGACAGTGAACGAATCTCTACATTTTACTTGAATTGCATTATATTTTTCTGACTAATGTGCTCTTACTATCCAGGGTCTAGAACAGAATCTTGTGTTTGTCATATATCCTTATGTCTCCTCTTGTGTACGACAACTTCTCATTCTTGCTTTATTTTTTATTACCTTGACATGTAAAAAAATGAGCAGGTATTTTGTAGAATGCTCTTAATATTTGACTGATATTTTGTCATGTTTAGATTGAGTTTATACACTTTTGGCAGGAATGTCCCAGAGTAATGTGTACTAGGGTATATGCTATCAGAAGTAATTAATAATTAGTAACAGTACCAGTAACTTTGAGCAAGTAATTAGTAACAGTATTAATATCAGATAGTCAAGATTCTATCTGCCTACTTTTTTTTACTGTAAGGTCAGTATTTTTGTCTTTGTAACTAGTGAATGCTTTGTGTGGGGATGCTTTGAGAATAGGTAAATATCTTGTTTTGTTTTCTGTATTTTAGGGAAGAGTCTACAGCATGTTCCGGGTCTCACTGCTAGATCAGATTTGTAGTGATTCTCTTGTTTACAGCTTCCCAAGTGCTGTGATTACAGGAGTGCTCCACCACACCCATTCTCAATTGCTGTCTCAGTGCACCACAGTGGCGGGGCCGGCAAGGCAGGCCCAGGGATTGAACCCCTGGCCTGTGCACCTGCTTGCAGGCACTTTAATCCACTGAGCTATTTGGCCAGCCCAATATCTTATTTTTAATCATACTTTCATCTACTAATTTTAGCATCCATTGGTGTGTTCCAACTTGCACTCATTATTCATTATTTGTCTTATAGTAATTTTTTTTATTTCCATCAGTGCTTCTTTATTTATTAATTGCAATTTCATTATAATGGAGAGCTGACCCTTCCTCTCCTTTATTTATTCAATCCTCTTTTTTCTTTCTTTCTTTTTTTTTTTTTTTTTTTTTTTTTTTTTTTTTTTTTTGGCAGAACCGAGGATTGAACTCAGGCCCTTATGCTTGCCAAGCAGGCACTTATTCTACTGAGCTATCTCCCTGGCCCATTATTCAATCATCTTTATATCAAAATGGAGTTTTACTTAAACTATTGAATGATAATGTATTATTACCAATACTCATTTCTTTGCTCAAATTGTCCAGATTTGACCATTGAGAGCATTTTTTAAGTTAATACCTGAGCCATTTTGACATACTCCCTCATCAAATGACCAGTTTATTTTCTGGTCCTACTATTGCATATTTGTAGCTTATTTTACACTTTTTGTCCCAACCCTGAAAACAATTATTTTTCCAAAGAACCCTGATTTATTATTACAGGGTAATGATATTTAGGAACCCAGGTTTTTCTGTGTTCATTGTTATATGAGAGTGTTGGTATCTCTTTCAGTAGATGGAATTAGAAAAACATACATGTGTTTACTCCTGCATGTACATACTTCCCTGGAAATCTTGGTATGTATTAAAATTGACAAGTAAATACTAATACCTCAAGCATTGGGGATATTTATTGAGAAAGTTCTAATTATTATTTAAAAAGACATTCTTTGGCTTGAAAATAATCTAGCTTTATGACCTTCCTCATCATTAGCATTTTAATCTTCACACTCATTATAAATACATTCTTAAGGACCTCACTCCATGTTCAAGTTGATGTCTTTTTGATCTAAGCTTCACCTTTATCTAATATTATAGGAAATGAATTTCATAATGACTTCACAGGGCTATGTAGTGCCTCCTGATGGGTAGCCATGTTTCTCTAAGTCTCAGATGGAACAAGAATGTCCTGCATCACAGTTGTAATTTATAGCCTCTCCAAAGTGATCCAGACTTTAGTGACAAAGGTCTTTCCCTGTTTAGATCATAAGTATGCTTCATGTGCTCCTGGGATGCAAACCCAAGTTATTTCTTATTCCTCCCAGAAGAACATAAACATATGTTTAAAATATTTTAATGCCTTAGAACTCAGACTACGAAAGTTTGAGCCTCCTAACTATCAAATTCTTAGTGACTTAAATCTTTGAGCTGGGATGTATGGAAGGGATCCGTGCCTACAAAAGCTGTACCCACTAGACATTGGCACTTGGTGTGTGGGAGGAAGGGAACTACTTCAAGGACATCCTGTAACCCACAGTGTAGCTTATTTTTACTTGGAACATATCCATGTCTTAAAGATCTGTTTCTTTGGGCAAAGTTCAAGAAGCATTATGACTCTGCTCCTAAAGACATATATTAGTGGTCATTTCTTAGACTGCCTGCCTCAGCAAGACAGACCATACCATTGACCATCACACTAACCTCAAGAAATTGAAAAGGATCAATATCTTATAAAGTAGATAACAATGAAATCAAACTAGAAATCAATAGTAGAAAGATATCTAGAGCATTCCAAGCTATCTGGAAATTAATTTTTTTTCCTTTATTGCCACAAATGATGGACTCTGATACTGAAAACAGCAATAAAATAATGAGTTTAAAATAAAATCAGCTACCTTAGGTCACTAGCAAGTCAATAGAAGCAGACAGATTTTGACAGCAAATACAGAAGAGTGAAATAGGGGTATAATATGAGTATATGTTCCCAATTTTGAGAAACTTGGCTAGGTGCTGTGGAAAGGTAACTACCATCTAGGGTCTGGTGTCAGAAAAGGGTTTTTGAAGAGTGGAGAAGGCATAAAGACCAAAGTCATAGTGTGTAGTTAGTTATGTCATGGTAGCTACATACTGTGCATGCTAGGTAATAGTTTAAAAAGAGAAGAAGAAGCTTAAGAGAGTTTTAGGGATTTGAATTTTATAACTCAAAAGTTGATTGATGGGAGCTGAGGCTGAGCAGTTTAATATTGGGAGATCTAAATGAAAATTTCTAGCAATGAGGTAGAAAAAGGAAAGGAAAATTTTAAGTCATGGAATTGAGAATATGGACAAGTGAAGATAATGCAGATTTCTAGATAGATATGAGGAGTGGTAATAGTGAAGGATTAGTTCCTAATATAAGAGATATTGTTTCCTTGACAGTTAAAACAAAATAAAAACTACTTTTTTACTAAGCTTTTCTTGAAGAATATCTGTATCTTAGAGAGTAGAGTTCATTACCAGTCACTCCCTAACAACTTATCAATACACTTTACAGAATACACTTTGATATCACATTGGTTTGTAAATTTTTGCCACTTTTAGCTCCTAATTATTTATTCTGTGCCTATGTCACATGGATCTATTATACTGTCTTCTCCTTCTAACACAGGCAAAGCCCTGCAGCCATACAGTGAGTGCAGTAGTTGAATGAACGATTGTGATGGGGGGTATTGAATGAAGATGGGAACTATTCATCAGTTCACATGATTAAAACTCAGCAGCAGAACTCAAACCTGACTCATAGTTAGGAATCTGGCTTTCATATTCAGTAATGCAGACTTTTACCAGAATTCTGATTAAAAAAATAAATCTTTGAAATGTCACCAAAATAAAATCCTTGACAGAAATAATACAACTAGGTATATCATTAAAATATATTCTTAACAGAATAAGAGCCTAAAATCAGAATCCTGGTTGCAAACATACTAGCTTTATGGTGGCAGTAAATTTTTGGAACTTGTCACACTTTATATTTGCCATTAGTCTTTCTCTATTGACGCTAAGAAAATGGAGATTGGGCTGATGCTGTATGTTGAGCAATGTAGTTTTATATAAACTTCTAGAGTAAAAGAGCTTTTAAGTGAGGACGGCTTTAGGATGATGGGAACATCTTAAGTATTAAATTTTGCCATGAAATTTCTTCTATCATCTTATGAAGACTTATGAGCATGGATAAAGATTTGTTGAAACATCTTTGGTTCTTGTCTATTTCTTTATCAGGTGACAATTTTATGTTACTATATAGGGTCCTGTCTACAGCCGGTTAGGGAGTTGTGTCTGAACTTATTTTTTCATCCTATGGCAAGAGATGCTACAGAACTGTATGGGATCCTAGCTCCTTGCCACCGTGTTGTAGAAATTATAATTTTAATAAATTACTGTAAACAACCAGCAGATTTTCTGCTCTTTGCCCCTCTGCCCATCTGCTGGTGTTTTTTGCCTCTGATAGTTGTTTCTCCCCCATCCTTTCTGTCCACAGACATGCCTTGAATTGGAGCGCTACCTACAGACAGAGCCCCGGCGAATCTCGGAGACCTTTGGTGAGGACTTGGACTGTTTCCTCCATGCCTCTCCTCCCCCGTGCATCGAGGAAAGCTTCCGGCGCTTAGACCCCCTGCTGCTCCCAGTAGAAGCCACCATCTGTGAGAAGAGCTCTGCAGTGGACATTCTGCTCTCTCGGGACAAGTTGCTCTCTGAGACCTGCCTCAGCCTCCAGCCAACCAGCTCTTCTCTGGACAGCTACACAGCCGTCAACCAGGCCCAGCTCAACGCAGTGACCTCATTAACACCCCCGTCATCCCCTGAGCTCAGCCGCCATCTGGTCAAAACCTCACAGACTCTGTCAGCCGTGGATGGCACAGTGACGTTGAAACTGGTGGCCAAGAAGGCTGCGCTCAGCTCCGTAAAGGTGGGAGGGGTGGCGGCGGCAGCAGCAGCCGTAGCACCAGCTGGGGCAGTTAAGAGTGGACAAAGCGACAGTGAACAAGGAGGGCTAGGGGCGGAAGCATGCCCCGAAAACAAGAAGAGGGTGCACCGCTGTCAGTTTAACGGGTGCCGGAAAGTTTATACAAAAAGCTCCCACTTAAAGGCCCACCAGAGGACTCACACAGGTAGTGGTACAAGTTGGCCGCACGTGGCTGCTTCCCTTTCCTGCTTTTGCCTCGTGGTGGGAAGGGCTGGCTGTGTTCTGAGAAGTGGCCTTTGTGCCAAGGAGGCAGGGTACAGAAGCATGGGGCCCTGGTAGGGCATTGGAATGACTCCCTCCTCACCCCAGGACTCTCAGCGTGTCCCAAGCACAGGACACGGGTTTGTCGCTGGCTGGCTGAGAGCTGTTTGAGGAGGTGATGCCAAGCACGATGGCTTGGGGCTGACAGCAGGGAGCTCGGTAGCGTGACTCACAGACTGGCACTCATGCAACTGTCTTAGGAGGGTAGCCCTGCAGGTTTGGTCAACGCTGGAATCGGGGGAGGTACATTTAACAGCATTCACAATTAAACAAGTAGTGAGGCTGTCCCTATTCACTCTTTTGCGGGCATCCCTGAGTTTTCATCAAAGTCACCAGCAGCAGGAGGGTTTCAGAGTTCATTAGATGTGATCATTCTATAATTAATTGGCATCTCCTCTTTTGCATTGTTCTCTGGCGCGTGCTTTATGGAGAGATGGCAGAATTGCTTTTTAATGAGCTTGTTACCGAGAAGTTGCTGAAGTGATTACATTGCTATGTGTGTGGTAAGGATGGGTGGTGGAGGGATGGCACTATATATTGTACTCAGGGCTTTAGCAGTAATTCCAAAGAGTCATATTGATCTTTTGAGCCACGGGATCATTTGGAAGAAAGAAGAGAATTATACAGAATAGAGGAAGACTGGCTTTTCCGTAAGGCTGGTCTTTGTTTTCTTTTTCAAGTTTGGTGCTTGAGGGTGGTATCTGTTCTTAGGTCTACTAGCATGCCACTAGGAGCAGTTACTGAGAGGTGGTTTTTAAGTGGGTCTCTAACAGTATGCGACTTGTGTGTATTTGCATACTGCCTGCACACTTCAAGCTGAAGAAGAAAATTCCCCAGTTGTGAGTGGCAGATGAGAGTGTTCCCAGAAAGAAGTGGGTGGTGGCACATGGGGGGCTCGGTCTGGTACTCTGGGGGTCAGTGGGCTGGGCCACCAAGGAGCAAGGCACTGTAAGCTGGAAAATCAGAGCCATCTGGATTCTGGTCTATACTGCCACTCACTAGCTCTGTGACCTTGCATTAGTCATTTTATTTCTTTGTTTCTCATTTTCTACGTTAGTCAATTTGGCTCTTAAGGTTCCTTTTCCCTCTCATGCCTTGGTGATCACGACATAGCTTTGTGCAGTGCCGAAGAACTTTTCTAAAGTAGGAAGGCATAATATATGACTTGAACAAATCATTATTTTGAAGATCAAAGTTATTCCTATGGGATGCTAAAACTTATGCCGCTTGCTTACAAGAAGAATTTAGGCTTATAGTCTTGTAACTATGAGCTTAGTTTCCCTTTGCCTCTAGTCTACTAACAGTTTTGGAGTCCTGTGTCTCACATGTAGGGTTCTGTTCATGGATTCCCATCAGAATTTGGGTTCCATCTCCCCAGTCCACATACACTGAGACCAAGACTTCACATGTTTGCCAGTTTCTTTTTGTCCCTCTGACACTCTGTTTTTTTTTTTTTTTTTTGCAGAACCAGGTATTGAACTCAGACCCTTGTGCTTGCCAGGGAAGTGCTTATTCTCCTAAACTATCTCCCTGGCCCCTCTGACTTTATTCTAAAAGTGATATTTATCCACATTTCTTTCTAAAGTCAATGAGCAAGTTAATAACAAGATATCACAGTGCTCCCAGGCTTTGATATGCAACTCAGCCTAGTGTCAACCCCCAGGAAACCAGAAAAAGGACGAGGCAAAAATGTTGAGGTGTGTTGGCACTGAGGAATTCATGGTTGTGGACACTTTCTGAATCACAGTAAGAAAGACTACATCCTGCTTTGTGTGGAAGCTAGACAGCACTGGGAGCAGCAGAGGATTTTTAGGGAGGGCAGAAAACATTCTTCTGTTTTCTGTCCTGCTTTCCCTGTAGAGATCTCAAAAAGGTAACTGTTGTGACTAATGCCTTAAGTAATGCATTGCTTTTTGATTACCGGATGCACCAAGTGAATACTCAAGCACAGCCTTGATGTTTCCCTGCACCCACAGCTACCTGCCTTAGGCAGATTGCTAGGAGAGACTCCGTCTCCTTGGGAATTTACTAAAAGAAAAGCCGAGCATTGTTAGAAAGGCAGCACTTCAGGGTAATTAAGAGCAAGGCTTTGCACTCCCACAGCTGGGGTTTGGCCCTACCACTTCGTAGATTTATGACCTGTTGAAATTATTTGTCTTCTCTGAGTCTCAGTTTCCTCAGCTGTAAAATAGGCACAATTGCCTTTACCTCATAGATTGCTTAGAAGATTACTTGACATATAGAGCTCATTAAAAATAGCTGTAAGATTGTTTTTGACACTAGTTATTACTCGTTACCACTGATTGGTGATCATTGAGTGAAAAACTGATTTATGTAAACTAGTCATGAGCCAGTGGGCCAGAATTAAATACGGATTGTGTATCTCTGATCTGAAAGATCCAAGTTTTAACTATTTCGAAATCCAAAACTTTGGAGAGCCCATGTGACACCACAAGTAGAAATTTCCTGGTCAGACCTCATAGGACAAGTCACAGACACAGTGGAGCCACACTAAAAATCTTAGATAAAATTTCCTTCAGTCTGTGAAGATAAGGTGAAAATGAAACATAAATGGATTTTATATTCAGATTTGGGTCCTATCCCAAACATATCTGATTCTATGTGTGTAAGTATTCCAAAATCAGAAAAAAAAAAAAAAATCCAAAATCTGCAATACTTCTGCTCCCAGTCATTTCAGATGAACCTGCATCACAAAAATTTTCTTTCCCCATTTTTAATGGTTCCTCCTTGGCCTGGGGTGGTGGTGTTCATAGACCTGGCCTGTAAGCAGCAGCCCACCAGCATGGAGAACGTGCCTTTCCAAAGGCAATGCAGGAAGCATTTTGCTTGTAAAACCTTCCTTCCCCATTGGCAACCCTGAAGGAAAGCTAGGTGCTGTAGGAAAGAGAAACTGAAGGGAGGGGCGGTGAGGATGGAAATGGGGGATGGGAGAGAGAATATGATTTAATTTGGATTAAATAGATGAGAATTGTAAGTATTTATTTGGAATGGGTGTGAATGGGGCACATGGGGAACTGAAAACAAAGGTGATAATTTATGTGGTGTGGATGAACTCAGAATAATGGAAAAAGCATGAAGAATGAAGTCAAATTAAGCGCAAACATATAAAGAAAATGGATTGGTAAAAGCTCGAGGGTAAAGGTACATGATGATAGGAATTGGATGCAAAAGAGACTGCTGGTATGAGGAGCAGAGTAGTAAGAGCTGCTGACCAACTTTTGAAATGAAGTTTTCAAAAGTAGGTTCTAAATGGACTGAGGCAAACTATTTTAGCACAAGACTCACTTCATTCAGTGGAAATATTTCTCATCTTTCATTTGGAGAGGTATTTTGGGATGGAAAAAAATATCATCCCAGAGAGTGGGGAGCTCTGGCATTTTGCTCTGCAGTTATATATGTGCCATATCCCTTTTATATGGTAATGCGTTGCAAAGGAGACACAGTTGCGAAAAATAAAATAAAATGAAATGTGCGAGTCTCCACCTTCTCTGCATACAGAAAGACAGTGCATGAATTGGGTCATGGATTTGCTTGCATTGAGGAATTTTTAAAAGTTGTTATTCATTTAATTTTTATATGGATAGAATTTACTGAGCTGGAAAAGATAGGCATTTTTTTTTTTTTTTCCTTCTTCCGTGGGTGTTTTGTGAGGATGCTGAATCCTCCAAACTTTTTACCCTGGAGGATATTAAACAACAAAGTGATCTTTTCCTTATGGTAGCAGATGTTCAGTTTGGTAGCTGGGCACAAGAACTAGTTGCCCAAGGAGATAAAGTTGGGGGGAACCAGGTGGAAGAAGAGGAGGCAGGGAATGAAACAAAGGGTTATAATGAAGTATCAGGATCTTATTGAAAGACAACAGAAATGGGCATGTGGTTTATTCATGGGGAAGAGCACTTAGGGTTGGTACGAGCATAAGAATGTCCGTTAGCAGCCACCACACCTTCGTACACCTTCACCAGCCACTGTAATACATTCTTCTTTCTCAATAATTCAGCCACTGCGATCATACTTCTATTTTCTTGGAATCAGCTAAGTAGCTCTTAGATTGTCATACAAGGAGAGCCTTCATTTCCACTAGTAAAACAAAACAAACCCTCTTTCTTAGGCTCATTTTCAGCCAAACATAACTTGTTAAAATGTTGAGCAGTTTCTACACAAAAAGCAAAAGCACTCTATCCTTATTTCTTCCTGATTTTTTCTTAGAGAAAGAAAAGCCTGAAATTGAAATGGTCCTTTCTGTTAAGTGAGCAGACTTACTGAATTTAAAAGTTCATATAAAGGGTATCCACGCTTACATTGTGAAGGGTAGGCTATGTTGGGAAAAGGAGGAGACAGGCTGGCAGTGAGATCTTGGGTTCTTGGTCACCGTGAAGGAGCCTTGTTTGCCTAGGTGCCACTGGAGGGCTTTTTCCCTAGCCTGAAGTCCAGTGATAGTTTTTGCAGGAAGAGCATGAAGAGGATACCGTTTGGATGGGATGGCCGCACAAGGGTGCAGTCTGCGGCATTTCGCATCTGCTGGGGGCAGGTCTCTGTGAACTCAGAAGTGGTAGAATCGAAGTTTAGTGAGGCTTTGTAGTTTTCAGATGAAAATATGACTAAAAACATTTCACATAAAAGGGCAAGTGTGGTGTTTCGGAGGCAAACAAAAGTGCCCGAATCAGATATATAATGAAAGTTCTTTAAAATTTGAAATGTATTTTTTGTTTATTTTGCTCATTTCCCAGATGCTTGATAAAACACTAGCTGGGTGCCAGGCACATTTTGTGTTAATATTATATTAACCCTTTTAAAGTTCAAATTAAGTGACATACGTACTCTCTTATTTTGTTTTATAGATGAGGAACGTGAGATGACTCAGACAGGTCAAGTAATTTGCCCAGCATCTGATATTCGTAGGTGACTGGGCAAGGATTTGACCCAAGCATTACTGTAGTCTAAGCTCTTCTGTGCTAATGATGGAAAAAGAGTGAGATTTCTATTTATAATCTGTTCTTAGAGTATATGAGAAACATAAAGTTTAAATCTCCATGGGCAATAAAAATTACTTTATTGGTAAGAGTTAGGAAGGTCCTTATGCGGACTGCCTCATCAAATGACTGAGAAACAGCAGAGGTGAAATTGCAAAAGAAGTTTGCTCTTTCCAAGCCTCCTGTAGTTGTTTCTGCAGTTACTATTATTAGGATCATCATTACTATCAGGTTTATAAACCTCAGGATTACTGAGAGACAAGCACTCTTGTGACAACCTCAGTTCACTCGTTAAAATAACAATCTGTATCGCTGTGAAGAAAGAAAGACCAACATTGTCACAATCATAGGGAAAACTGAAGACCAGTAATGTTACAGTGACTTAGCCCAGGCTATGCAGACCCCACGATGGCAGAATTGACATTTGAGCCATGGGCGCCTTCCTGTACCTTGGGCTTGCATCCTATTTAGTAGGTCATTTTGCTTTTTTTTCTTTTCTTTCTTTTTTTTTTTTTTTTTTTCCGAATGGGGGATTGAACTCATGCTCTTGTGCTTGCCAGGCAAGCATTTATTCTACTGAGCTACCTCCCCAGCCCTTTCCTATTTATTTTTTCAGCCCTTCTGGAAACTGTTGTTAAGTGCCCACAGGTGTTATACACTGTGTGTGTCTGCAGCGGCAGTCACAGGAGGACAAGGCAAGCCAAGCCATTCTAGAAGTTTAAGTAGAATGGGTACAGGAGCTGCTGTCAATATGAGGAGGCAGCATGGAAGATTCAGGAGTGAAATACCACTTGTCTCTTTCTGGATGGGGTATTTATTGCTGCTGCTCATCTTTTTAAGTGATGCCAATATGATAATACATGAATTTATATAAATGACCCAATTCAAGGGCAGGTATATCATGCAGGATGAAATTGAATACCTCAGTGTCAAACTGTGTGTGGGGTCGGGGGAGTGCATTGCCCACTTTCAGCTTCCTCAGTGCTGTAGAGGAAAATTCTTTACATGTATATATTTATGACTGAAATGCTCTTTAAGACATTAAAGAGCCTGCAGTGTATTGAGACACATGGCTGCCAGTGAAATTCATTCATGCCTCGAGGCAGAGACTCCTTAGACCCCATTTTGGGATGGAAGCTGGAGAAGGGGTTAAGCATTTAGTTACTAAGGTGGAGAGAGTTTAATGGGAGGGTTTGACAGTTTGGAGTCAGCATGATCAGTGGCTTAAGAGGAGTCTGGAAATAAGAGTATAAAGTGAGGTGGTAGAAAATAACTGATGGGAACATTTTGTGATTTAGGAAAATCTTAGAACTTACCTCATAATAATTTAGTAATATGATGGCTCAACATTTATGAAGATAAGTTTATGTAAACACATACTGAGCAGACAGAATAGATTAAACCCAGTGTACACACAGTAAGCACATTTATTTTATCATTATAATATAATAATAAATATAAGCTTAGTGGAACGCCTATTCCAGATGTCCTTTTAATGGGTAATTGGTAGTCACACAGTAAATAACTACATTAAGATTCAAGACAGCAAAACATGAAATTAATGAGTATTTTATACAATTAATATAGTTGAACACTATTCTAAAGTCTATCTTTTCCCTAGTTGTGAGAATCTTGCTTTTCAGTGCAAGAGATTAAAATATGATTCCATAAAATCATTATGTTTGGTACCTGTTCTCAAAAGCGAATATAGCAATGGATTAGGGTGTGTGGGGCGCTGGTAAGAAGGACAAGAGGATAAAGGAATTTCAGTTCAGAAAAGGCAGTAGAAGTAATAAAATTTTATAAATTCTAAGAGTTGAAGGGTCAGCCAGCTGTGTTTGACAGGGGGAAAATGAGTCATGGGCTGTGTGTGCAATTGGAAAATTGATACTGGGATGGCCCAGTGTGAAGTGTAGAGCAATTACTGTTTAATAAACAATGTACAAAAGTTATCTCTGTTAGAGTAGGAGAGTCCATGAGGATTGTGGTTCTCCTATAACTGTTATACTAGGAGGCTTCAGGAGAATTAAAAGGCACTACTTTGTAAACAGTGAAGGCGAAGGTGATGTTTTTGACTTGCTGTTGATTGGTACTAATTTTCATATGCTTTCTGGAATTTGAAACAATGACAGAATGATTCTGTTTGTGTCAGGAAAAAAAGTAGAACTGAAGAAAGTTGTGTATAGTTAACAAAATATTTTTTGTCTACAAAACTTGGGAATGGTTCTTGAAAGAGTATTTGTAAAATAAGGTGTCTTTCTTTGAAGTTTCTTCCATTTGAATTTAATAGAAATTTCAGTTGAGACCTCCATAATGGATTGTCAGGAAACTTTTCATGTAGGGAAGCTAGTTCTGATGAATAAGTAGAAGAGTTTGGGAATCAAGCCTGTCATAGGCTCTGCTAGGCTATATGGGTACCAAACAGAAAGCCAGGTCCTTCCTTTCCAGGCATTTTCTATTGGTCACTTCCCTATGTTGACAAACTGGATGACTCTGGGAGAGGCAGTTTTCTAAATAGCCTTTATTCCTCTCTTCTGCACTCCTCACCCCATATCTGACCTGATTTTCTCTCTCTTCCTCTCTCCCTTTCTTGACCCTCCATAGCAGGATCTGATAACACTACACTGTTGGTGGGTAGGTTACATATCCACTAACCAGTGTGTAACATTTGGATTTCTCACTGTTTCCTTGCTTTTCAATTTTGAAAAACTATTACTACAACTTCAAGAGTCTACATGAGTAGGGAAACATGGGGGAGTGCTGGAAACTGGACTCTCATCTCATCCTGAGTGCCCTACTCCCCTGCTTATACTTCTCCTAGTCTAAGAGTAGCTTCATTTGTTCCAGTAATGTACTGTCATGACATTACTAAGCTAAATGTTGGTAGAGCCAAGACCCATCAAACTGATCAAAGGGTGACTTTTTAATGCACTGGCTATTTGGCCAACTAGTCAGGAGTTCTTCATTCCCAGAATGGTCTCATCCTCTATCACCCATGATAAGACCTGACTAGTTTATACCATGGAGTGTGGATCATCTAAATTATTTAGGAATGTCTCTAGTAACAATAAGCTCGCCATGGTCTATCTCATATTTATCTTAGCTTCTTCTTTACCATCCACACCTATGCAGATAGGTGAGTTGGGGGCTAACCCAGAGCTTGACCTCATAAGCTTTCAGTGAATGAAGACCAGTGTCCCATTGCCAGTTCCCTGTCAGCCTAGACTGAACAGTGTCCTTCACCGAGCCTCTACATGTTTGAACCCTGTGTCTTCTTCTCCTTTTTGTCCTCCAATTTATCTATAGTAGACCCTGGGATGGTGTTCAGCTTAAGATGCAGTGAGCTAGTGCCTACACAGGTTTGAATCCCACCCTCAGTACATTTGGTGCTCCTCTTTGCACTCCATCCCTATATAGTACCAGGCTTGCAAAACATGTAACTACATTCTAGTTTTCCCAAATTTTTCTGTATTTATCCATAAGATTCCATTTACTATATTTTGTTTACATAATAAATACATTTGTAATTTAAAACTTTTGATAAACTACTTGTTAGATGTCATAAAGCATAGACTTCTTTTGTTTCAGCCTTCAGAATGTATACTCATTTCATTACTGTAGCTGACATTTAATCTATGGAATTCAGTAAAGTAGTGCATTCTGTTTTCAGGTAAGTGATATAATTTTTTTTCTAATACAAGATTGTTGAGCTGGCGTAGATATGTTAAAGATAATAAAAGTTATCAACCCTTTTGTTGCAAATAAGAAGGCAGAAGCCATCCTCAGTTGGTAAAGTCCTTTCCCTCCACGGTGGGAAATTGCCCTGTGAGGTGTGTTACAGAGTCAGAAGTCTTCCTGCAGAGCCCAGGCTCTTTGCTATCAGGGCTATTTTGATGGAAGGACTGTAGCTTGTTACAATATTGAAGCTGCTGTTAACTGAGAGGTGCTAGGAGCCTGATGGATGCCCTAAGAAATATAGAACTACATAATCTATGTACAAGTGAATTGGATATAAATTTGACTCTGGCACACATTCTGCTATTCGAAGACAGCAAGATGTGTCAGAAATACATTTTAGAATATCTGCCCAGGAGACCTGTTTGAATGTTTTCTGTGTTCATTTTATGTGTTCAGGTAGCTTAATGTCACCTCAGTAGAATTCGTTACTTGATTATGAACTTATAACATGATGTTTCGAATCCCCTTATTATGGGATATGCAACATTTACTTGTCTGCAACTTGCAGAAAAGAAATAATAATTCTTCATATTAAATTCTCAATTGGTCATGAGCTTGTTAAAACTAGTATTGGTATTTTAAAAAGAGCAACAAAGGATACATCTCCTCTCTCTGATATAGGTAATAAGATGTTTTATGTTCCTAGTGTTCAGGAGAGAATGTCAGAAAATCAATATGAATAAATTCAAGCATATAGTTGATTCAACATATTTGAAAAATGTAGCATATGGCAAAATGATAATATGTATTATTACATATTCTGGCTTTACTCACATACAAATATACTTGCATGCAGGAAAGGTATTTTAGATTACTTTTATATTTAGGCAGGGGTGGTTCACTGCTTTTTTGTTTTTTATTCTTTGTTGTTGTTTAGTGTCTCAAGGCTTACAGCTAAACTGAATTTGAAACTAAATACTGTCATTACAGAAGATTTTTTTTCTGAGTTCTTCCAATTTCTCTAGGGACAAAATAATGGTTGCTTGAAGCAGTGGAGAAACAGTAATTAGGGCAAATAGTAATACTGTGCATGATTGAGGAAAATGTGAAGAAGGAGGGGGAAGAAAATGCAACAGACTGACTTGTGCAGCTTGTTACTAGGAAACCACATCAGCATTAAATACAGTGTGCTAATTGGCTATCCTGTTTCTGCCTGGGTACCAGCTCGGGCCTGCTACACAGCTGTTTCTGCTCTTTCTGGTTGCTAGGTAACTACATCATTCCCTCCACCACTACCCCCCTTTGTATTCTGGAGGGTAATTGGCTACTTCTGCTCCTGGTGTTGCTGCTGGGTACCAGTCTGGGCCTGCTGCTCTGCTGTTTTCCAGAGGGATTTAGTGGGGGAGGGGAGGAAGAGGGATCGGAAGATATGCTGGCAATTAATGGAGCATAAGTGCAAATTCTACACAATGTCTGGCACCTGCGTCCTCTCATCCTGCTTTCTCAACTAAATCTTTTAGCTATGAAAACACATTAGAGCCCTAAAGTCTTTCCTTTCTCTGCATTCCTTATGAATGTAATTTAAAGAAATAAAACATTTGATGATGACTTATGACCTAAGTGATGAATTTGGTTTTAAGAATAAAGCAGGCTGAAAATTACTTGCCAAAATTTGATATGGATCCTACTAGAATTTGTACAAACAGTGAAATTACTAACTCAGTAACAAAACAAATCTTTAATGTGTTAAGGGTAGTGCCATTTTATCTCTTAAATGGACTAAGTTATTTTACACAGATTCTTCTTGATATACAAAGCACAAAATGAAATGGACTGGTGTATTATAGGATTTTCTTGACTTATTTGAAGGAGTAAGGGAAACCCTCTGGCTTTCCATTGTGGGCTTTATTCTTCTGATATGTGTAGCACATGTCCCCTTACTTGTGGATAATATCCTGTACTTAGAATAAATTAATGCATGTATTTGCATAAGTTAGCTTTTTATGGCAAACAAATAGACCTGGTGGATAATAAACCTGAAATCAATTTTGGAATTTCAAAAAATGTTAAAAATATAATTTCCTTGCAGTTGTCTCCTGGATGGAAGTCTCCATTTTATCATTATTGAAATCCTCCCTGAAAGTGTGAGGAGGAAGATTCTGCAGAACTGCAGTCATCTTCTGAGGAGATTTCACTTTAAATGCTTGAGAAAGCATGTGTCAATTGGAGCTCCTTGAAGAGGCAACTTTGTTCCCTTGGGAAGGAGCTGTTTTATTGAGAAAACTCAAAGTGTGTTGTGTGACTGTACAAAAATAGTTAGCAAAGACAAGTCTTTTTTGACACTAATGGCTGATACTGGCTGCCCATACTAATGAGATCTACCATCTCCTTTCAAAAGAGAAGCAGCAAGAGTCCTAATCTGAGCTCTGAGCCCTTTTACTCTAAGATGAGATCAGGCTCCTCAGCATAATTTTTTTTAATGTGTACTTATGACTGGTGGAAGACTGACAGAATAGTACAGTATTCCATAGAGCAATGGGCTCTTAGCAGTAAAGAGTAAGAGGAAAATCGTATTATGAGATGATAACTACTGAGCAGGTCTCATATTCTTTCTGCTGTCTCTGTTAAAAGGACCAGTTGTCAATCACTCACAAGTATATTTGTTCCTTGAAGGACTTAGCCATATGGTTGTGGGGAACCATTAGAATTTAGAATATTCCTTTATCTCTTGACAAGTTTTGAATTCTGCCTGTGGGAAGGGCTGTTTTTGATTGAGGGTTTAGTTTTTGTTGACAGCATATTGCTAGGATAGCATTTCCAAATGTGTTATGGATCAGCCCTATTTGACTCAAACAGGAGGTATGTTTAAAAGTGCAGCGAAGGACGGATGTTTGTCTTGCTCAAGCTCACGTTTCACCCATCTATCAAGTGGAACTCTGTACCCTTCCTCTGGCTCTGACAAGATCCTGGAAACTTTGAGTTGGGATCTCTGAAGTCTGACACAGTTATGGTTGATCCCAGTGATAAGTAAACATCAGTGTGCACTTTTGAGCTTTCATTCTTCATGCTTTTGGGAAAGCAGATCAATTTTTTGTAGCTGCCTCCATGTTTAAAACAGTACTGATAGTGCAGGCGCAGAGCAGACATTCTGTAGGGGATGAGGAATGCGGGCATGCATTAGGTCCTTCAACTTTGTGTTCTCCTCAGCCCCCAGCACAGGCTTTCTGAATCTTAGGCTACACAAAGCTAGCACTGTCCTTTCAGGTAAATCTGTTGACATATCTAGGAAGAAGAATCTGATGGTTGCTAGCCCCACAGCTGAACTGCTACTTACCCACAGTGTATATTTGTGAGAATCAGTATGAGGTGCCTCTTGTATGGGGCAGATGTGCTGCTGTGCTGCTAGGTAGAGCTGGGTTCTTTCTTCGTTTGTTCCACAGCTGGAAACCCTGTGCTCACAACCTGTCCTGGCCCCTACTGAGTGAGTGATCCACTCTGATAGACCTTCCCAGATCCTTTGAGCATACAGCAGGTGTGTGTGTGTGTGTGTGTGTGTGTGTGTGTGTGTGTGTGTGTGATTAAAGAGGCCATTAGATGAGGGACAAAACCATTCATTTGTACCATCCCCCTAAATGTGAGATTATCGGTTGTTTAATATGGTGATTCTCAAACAGGGTAGATTTTTACCCCTCAGAACATTTGCAAATTCTGCTAGCATATTTTGTTATCATTTTTGAGGGTGTACTACTGGCATCTGGTGAGTGGAGGGCAGAATGCTGTGGAATATCCCACTTGCCCAGGACAGCCCAACAACTGGTCACTTGGCTGGGAGGGTGGGCCATGGAAACACTTGTCTGATACAACCTCCTGGCAGTTGACATCTTTCTGAGTTGCTCCAAACCACTTGTAAAATATCTCCTAATCCTTTTAATACTCCCCTCCAGGTCTTGCTTTCCATTTATAATCTTTAGCAATATTGACTTCATAGCAGTATGGCATAATATGTTATTTCTAGAGAGCCTTATGAAGGGTGCTGTTTTCCCCGTATGATGTGATGGCAATCACACCACCTCTGCTGCACGCTTAGCTTTGTAGATTTAGCATTCACGATGCGGCCCTTTCTGAATGCTGCCCTTTCCCCTTCTGCTGAAGTCTCCTGACCTGGAATAATTTGAGATTTCGCTGAGGCAGGGGTTTGAATCAGAAGAGCTGAAAGGCTGGTATTTGGCAGGGGGTGTTTTGCCAGGAAATGGCCAGCTGACCAAGCCCTGAGGATCTGCAGCACTGTGTAGTATTGTCATTCTCTGCCTGCTCTCTGAGATACACTTGCCACAATTGGTGACACTGGTATTGTTTCTGTCCAAAAGAAGACTGACTGTTATTGAGGTGTATTTTCAGTCAGCAAATAGAGCATTTATTGGGAAACTCATACATTGTACTGGTGTTTGCTACCTCGGTGCATTTCTTGTTATTTAACATTTTGCTTTGCAGCAGCAGTGTGAGAAAAATACTGAAAGTACTGTGAGTTCTTAGGCAGAAAGATGCTATTTCAGGTAAAAAAAAAAAAAGGGAAAAAAAAAGATTTAAGTGGCCTTATCTAATGGGCATGTGCATTATACTTGTATTTTGTCAGGGGATGTGAATTATGCATTGGTTCTTTTAGCTACATGCATAGAAAATAACATTGTCATACAAGCCATCCTCAGATATAATGGACAATATGCTATTATAATTGTACAGCATTGTCCTTGCTGTTAGAGATAATACTGCTGACATTATTCCTCTCATACATGTGAATGTGGCTGTAGGGAGAACGTGACATCTGTGGCTTTCACACAGATTAGCTTATCCCTGCCACTTGGAGGTATTTCCATTACAGGCTGGCCTTGTGGGGTCATGCTAAGTGTCATCTTTTGGATCACAGTTGTTTTCGGACCTTAGCTTTAGGCCCTATAGGGAATTAGTCATATTTATCTTGATGACCTGAAGATGCAATGGTTATATAGTCAGTTCCCTAGAGCAGATGGGCTGAAGACAGGGTAAGCTGAGACAAGCCTACTCCTACTGGCTTTGAGATTCAATACAGTGGGTGCCAGGCCTGTGAATGGCTCTCTGTATTATTGTATATCCAAGTAAGCAGAAATATCTCTTGTATTAACCCTGATAGATTACCTAGCACTTTCACTAATACTATTTCATTGAACTCCCACTTCTTCCACGAGTGAAGTATTCTCAGCATACCCCATTTGCAGATGAGAGGACTCAGACTTGGATTGTTAAAAGTCACCACTGTTGAACTCTATCTAACAGAGCTTCTGTCACTCTGCTTTTCCTTTAGAGATTGGTTATTTCTTTTGGGGAATAAAAATTACTTTGATTATATTCCTGGCTCAGGAAAATAAATGCTTAATGTTTACTACTCTACATAACTTACACGTATACTAAGTAACATGTGGAATATTATCTTACTTATCCAATATGACTACAAATGTAAGATAGCAGAAAAAATAGATTGGTTGTCTTATGTATGCTATTTTGGTTGAACTTAGGAATCCTTGCTCTTAGTTGATTTATCCCTATTTTAAGGAAGAAAGTTAATTTGAAAGGATGCAAACAAATGTATTGATTCTTGACATGGTATCTGAGCATTATGGTATTTACATAGAGCAGAGAATTTGTGGAATGAAGTAATGAATAGACACTTCTCCCTGACCCCTTAAAAGAATGTGTCTTAGCAGTCCTCTTTCAGTATAAAATTAGAAAATTCAAAGGAAGGTACCTTAGAGAGCGCAAAGAAAGCTATGGGCATATCATGACACACAAGTCACATATTCCTGTGTCTTCTGCCAGAGTTTACTAGGTAAGTTTGAATATGTGGTTTGAGGGCTTCCATTTGTCCTTGTGTGATATATGTGGAGTTAGACCTGATTTTGTTTGATCCTTCTTGTGTCAGCTGTTGTTGAAGATAGTTATGGATAAGTTGTATGCCCTAATGAGAAGACTTTTGGTAAACACAGGAATTATAAATACACTAATGGGCAAAAATCTCAAACTCAGGTTACAATTCTGCTAACATGTACAGTGGACCTTCTTCTTTATTCTGATAAGTGAAGTGGTATAGCTGCTGTCCAACATTCTGCCAAAAGAACCCAGAGGAGCCTTAGAATGATAGGCATTGTTTTCCAGAGATTTGAAGAAAGAAATTTTAACACCAAAAGACCAATTCTTGGATGATGGAAGGAATAGCACACATTGTCACTAGGAGCTCAACTTTTGAGCATTGTTCGCCTGTAGATTTTTCTTTGTGCAGTCCTGTGTTCCTGTTCATTTTTGCATGGTTACACCTACCCCTTTTATTTTATTTTACACTAAGGAAATAATCTCAGTAAGTCATTATAATTGGCAGGGCCCCCATCTTCAATTGATGCTAGCCTTTTGCTTGCTTATAATTCACTGCTAAGTACTGAGAATGCTTGGCTGCCCCACCCATGTATATTTCCTCCCTCTTCCCATGGTCAGATCTTCATGTTTTTCTGTGGTTTTCCTTAATGTCCTTCTTCTACAAAAGAGAATGGGTAATGACTAGAACTAGCAGCTTGGAAGAATTCTTTCCAGTCTAGGAAAACTTTGTATGTACCTTTCCTAGTTTTGTCATCATATGAGTTAAAGGGACCCTTGGCACAAAGCTTATGGGATCAGTTGCCTTGAGCTCACTGTTACACATTTTTTAAAATCTGTTGTAAGGGGAATAAAGCAATAATTAAAATTAACTGAACAGCTTTTGCTCTATTGAGGTGTTAAATCTTTGTGTAAACACAATCCCATTGTGCAAACATAGGTCTTTTTAGATGGGCTGATTTAGATAGTGAATGCACCGAAGTTTTGAGGTCTGTGGGTCAAGGGCCTATTTTGATGCGGTTTGAAAGGTCACCTGCTTGTTTGTGTCTGCATTCAGCTGCGGAGAGGGCAGTGAGCCTGTATGGCTCCCTGTATGCTCCAGAGAGGAATTGGCTGGCGTTTGGCAGATTGTGGTATGTGACAGGCTGAAAGGAAACTGCGCACAGAGCAGAGCTGCTCCTCACAGGGCCCTGTAGGAAGACTTGGGCACCTCTGGGGCCTGGGCAGTGGGCTGCTTGGACATGGAGAAAACAGCAGTTATAAAATATAAATGTGTTTATTATTACACTAGGCCCATGCTATATAATTTCACACACAATCATATTTGTGATTTATGATTGCAGGTACAGGTGGAGGAGAAGCTTGCTAATTTATCCACATTGATAGGCAAGTCCATGAAGATGATCAGACCGGAAGAAGCAGTAGCTGGGTTGGGGGAATTATCTCCTAAAACAATCCCCAAATTGATAGGGAAGGGAGTGCTCTGTCAGTGGCATCCTTTGTTCATTTATTTTGATAAGCAGAGCTTCGTTTTAATTATTCATAATAATGCGTGCCCCAGAAGGGGCAGCCCTCTGATGTTGCAGCAGCCGTGAGCTTGGGTTTGCTTCTCTGTACAGTTAACACTCAAACAGCCTGCCTCACCCTTCTTGAGATTTGTCTCCTGTGAGAGGTGAGAAGAGGCACAGTCTTACTTGCACCTGCTGTCCTGTTGAGGAACTGGTGTGACTGCACTGGAGAGAATGCCAAGAGGTAAGGGCCCCAACTTTTGGAATATTCTCTAAAGATCAGGCAGTCCCAGGGCCTTTACCTAAGTCATTTCACTGAATCCTTATAAGGTAGGCAGGGGTTTTTCTTGTCAAAATAAAGAGAAAACAGAAGCCTAGCAGGGCCTGTGGGCTCCCATCTAATAGAGCAATCCAGCTGGTTCTTATGCCTTGGCCTGACTGTGGAACCTGGTCTCCTGTGGTATCATGCTGAACCTTCCCTGGGAGGAAACCAAGAGAGGGAGCCTGGAGCAAAGACCCCCCCATCCAAACAATTTGCTGTACTTTCAGCCCATTTCCTGGTCTTAGCATCAATTACCATCATTTCCGGCAGCATTCCAAAGCGATTGTTGTCTTGGCAGGTCTTTGAGGTACTTGCTGTGGGAGTTCTTCCAAAGGAAAGCACTTAGGAACAGCACATGCTCATTCTTGTATCCCCAGAGTATTGATGATTCATGCCCCTTGCAGGTAACTTCACAGAAACAGGCATGTCTGCCCCCAGGATGCTTGGTGAGCCCTGGATACTGGAGGAAGGTGGTGAGTGGCTGCCCACCAGGACTGCGCACAGCAGACCCTGGAGGCTGTCTTAGTGCACAACCCCCAGTCAATTACCCTATTGCCTGTGCACTGCTTTCTAAATATGTTCTGCATTTGTTCACTTCCCTCTACTAGCTACTGTCTTATTCCTTCTGGATGGTGGCAGAAGCTCCTGGACAGGCTCCCCACACCTGCTGTTGCCCTTTTCTGCCCATTCTCCATTCTGTAGTCAGAATGCCATTTTTAAGGCCCACTTCTGATCTTGTTAAGCCTCTGCTTAAAAGGTCCCAGCACCTGCCCTGCCTTTAGGGTGCCATCTGGACTCTGAAGCATCATCAGGAAGTGCTCGGATAACATGAGCCCCATGTGTAATGTAAAATTTTCTAGCAGCCACAGTTAAAAACAATTGATTGCATTAATTAATTACTTCTAATATTATACAATATTTTACTTAATATAATCTATCCCAAACATTATCATTTCAGCATGTAATCAGTATAAAAATGAATAAGGTACTACTTCTCATTTTGTCCTTCATATTTTGCTTCCATCTGGTAAACTTTGACATCAGCAAGTATTTGGCACTTGCACACCTCTGAATCCTTACTGCTCACATCTTGTAGACTCAAGCCTTCCATGCTGAGGGCTACCCGCCTGTGTCATGCCCAAGTCTGTCTCTGTCTGTCCTTGGGTTGCTTGGCATCTCTGCTCCTGAAGAACACATACTCCCTTCCTCTTCTTTGCCTGGCTCCCACAGTTGGTGTGGAGAGGAGGAGGCTGAATAATAAGGGACCCTGACCCCTACCGAAGGGTTGCTAGAGAAGGCATAGTACATACAGAGCCATCTTTACCCTGCCATCTGCAGGGCTTACAGGCATCTGATATGGGTGGAAACTGAAGCCCTTACTTTGCTACCAGCCTTCAGGCTTTCCATTTTTGGTTTATCTGGAGTGGTGTCAGGCAACCCAAATGTTTTTGAGAAAGTGAAAAGAATAAAGTGAGAAAATGCTGGTGGATTTGACATACAGCCTCCTCTCCTGAGCTCAGCTGGCTGTCTATCCAGTGGGAGGTCCCATCTCGGGAAGTAGAGTATTCTGTAGCTAAATAGGATATCCTGAGTGCTGGAGACTTCCGGTCTCAGGAGGTCCCATTTCTTTTCTTATTCATTTTTAAAAAGTTATAAGAGCCATTATATAGACGTATCTAAGTCATTGTTATGTTCTTTCCTGTTGAACCATTTGTTTTGCCAGAGCATAATTTCAAAGGGAAGGTAATCATTTATTCTTTTTCAATTTCTTAGCATTTTCATAGGAGGCAGTGAGATAGTGGTGAAGCATGTAGACTCTGAAGGTGATACTGCCACAGTTTAAGCCTTGATGGAGATCGCTTACAAGCAGGGTGAATTTGGTGTGTGCACCCCTTCTCCGGATTCTGAGTTTCCTCATCTGAAACAGGGGAAGATAACAGTGTGTGCTTCACAGGCCTCTTGAGATGACTTAGATGATACTATACATATTCCTTAGTATCAGTAGGTTTCAGTGTATAATAAGCACTTGATAATGATCTGTCCATGATTTGTAGAATGCTATCATCCATTGACAAGGCATTCCTTTTCATTAATCGACCCATTAGTCTTGGCTTAGGAAGGTCACTCCAGATATCTTCTCTACAGATACTCCATTGTTGAGCCTGTCTTGCATTATATTTTACATGTTTCTTGCACACTTTGTTTTCTTCTATGGGAGGAGGAAAATGATAGACATCCCATCAGGGTTTGATTCTGCCATCGGTGTGTCCATACATCCAATGGAAAAAAAGGCAAAATATATTTTAGTAAGTGAGATGCACTGTTAGGGCTCAGGGCTGTTTATTTGGGTGCAGTGCTGAGTTTGTGTGACTTGGTCCAAACATTTGTCTTTTAATCATTGCAAGTTGAAGTGTTGAGGTGTAAGGTCTTCCATGGGTTGCTAGCTGTCGTTAACTAGAAGCAGGATATTATATGCACTTTATTCACCATCTAGGTCCTGCACAATGTCACATAAAGAAAGATTTTGTGTGGAATGTTTTAATAATAACCTTGCCTGTGTAGTGCTTTAAGATGTATACAACACTTGTATGGAAATCATCTCTGGCATACTTTGCAGTGCTTCTATGAAGCTGAGGCAAAACACGGGACTGACAGTCCTTTTCCGATACTGAAGGCGAGACTCAAAGGGTTTATGATTGTCCTGGGGGCATACAGAGATTGGGAGAGCTGGGGCTAGAACCCAGTCCTCCTGGTTGAGAGTTAGGTGTGTGTGCAGCTGTGCTTTCCACCAAACTTTTCTTGGGCACAATTCTTATTCCTAGCAGTCCTAGAAATCTTTCTGAAGAAAAGAAGTGAGTTGCAAAATAATTTTTAAACTGTAGGTATTGGTCATGTGGATATCCATCATTTTCATTTGGTTTTCTTATTATGCTTTTAGAATTAGATCATAAGTGAAGGTTTCATGCCAGAAACTCACGCTAATAGAAACTTAACTATGTAAGTTTTTCCCTTTTGCATAAAGTCTAGGCTCTTAGCAATCCCTTGAAACTCTTTCCTGCTTTCCCCATCCCTAGGCCTTCCATCCCTGAGCAGCTGTTGGTGTGTGCATTCAAATGGCTGCATCAGGCCTGCTTTCCAGGAACACAGTTCTCTTGCAGTTATTTTGAAAGTCAGAATGGGAGGTGATGTCCCACCCTTTAAAAGCACAGTTTAAAATTACACCTGTCACTTCCACTCATTCCATCATCTAGAACTTAGTCATATGTCAACAAGCAACTGTAGAGGAACTGAGAAATACAGACTTTATTCTAGGAGGCCACAAACTCAACCAAAATGTAGGGGTCCTCTGGCTATAAAAAAAGAATGAATGAATGTAGGCAGCTTTGGCTAGTCTAGTCACTGCTAACCTTTTGGTTTTAAGCATAGGTCATTTTCAGCCTGCAGTGTAGACATTTTAACATATAGTGCTTGATTTCTGTAATTCTAAGTGTATGACATGGTGAGGAGAAAATCGGTGCATTTGAGTTGCTGGCGCATTGCGAAAATCAAAATAGCTGCATGAAAACGAGGTTCCTGGAGAACGGTAAAAATTCCAAATGGAAAGCTAAGGTGCATTTTGCATTTCAAGAGAATATTGTGTTACTGGAATAATATGAAGGAACTGGGAAATAGTTAACTTGCAGGACCTGGCATAGAGGCTCAAATTAGCCACAATGTTAATATCTCTTCCATTTTTTTTTTTTTCTCTCAAAGGACAAAGCACATTGCTTTGATATTTTCCTCCCAGCATGCCTTCATTCTTTGGTAGAAGAATAAAGAGAAAAGTATTTTGTAGCTGTGGATTTAGCACAGACAAAATTAAGGCTGTTTGAGGTTAGGAGTATATAGTCTGGCAGATTGCGTGGGGGTGTTTCTACATATGTGGGTGTCAATATGTTTGTTATGAATTGTTTGCAGATTTGGGAGGAAGGGGAAGTTGTGTGTGTGTTAATGTAGACTACGGATGGCTTCAATCATTGTGTTTTCTTTCTTATTAATGATTCCTATTAAGGAGTATCAGAAAGAGGATGTAGGCAGATCTAGGGGGCAGTGATTGAAGGAAGGCTGGATGATGAACTAGTAGTGTGTACCTGTGGTTGTTAAACTAAGGGACTGGAGAGGCTTTAGCAGGGCCCCATTATTTTGTCTTGGAAAACTGGGATAATTGTAACCTGGCCTTTGTCCTTGAGAGACATTTGGTTTTGTAGGGTAATAAAATATAAACAGATTACTCAGTAAGACAAGTCTCTTTGTGACCAAATGTCACAGTGGTGGGAGAGCCATATGTTGTGCCAAATTCTCAGCATGCAGATGTGCATAGGAGCTGTGCCCCCAAGATAGTTTGTTTCTTAGGGAGAGAGTTTGTTGTCAGGGCCTCTCCCGGTCAGGCTGTTACCACTTCTTTGTTCACTCTCGAACTTGCTCCTCAGAGACTCACCCTTCACCTCTACTGTGATACCACAGTTGTTCATTCCTGGCCTTTCCACATGCTAGTCTTCTTGAGATTTCCATACCATTGCCATGGCATCCTTCAAGTTTCTGGAGGCTGATCTGTGGAACACCTGTCCTGATGGTCCTACCACACTGTAGGGAGTCTGTCCTCCTCATGCCCACACAGAGGCATTTACCAAATATTTTGACCTCTGAATTATTAGTATGTGAGCCCAGAGCTTTGTCTACTTGGATCTCACAGCAACTCTTTTTGTTGTTGTTGTTATTGTTTTAATCGCTAGCAATGTCATTGGTGAGTATATATTTGAGACAATAATGACTGCAAGTCCTGTTTTTATTTTCCCTGTCAGTATATGAGACCAGAAGTCTTAAGTTTTTGACTTGGTCTTTTCACTGCGGATAGAGATAAGCATTCTGGAAGTAATGCACGTTAGGGTTTATGAATCTAGAAGGCAAGTTGGTAACAAAGCTTTTTATACTGTCAGATTTTGATAGCTCATTGATTAATTAGCCAGGGTTGTATTGAATGCATCTCATGATTAGAGACAAATGGGATGGTATTGCGCTAGATGCAGTATTTATTGAATTGCAGGTATGAATGTCCCAGTTTTAAAAGCATTTTCCATCTAATGTGGGTAGGAAAAAGGAGGAGAAGGCATAAAAAGATAATATCTACAGGAAATAGTAGATGAATAGCCAAATAATGAAAGCTTATAGAAACATATAGCTTCCTGAGAAGGTAAAATAATTTGGGAGGAGGTGACATGAAACAAAGACACCTAATGAGTAGAGGACGTCCATTTGAATAGGAAAGGTGGGGTGAAGTGTTTCTGAGTGATGGGGAGGCTGTGTAGGGTGCAATGGGTGATGTGATTTCCTGGGTATCTTTCCCACTATGTAGAAAATGAAACTGTGAAAAACATCATTCTCAAGTCTTCATCAAAATACAAAACTAAAATGTTCTAATAGGATACTCTTTTCTTAGACTTTATACTTAGGGAAGGTTATACATTGGGGTTGGTTTAGCCAAAGGAGAAATTTGATTTCTGGGAAAAAATGTTTGACCATCTTGAAAGACAATTATGCAGACTATTGATATTTTAAACCTTCACTGATTTGATATTTGCCTCAGAAAATCACTAGGGAACTGGATCCATATCAATTCCATGTGAATAATAGCCAGTCCAGGGGAGGGCCCTGCTTTTCATTATCTATATGTCAGTTACCTAATTTGGTCATCTTCAAGATTGATAAAATTCCTTTTTTGTTTTTTATTGATTTTATGGCAGATTATCTTATAAGCTGTTGATATGTTCAGGTCACTTCTCCACCATCTGCAGTAGTACAATCAGGGAATAATAACTTATCATGAGCTTAATCAAAACACATTCAGGATGCTGAAAAGAGCCATCTTGCAGCTTCCAGAGCAGAGGCTAGCTGGTGTTTGGATTTTCCTCCTGTGTGTTTCTTTTTTATATGAACCATTAGCCCATGCCTTTTTACATATGTTACTTATTAGCAGAAAGCTAACTTTTTATCCTAATAGTACATGATTCAGCTTATATTATTCAATTTTCTTTTTTTAAAAAAATTTTTTATTCATTTTCATGAGAAAAAATAGCAATGAAACAGATTCAAAATAGTTTAGTAGGGCAGTTACAATAATTAATACATTGTATATTGGTGTCTTCATAGTAGTTATTCAGAAGACAAGATGCAAATATGATCCAATAGCAAAGGCAATCCTGGGCAACAAAGGCAAGGCAGGAGGCATTATAATTCCTGACTTGAAATTATACTACAAGGCTACTGTGATAAAATCAGCATGGTACTGGCAACAAAATAGACCTGAGCATCAATGGAATAGATTAGAAGATGCTGAAGCCCCTACGAACACACTCAGCCACCTTATCTTTGACAAAGGAGCCAAACATACTCACTGGAAGAAAGATAGCCTCTTTAACAAATGGTGCTGAAAAAACTGGCTCTCTACATGCCGAAAACTAAAACTTAACCCAGGTCTATCACTATGCACTAAACTAAAGTCAAAATGGATTAAAGATCTAAACAAACAGAAACACAGTATCTCCTGAAAGAGAAAGTAGGTGGAAATCTTGAAGGCATAGGGGTAAACAAATAGTTCATGAACAAAAATCAGTTTTCAGGTAGAAAAAAACCCCAACATATTCAAGGCAATAAGTTAGACGTCATCAACGAGTGTGCCAGTTGTTGAGCGCAATGGGTCCCTGGCCTGCCAACACTCTAGTCACTTTTCCTTTGCTCCCCTGTATGGGCCTGCACACCGTTCCATTTTCCATGATTCCTAGCACCCAGGCCTCTCACATTTCTTTTCTCTTCCCAAAGAGGGTGTTGTGTAGGCCTATCCTCCCTCAAGGTTGTCTGCTACATTATTATTATTATTATTATTATTATTATTATTATTATTATCAACCTCCATGGGTTTGTGTGTGGGAGTTGCCAGCCTCTCAAATTGAGTGGATCTTCAGGGGAAGTTCCTGTCTTGTGTTGGTTTCCATCAAAAGGATGTACCTCTGCTTTAAACCAGCTGTTGCTTTCACGGCTCTTGATGATGCCTTTCAATATATTAAACATGCTTCGAAAATGTTGTTTGGAGATAAGACTGTTTGCATTTAAAATTTACTTTCTTCAGTCTTAAAATTGATTCAAACATTGATAATTTGTCATTTTAGTAAAAAGCCTTTTTATACATACTGTCTTTACATTTGAAAGCAAAAATAAAAGGTGAGTTTAAAATTCTTATTTTTTAAAAAATAAAAGTCAACTGAAATTTATCAAATTGATATGTAGGAACTTGATTTATAGAACAATCTTTCAGGACCAAGTGAAAGAAATAGTCTGCAAATTAATTTGAAGTAAATTCACATGGCAAAGTTAGTGTCTTGAAAGGAAAAAGATGAATATTTTAACAACTTCTTTCTTCAAATGTGTTATGTAACTGACGTTTGGCTTTATCTTAAATGATCAACACTAAATATATTTAAATTTTTAAGAGACATTAAAAATGGATAAAGAAACAAAATTAAACCCAAATAACAATAAAAGAAATAAAAACAAGATAATAAAAAATTAAAATTAGCTTGGTCCTCCATAAAAAATAAGTACTTTTCTCAGATGGTCCTACTTATGTCAGAATTTGAGAAGAGATAGCTTCATGTATGATTATTTTTGATATCTAAATTCTTAAATGAATTTATAGTCTTAGAAATGACAGTAATATCCATCTTGTGAGTAGAGATTTGGTTTTTTTGTTGTTGAGTTTTGATATTAATTGGTTATACTTTGTTCACTCACTGCCAGATATTGGAACACTGCATACATTTTTAATTACACAAAAAATTTTATATCGAGGCTCCTGTGGCATTCTTGGGCTGATGGGAAGCATGGTAACATATTGCAAAAGCTTTTTAACTTTCAATAACTCTAGAGTGGTTAGTAATTTTCAGTACAAATCTAGGTTTCCTTCAGTATTTCAAACAAATTCATCAAGAATCTAACAGTTTGCCTTCAAAGGAACATTTAGAAAAAGTAAACAGTTGTTTTGAAAGGAGCATGTCCCTTAGGAGTTTTTCTGACGCTGGCTACTCCCTGCTGTGCTTTGCAAGGCAGGGTGGGCCCAAGTGACCAGTGCATTGCTGGACTCCAGGTTAAGTCTCATGAGAACCTTTGGGCCCTTGTCATACACATCAAGTTGATAGGGCCTCTATCCCCTGCACCCCTCTGGCTTCTTGCATATTTGCAAACTCTCTTTTGATATCACTATCAAAGTAATATTTTTCATTCATTTGGGATTTGGTAACTGACCCTTCACATCACTGGATTCCATCAAATCTTTAGCTCCAAGGGAAGTGGAAACAGATCTTTTTTTTCCTTCCTTCCTCACACAGTTAAGAATTATACATCTTAAAGAAGTTAAGACCACAGTGCTCTCATGCAGCCAAGAGTGAACTAGAATAATCTATGTTTGGACAGCTGGCCCATTTTTCTCCCTGCTAGAGCAGTAGTTCTGGATGTGTGAGCTCTGGGCCCAGGGCTCCAACACCATCTGAGAATTAGCCAGAAATGGGATTCTTGGGTCCTCCCCTAGTGAGTCAGCCCTCTTAAATCAGACACACTTGAGGTGCAGTCCTGCTTCTGTTCCTCTACGAGCTCTTTAGAGTGTTCTAATTCTAATTCTAATCAAAGTGTAAGAACCACTACTCTAGAGGACTGCTTATGACAAAGGAGATGACTATGGTGCTTAAACTCTTTAAAGACAGAAATTACTTCGGGTTTCATACAATGCTTTTATGAATGAGAGTACACTCTAGGCTTCTACTATGTGTAAAGTTTGTGCTGCTCTGTGGATAGAGCAGAGGACAAGTCCAGGGAATACCCTGGCCAAAGAGAAAGGCTGCTGCCATCCATTAAGTTTGGAGGTTGGGTGTGGAAGTCAGAGACATCTTCGAGTTTTGAACAACCTAAGTTAATTATCCATCTATAAGAAGTTAACCTCACATAGGCTCATCATTGTTTTATGGTTATTTTAGAAATTAAAAGAAAAAATAGAGAACAGAGTAAATGTTTGCTCTGTAAGTGACTACATTGTGTAAATACAATAGCTCAGGATCAATAACTAGCAGCCTTTGGGTGAGAAAGGAATGGATGAATGAAAATCAATATGGAGTATAAATTAATGAGTACACATTTTACTTTATGTAGCACCTATTACAAGTGCTTTTGAAATTCTAGAGAATAGAGCCTTTGACTTGTTTCCCATTAACTAGCTGAGCCAAAAACTTTTGGGAAAAAGAAAACATTTAAGATTTAGCTGAGACTAAAGAAAAATTCAGGCAATTTTCTAAAGCAAAGTCAGTCAATACATTGGTGTCAGTCTTTTGTTGTAGTGTCCACAGCCTGAGTGGTGGCCAAGCTATGGAGTGGTATTTATAGGTTACTGTTTCTGGTATCAAGACATTTTTTTCTCTATAGTGGTTTATTCTCTGGGTTGCTTCAATTCTCTAGTGCTGCTGAGTGTGATATGAAAGCAATTGATGGGCCTTTGCTGATCTCTGGATGTACCAGGGGCAATACAAACTTATTATGAAGTATTTTCCTTTTTCCCCAGATAGCGTTTTCATTTCCTGATCTGAGAAATTTCCAGGTTCCTAATCTAAGTCTTTAAAACACCAACACCTTGGCATGACCATTGGTCTAGAAGTCATGAGAGGGAGGGAGGGAGGCAGAGAGAGAGAGAGACAGAGAGAGAGAGAGAGAGAGAGAGAGAGACAGAGAGAGACAGAGACAGAGAGAGACAGAGAGAGACAGAGAGAGACAGAGACAGAGACAGAGTAAAATGTACTGTAACAGAAGAGAGACAGAGAGAGAGAGACAAGAGAGAGTAAAATGTACTGTAACAGAAGACTGGGCTTGTCAGAATCCTCATCTTTGGAGACCTTGAATTAGAAACTTCAAAATTTGTGGATCAGGAAATGGATATAGCAAATGTATATTTAGTGATGTTTATTTCCAAGGGACTTTTAAACATGGGGTGCAGAATTCTGCCACATGTTCATATTTCATGCTACAGTTTGTATCTTAAAGGCAGCTTTAAGCATAGCACATTTGACCTATCATTATGCCCTCTCAGATGCAGCTCAGAGGGAAACTTTGCAGATGACTTTCACAAAATAGTGCACCTAGCTTCCCAGAGGGGGTGTCACTCAGGAGATTGAGGTCTGAGATGTGGGATGAAGGGTGACAGGAAGGTTTTCAGAATCTTCCTTTTTTTACTTTTTAGACTCTGAGCGATATGGAAGAAGTGAATATCATCTTTATGGGTAAAAGAATACTCCATTCATTGGAGAAGACTACATTTTAGTTTCTGTCAGTGAGGGTCAAATTTAAACACCAGACAAGTATTCTGCTCGTGAGCCAGTTCATTACACTGACAGTGAGGGGATTGGCACTTCCAACAGGCCATCCTGCCCTCTGCCTATATTTAGTCTTTGTTAAAACCATGATGGAATTTGTATTCATTCAGAGTTCAACAGACCTGAGGCCAGGTGCCACTCCAGTGCAGTTGGTATTGCTCTGCACAAAATGGATGCCTACCTGAAGCTGATGGGCCACCAGAGGAAGCTGGCTGTCACTCACACATTTGATACGCAATCTGATTTCAAAGTAACACAGCACTGGGGCATGTGACAGAATCTGCTTTCATGAGGAGGTTGTGAGAGTAGGTCTCTCTGAGGAGGAGACATTTAGGAAAAGACCCAAAGGAAGAATGAAATGAGACAGAGACAGTGTTCCAGGAAGAGGGAGTAGCATGTGCCAAGGCGCTGAGGTAGTGGTATTTACAGTAGAGGACTCCACTTCAAGAAGGGCAGTGAGGGGGTAGGGGGGAATGACATTGGAAAGGTTACTAGAGCCAGGTTGCTAGGCCTTAGAGTCTTTTGACTTTCATTCTGAAAGAGATAGGAAGCCACTAGGGCAGGCATTCTTATTTCATCTTAACCTTTTTGGGGGGGTTGTGAACGTTTTTGTCTACTGAATCCTTCTGATACCTTTTATAGAACAATGCTTTAAATACATAAAATCCAGGGAATGTTAAAGAAACCAGTTACATGAATATATATTGTGTTAAGTTCCCCTGAAAGGAACGCACATGCTATGATTCACATTTGCAAAGGATTCTCTGGCTGGCTGCCTTAAAGAGCACAGCCTGGAGGACAAGTGAGATGGGGCCAGGGGCAGTGCTGGTCCGTTATCCCACAGGGCACCAGCCTGCAGTGGGATTGTTCAGCAGTCTTTTTTTCTTTTTAATTGTATTTGGTTGTTGCAGGGTTTCACTACACAGCTCGGACTTGTGGTGATCTTCCTGCTTTCAGCCTTCCCAGCACTGCAGTTCCAGGTGTGCACCATCACCCCCAGGCTTGGTCACCAGCTCAGCCCATCCTGGGGGTGGGACTGGTGGGCATGTGGTGCTAGGGTCGAACTACAGTCCCTGCACTTGCCTGAGCTTGTCTAATCAGGCAATTTAGTCCACTGAGCTATCTCACCAGCCCCCACAGTCTTTCTGAATACAAGAAGAAAAATATATAACTTTTAGTTAGATGAAGTTTATAATCTTTTTTACTGCAAGAAGAAAAAATATATAACTTCTATTTATATCTAATTTGCCCTCATTCTTTTTCATTGTTCTATTGAATATATGTTTTCTAATATTCTAATATATTAGGACATCAGTCTGTTTTATAGAATTTATGAATAAATCTACATATATTGGAGGTTTGTGCAAGGAAAGTGTTTTTGTTGGTGGTGTTTAAGCAATCCAATCTGATTGTCTTGGCTTAGGCAGTGTGCTCCTATAAGAAAGTAAAAAACGCCTCACTGGTTTACAGCACACTCCATGTCACAGACATTCATGGGAGAGTATGGTTGCTTGCCACAAGTCACCCTTGCTAAGTGTCAGTTGTGTTTCTCAAGCACCTTCACCTCTCCTTAAGATCCCTCATCCACTGTAAATTGTTTACACCCAATTAGACCTACTGTCACCTATGAGGTGGCATGCACCCCCCCACATGCAAGTTTTCTGATGTTACCAGCAGGTAGGAAAAGTGATTTCTTGATATTCTCCCTAAAATTCAGGAGGCTGCGAGGAGAGGCCTCTGCTGGGTGTGCTCACCCTCTTGACTTCACACTCATGTATCTTTGGGACTTGAGTCTTGTAAGAGTCAGTCACCTGCCTGTCACTAACAAACCTCCAAACATTTTCTTACACTCTTGTGGTGCAGCAGGCCACATGGCTGTTTCATCCTAGGCACAGTATGGGAGTGTTGTGTAGGGGCATACCACTCCCTGTTTTATACCCAGGAGGAGTATCTGGAGGGGAGGAGTAGAGAAGGGAGGGTGGGCGAGAGGCTCTTAAGGAACCTTATTGTGGCCACCATTGCCTTACCCTCATCATACACAAAGAAAACATTTTTATCTTTTCTTTTACAAATATAGAAATTATTTTAGAAAGAAAGATAGCCAAGTATTTTATAAAGAGCAGAGATCTTCCAGTAGCCTATTAGGATAAAGACAAATGGTGAGTGGCTCCAGGTGGGTTCACTCCTCAGCACAAGCTGTGGGCTAGGATCCAGGGAGGTCATGCTGAAAATAATGACAGGAAGGCTGTCGCCTGTCAGCCTCACCAGTAGAAACTGGCTGGTGGAACTGGGTACAGAACCTGTTCAAGCCCACTGGGCCGAGGCTCTCACTAGGCGGCTGTATTCTGGGTCCCATCTGTTTTCTCTGTTCCTCTGAACCCTGAGCCATGTGTGCTACAGACACTGTGCCCTTGTTTGATTGAGTTCTTCCATGATTGTGTTAAATTTCATATTAGTATTCTCAGAAATGGAAATTTGAAGGTAAACTGATTAGACATTGGAGAAAGTTTGCTGAATCACTACAGTGTAACTTGGGTAAAATGTCAGGGCACAGAGAGGCCTGACCTCTGTATTATTCTCTGTAGCAACTGGCCAGAAGCAAAACACAGTGGTAGGCGATAACAGTCCGAGCCACATCAGCCTTTCTGCAGTTCCTCTAGGGCCCGTGGCAAAAGGGACAGTCACTAAAAGGACTCTGAGACACAGTAGTTCTTGGGTAGGCTTGTTAATATGTGCTAAAAAAAAATTCTTGGAAACAACAGAAACCTTGATATGATTTGCCAAAATAACACAGAACACAGTTAATTGATTTAACAAAAAGCAAATAGTTTGTAATAAAAAAAAGTGCCCAGAGGCATCCCCTTCAGTCTCCTTTATTCTCTCTGTCCTTCCTGTGCCCTCCAGCATGTGGTTGCCTGTGAGGAATAGGTCAGTTCGATTATGGGACTGATTTTTGGGGACTACGTGAGTCAGCTTGTTGCTGCAGAATTTCATGGGATTTCCTAGGTGCTTTGTTGTGTTTGGGATATGTTTGGTCCCAAAGGAGCCGGTAAACTCCAGTTTTCCTTATATTTTGAAGGTCTTTGAGAAGGAGAGACATTTTGAATGTTTGAAGTCTTGCATTCCTCGTTCTCCTTATGTATTTGTTAGTGCCAAATTACCATGAGAAATAACAGAGCCTACACGGTGCTTGGTGACTTCCTAAACAGGGCCAGTGCTTCTCTCCAAGACACTGGAGTCTCTTAGTTCCCACCTCAGCATCTCCTTATTTGGAACAAACTGAAGGTGCTCAGGCTTTCAAATCCACCCTCCATCAGTATACTATAAAAATATTTTCAACTAAAATATTTTCCCGTATTTAGGCTGCCCAGAGTGACTCTAGCCTTGAGTGGAGCTGTTTGAAAGTTTTTAGGGACTGCTAGTTAGACCTTCCTCCCTTGCCACTACTGCAGAAAGGGAGAGCCAGGGGAATTCAGGTGTAAGAAATATATCTCCTGTGTGACCTCCAAAAGCACACAATGAATGTGGCTTTATTAATAAGCCCATCCCCATTTAGCAGATAAAGACACTGAGGTCTGAATTCCACAAGGTCTCCAATGTGCTGACCTCAAAGCGTCTGTGTTGCCTTCACTCAGCTACCTTTGCTTTAGCAAGAGCATCTTCTCTACACTTTGGCTTTAGGAGCCAGAAGGTGAACTTTGAACATTGCTTAGTGATTCTTTTTTTCCTGGTCCCCTCCTGGGCTTCCAGCCCTCCTTCCTGTTCTCATGGTCCCCTTTAAAAGAAAGGCCTGTGTGTCACATTCCTCTTCTCCATGGGTCTTACAGAGCAGCAGCTCACTGGGGCACCGATTTAATGAAATAAAAATTTCAAGCATGTTTGGCTTGATTCTAGATGATACAAATAGAGAATCGTGAATGCTTTGTAGCTGAGTTTAAAGGGAAGGGAAAGGTGGAAAGTAGGTCAAGTATAGTAACTGGGTAATGTCTTCTTAAGAGAGGCATAGTGAAGATTTAGCTCTTAAAAATGGAGAGATAAATGGCACATTCATAGTACTTTGGCAGCTCCATATCCTGAAATTTTGAATTATGCAGTTTATAATATTTGCCAGTTGTATTATTTAATATGTCCCAGCAACTGATCTAATGTATAATTTATATGGATATTGATTTATTCCTCCCTAACACTTTGAAGTACATACTGTTGTTATTCCATAAAAACTACAGCTAAGGGAGGTTCATTAACTTGTCCAAGCTTAGATGATTACCCAGGGTTGCTGAACCTTGCCCAGGGTTAGGCAGTCGGTAGCAGGAGTGGCACCCACCCTAGAAACATTGGCTGGAAAGCTCTTGACCACTGTACTAACCTGCCTTTCAGTGACAGTGCTCCATTGCACGATTTCATGGGGTTTCAGAGATTATTTTTCTTTGTAATTAGAACCAGTGCAGCATACAATTGGAAGGGTAAATATTTGTCATGCTTAGTGACGGACATGATGGGTTAAAGAGAAAGGTCTAAGACAAAGTCCTGTACTTTCTCTTACATATTCCTCCATCTGTGTTTACTCTAGGAAAGGTCATTTGAGCACAAGTGCTCAGATTTCATGCTTCTAAGCAACTTCTCTGTGGCTAAAACCTTGCTCTACAAATAGGCTTTTGAAATATTTGTAATAATGTACATTGTTCTTTATTATGGACAGTTGGTCATTAAATTAGAGGCTTCTGAACTGGGACTTTTATGGCAGTATTTTTCAAAAGTGACAGAAGTCATCAAGCAATTTTTGTTTTGCTCCCAAATGGTAGCCCTTCTCTGATGGCATCCATTGGAGGAACATTTACTGGAAGAGACAGTGGTTCTGGGAGAGCCAAGCTGTTTGTCTTGTCAGGTGTCTACCTAGCTCTGGTTTGTGGTGGAAGATGGGGGAGGGAGGATAGTAAAAAGGTAAATGGGAAATTACTGTAGGATCTTGAGAAAAATAGAATTAGAAGCATTTGTGGTTCAGATGAAAATAGCACCTTTCCTTTCCTTTCTGCTTGGACTGTGGGGGTCAGAGTGCTCCAGGGAATCAAAAATAAGTAAAGTTGATCCTTCTCTAGTTGAAGGAAATATTCTTTTTTTTAAATTTTTTTTTCAAAGGAAATATTTTGACTCTGGGAACTAAAATGACAGCTCTAGATTGGAAGATATTATGAAACTATGTTTGGAAAAAGGAGACTCAAAAAAGAGAGACTGGCTGGGCCACCATGTTAGTAGATGTGGTGTTTGGAGAATGATTCATGCAGCCCTTTTCTGATACTGGCCCCACTAAGCAGGGCCTTGTGGAGTGCAGGCTATTCAGTACTCACCAGGACCTTTTTCTTTTTCAGGTGAGAAGCCTTACAAGTGCTCATGGGAAGGATGCGAGTGGCGTTTTGCACGGAGTGATGAGCTCACAAGGCACTACAGGAAACACACAGGTGCAAAGCCCTTTAAATGCAACCACTGCGACAGGTAAGGGGATGGAGAAGATGCTCAGGCAGGGGAGGAGGATGGGATGTGAATTGGAGGATGGCCCGTATGTGGGCTCTCGGATTGGTTACCCGCAGGTCTTGCAGATCATTGCCCTTGGAATTGCCCTTTATTTCTCCACTGAGAAAACCAAAAAGAGAGTGTGTCCTCCTGCATGTTATCAAGAGGTGGCATGAGTTCCTGATTCTGCTTCAGAAGCATTAATTAGCTTAGGCCCAGTGCTAGTCACTGAGTGTCAGCAATAGTTCCTCACTTCAGGGAGGCAATGTGACAGGTAAGTTTAGCATAATAGGAAAAGTAACAGGGTAGAGAATGATCACTAGTGGCTGCTGCTTATGATCTTTTTATTAGCGTCAATACTGCTTTCCCTCATCCTTCATAATATTAAAAAAAAAATAGAAAGCTTGCTTAACAGCAGAGTGATTACTTCATAAGGCTTTACTCTGAAGTATTATTGAAAATGAATTTACTTAAAGTCCCCATTCTTTGGAGATCTGAACCAGTCTTCCCCTTTCAAGGCAGTCCAAGGAAGGGCCCAGAAGACAGCAGTGCCTTGAGAACTCACCTTGTAATTCAGTTTCTAACCCTTCAGCATTTGATAGTGGAAGGAGGAGCACATAGCAACAGATACTGCCCAAGTAATAGTATCTGACAGGCCTGGCCTTATCAACCAATAAACCCCAAAATGGAGACTCTGCAGGCCAAGGTGAAGGCAGGATTAGGTTTAGACATAATCAAATAACGGGCTTGCATCTGAGCGTGTTATTCTTCTAATCCTATTTCTGTGTTTAAAAGGAAGCTTAAGAAAATTAACCAATTTTAATGCAATACTAAAGGTCTCGGTTATGATGAGAAAAATGCTTCTAATATGATAAAAGCCCTTGAAAGCCTCAGGGTTCCCTGGCTTGGGCAGTAGCTCCCAGGATGGCAGGAGGGACTGCACAGGATGTCAGTAGGGGTCTGGCTGTCCTTGGGAGGAAATACAGTGGCGTTCACATCCTGCCCGCCCACCTCTTGTGTCCTGCACCTCCTGCTGGCCAGGCTTTCCTCCAGAGTGTGCTTGGCAAGCGGGCCAGAGGTGTCCAAGGCTCGAGGTGGGCCAAGTTGGTGTGGTGCTCCTTTAAAATGCTTACGAAGGATCAGTTGTGTTTTTCCTCCTTTTTCCTTCTTCCGGAAGAGGCTATTTTCCTCTTATCTTCATTCTTTGAGAACTAAATAAAGACCCCACGCCTCCTGCAGCCTAGAGATAGCCTACCCTTCTCCCCTCAGGCCCGCACGGAGGAAGTACACTTTGCACAGCAGCGATTGTCTCCTGCTCCCCAGGAACTCTGTTGTGCTGCCCATGAACACAGCTCGTGGTTTCGTTTCCTTTCATCCCTCAAAGTCCCCCTGAGTATGTGAATCAGCAGCTGTCCTTTCCAGAGATGTCCCAGTGGAGTTTCTCCTTGTTTGATATCTCCCTTCAGTTCTCATCTCAGGGTTCCCTGATTCATTCCTTTCTATCCCTGACTAATAAAGAAGTCCTGCAAGCAGTGACTGCCCCTGGCGATAGCTGGGAAGGCAAAATTCCATGTGGTCAGCTCACATGAGATTGAATTCTTTGTGCACTGTCACAGCAAGATGGCAGTAGGGACACACCCATCTCCACAGGGTGTTGAGGCTGTTACTTGAAGTCTGCATGTTGGGGCTTCTCCACTCTTGAAAGAGGACAGAATTCTGGGGAAATTACCAGTGTTTATATTCCTCAGTTCAAAACCACTCACTTGCGGAGGAATTTCCAACTTCCCAGCAGTCCATAATGTATTATCAGTCAGTCTGGCCACCATTTGTGTGACTTTAGTAGAGAGGTTTTCCAGATGATTCAGGAAAGGGGGTCATCCACAGTACATGATTTGGTGAGTTTTTGCTTTATTGTCTTCATCAAAAAGCACTAGAGTTTGGGGAGCTAGCAGTTTGCTGGGAGGATGGTAAAGATTCTGCGACGTGGCCCCGAGGGAGATGGGCATGCATCAGAGTCCTGTGCCACAGACCAGTACTACATTTCCAACAATGTCAGAAGTGAGAGGCGGGATTTTCCTGGTGTCTGGCAGCAGGCAGTACCTTGCATCTCCATCGTGGTGAACATGCTCAGAGAAGGGTCTGACAGGGTAGAGGGGGATATTGGAATGACCCGTTTTTCCTGCCTGGAAAGGGAGACCTGGACAAACCAGGAAGGTGGCAGTCCTCAGAAATAGGACACCAGCAGCCCTCAGGAGGACCCGGTGCTCTTTTGGGGCCCCGTATGGCTATGTGCGCTCCTTGTTGCCTCTAGAAGTGTGAGCAGTGAGACTATTCTATTTAGAAGTTAAATAGGGTTTGAGCTTCCTTTCCTTGCACATGTGCTAAGCCTAATTTATGCTCTTATTTTATCCATAGAAAAGTTTTGAAAAATGCATTCACTGTATTTATTTTGCCAGTAGTTATTGAGATTGTTAAATGTCACAACAAAAAAGTTTATATTTCTGGCTGTGTCTGGAAAAAAAAGCCAGCTCTGCAGTGCTGGGCTCACATGGCCACATGACTATCAGTCACTGGGGCTAAATAGCCACACTGTCCATTTGCTGTGGCCAGGGGGTGACTACTTTTCCACTGTCGTTGCCAGTACTTTTTGCCTCCTTAACATGGAAGCATCATTTGTTGCCAAATAGTATGCTACTTGCTCTGTGGTTTCTTCTTCCAGAAAGAGCGATTTTTTGGTATGCCTTTATTACAAGTGAAAAGCGATAAGCCAAGAGTTACATTTAGCTGTTGGACTTACGTCCTTGATCTCGCAAGCCCTGGAGACCCTGGAGTCTGTCACCTCTGGCTTCAGGTTTCGGTTGGGGAGAAATCACATTCGGGTGGTTGTGCTCTTCCTTACTGTGAGACCAAGCTGCGTAGCACACTGAATGGCCTGTTACAGGAGGGATGAGTTGTCCTCCAGCCTACAGAGCACCAGGCTGCTGATTGTAGTGAACAGGGCTCTGCTCCCCTCTGAGGCCATGCGCTGCATTATGCGATCCACTCAGCAGAGCTCTGGGCCAGGGGCACTGCTGCCGGGGTAGAACAACCCAGGTCTTGGCCCTTTTGATCTTTGTAGCAGTGCACATATAGGTGGTAAGAAATATCAGCTAGTCCCTTAGCCCTCAAGTGCTCTAGAGGGTGGCTGTTGGTGTAATTCCCGTATGACTTCAGTGTGTCTTTTTTATAAGCATGAGAAATGATTATGGGGCTTGGCTAGTCCTCTTGAATGTACAAATTTCAATTATTAAGAATCTTCTAATTTAAGGTCACCTCACTGCTATATAGTCATAAACACTCCCCTGGGGTATAGTGCCCTTAAAATTATTTGATTCTGCATTTCTAGATGCCGAGTTTATCTATCACCTTTTATTATTCCTTTGTGGAAGTCAGGGACAAATATAAATTAACAAATATAAATTAATGATGAGTGAGTATCTTGCTGCCGTATTGAATTTAAATAAAAATCTCAATGGTGAGGAACCTGGCTTAATTCTCAGCATATATTTTCTAGAATTTGTATAAATAATGACGTTAATTTGATTCAGTAAGGGTACAGTTATATCTCATACCACATTAAAGAACTATTTTGTTTATTTCTACTTTTTCTCCTGACAACGTCTGTAAAGTAAGGGCAGATACTTGTATGTGTATCCTGCTAGATAACTAGCAACTTGGAAAGGAAAGGCTGAAGACATACATGACTGAGTAGTTCTTTCAAATGAACTTCTACACCAAGAATTTGGTGTTTTCCTGAAAATTCCCAGAACATAGAAAGGAAACTGAAGAGGTTTTATCCACCGTTGAGACTTCTGTTCCTTCTCACCATCTGGACCCTCTTCACTCCTTTTAGTCAGGTTTCCTGGTACCTACTTTGTTGCTTTCTCATAGGTGCTAGCTGCTGAGATCTAACCACTCAACTTCCAGGTCCATGTTCTCTCTGCCTGCATGACCAGTGATCATGCATTGAGTATTGTGTTTATTTACTTTACAAGTTTGATATCTTACCATTCTATACACAAAAAGTCCCACTTAGGTGTCCCTGGGTCAATGTTGAGGAGTCTGTAGGACAGTGTTTTCCCCAATAGCTGCAGTATGGGAAAGGCTGCTTCATCATTGGTTTACAATTCCAGATCCCATCCTCAAAATGGTCCAGCCCCTCTGCGGTTTTCTGTATGATTATCCTCCAATTCCCTCTTCGGTTTTTAAGGATCATTCTGATCGTACTGGTCCCTCCTAGATAATCTAGGATTATCTCCCTACTTGAAGCTCAGTTGACTAGTAAATTAATTCCATCCACAAATGCAGCCCCCCTTTCCATGTCACCCAGTAGAACATGGGTTCTGAGGGTGGGGGCAGTGCTGCCTATCACAGGCTCCTTACATTGATAACTCAGTTTCTCTTTGTCTCAGGCTAAAAAGCAGCTGTGGGTAGGAGTATGGGCTTTTAGAGTCAGACTACTGGGGCTTAAATCCTGGTTTGGCTACTGTCTGATGAACATCTCATCTAGTACTTAAGATAAATATATTTTGTTTATAGAGTTCTTTGTGGGGATGTTAACCTCAAAAAAGAAGTACCTACAAAGAGTACCTCCTAATTTAGATTTTGTTCTCTAGGTTATTAGGATAAAGGAAGAAGGGAAAGAAGGAAAGGAGGGAAGGAGAGGGAGGGAAGGAGAACAGGCAGTGGACAGTGTTCAACTGAGCTCCATGACAGGGCAAGTTGAGTGCTAAATTACCTACAGGCTATATAACGTCTTCAGTATGCCAGGTATGTACCCCTGCTTCACAGCAAGTCTAATCTTCTGTAGAGATATCTGTAGGGTATTATCCAAATATCTTGCTTTCACCAAATCAAGGCCTGAATAAGTGGGTATAATGGGTATTGTTATTATTTGGTATGCTGTTCAGTGCTTCAGATTTTTTTTTGCTGCAGTTTTCCCATTCTTACCAGTTTTCATTGTGCTTCTATCCTGTCTCACTTTGTCTCCTTGAGATATTATCCTATACATGTACCTATTTAAGGAATGGGCTCAAACATAGTGTGAGAATGTTGGGATAAGGTAATCCACAGGGTGGATTTTTTTATTTTCTTGGTTTTTGTTTCGTTTTTGTCTTTGAGACAGGGTCTCACTATGCAGTTCATGCTGGCCTTTAGCTCACTTTGTAGCTCAAACTAATATCGAACTCACAGAGATCCTCTTGCCTCAGCCTCCTGAGTCCTGGGATTACAGCCATGTGCCACCTTGCCCAGCCCTGATTTTCTTGTTTTAAGAATGAACAAACACAAGGAAGTCCTGCTTTGAGCAGAAAGTGTTATTAAGATGAGCTAGGCATCTTACTAACATCATAACAGAGATTGTGGGCAGTGGGGGTGTCTCTGCCTTCAGGGGAGCCTAGACTATTCTCATAGGGAAAGAAGAGGCTTGTTTGCAGAGTAGGAGCCCAAGGGAGAACACCTGGATCCAAACAGGATCATTCCTCAGGTGAATCCGGGCTGAGACTGTAGGGTGCTAGGATAAAGAAAAGCTCACACTATTAGTTATAAGATACAGAAACCTGTTTCAGTCTGGTGTTAGCATCAGAGGCTATCCATTAGCTCAAGTAACTAGCAAGAGCAGAATTAGATTTGGCCTTAGCGTTGGGTTCTAGACATTGTCTTCAGATCTTTGCATCCTCTTGCCATGCCTCCCATTACTTTTTCTCTGTAAATTTCCTGCTCTGGCAGGGTATTGTCCACCATGGCTCCAGGCTGGTATCTTTGGAGTTTAGAAATCCCAGAGGAAAGAGAGCTTCTGTATTCCAATAATTTCAGGAGCTGTCTAGGCCACACCTCTGTGAGTCACATAACTGCCCCTTCATGGCAGAAGTAAGCTCCATATTTCTGAGAATGTCAAAGGTGGCACCCAGGGGAAGAGCATGTGACACCTGAATCCATAGTGATGCTGAGAAGAACACTTAAGCAAGAACCATGAGGACCAACACGTAGTCCAAAGAGTGGGCTCAGATATTTGTTCATGCACACAGTTTGAGGTCCCTCACCAGAGAAGGTTGCTAAAGATGGTACTGGGGTGATACTGAGGGACCCCCCCACACCCAACATGGTGCCTGCATATTATTACATACTCAATAAAAGCAAGTCTTCCTCCATTCTTTTCCTTGGCTTGAATGTAGTGTCTGCAGGGGTCTATCAGTATCTCAGGCAGCATTTCTGGGCCGAGTACAGAAATCTAGGTATTGAAATGTCAGAGTTGGACTATCCAGTGATACAAGCTAGTTATTCTTTACTATATTTACAGTATATGAACATTGATGCATGTTTTCAAAACACATTCACATTCATTTCTTCTTGAACAGTGACAATTCCAATAGCTTAACAGGCATTGAGGTCTTACTATGTGCCAGGCAATCTTCTGAGAACTTGACATAAATCGTCTCATTTAATTCTCACAAGTAACCTGAGAGAGCAGTGCTGTGAATGTCCCCTTTCACAGAGGAGGAATTAAGGCCAGAGAAGTTAATGAACTCAAGGTTACAGCTGTTGGAAGATCCCACACTCAACTCAGCCCCCCAACACCCCCACCCCACATTCACTCATGTTCAAGATCTCTTTCAAGTGAGGTTCATAGTTTCCTAAGGGGTGTTGGAAAAGAGTTCTTCCCCTGGGTGTTGCTAACATCCTCACTATTGTTTGTGTTTTCCAGGTGTTTTTCCAGGTCTGACCATCTTGCCCTCCACATGAAGAGACATATCTAAAAACCATGAAGGCCAGAGTTGCCATGGTGTCAGCTGATGTCCGAAGGAGATGCCGGGTGGCAGGGGGCTGGACTTCCAGTGGGGACCCTCTGCCTCACAGAAGAAAGTTCTCACTTAGAAACCTCTGTGTACACACACACCCACACACACCGTCTTACATGCAGACCCACACACACCCACACTGTCATGCACTCAACTATATTTAAAATATATACGTCTATTCCTTATGCCTTGCCCTAGCCAGATGGTAGAAGACAAAGAAAAGGAAACCAGGTGGACTCAGCAAGGCAGACTGGCTGCTTACTTCAGCGCTATTGGAATTACTTCCCGCTGTTGCCAAGGGAAATCAAAGCAAATGGATGTGACGTCTCTGCCAGTGGATGGCAGTACGAGGGGCTTACTTAACTCGCTTCTCCGTGCAACTTGATAGGAGAGTCCAACGTCTTAAAGTTGCTTATGTGTAGCACTAATGTTTCTTTTTAAATAGTTGGGGGAGAATGACCTAGAAAACCAAATTGCAGTTTGGTAGCCAAAATTAACTCTTGGTTTATTTGTCCTTTGTGTGTGAAAAGTCCTACTATTCTGTGCGTCAGACTTCCTCACAGAACTGTTGATTGGTTTTGGTTCTTCTTAGTACCATTGAGATCTTTCGAGTTGATACCAACGGCCTTAGCGGCAGCAGACTCTGAAATAACACGTTGTTGTTACACCTTTCTGGCCTGCATCTCTCTAGACTTCACTCTCCAGGGAGGAGTTCTCTTTACTTACTTTTTGACTCTTGCACACCATATGCACTAGGGATTCTGGAAACTTCTAGCATGACTGCAAAGTGGCCAAGAGAATAAAGTCCTTGATGATATATCACAGTATATCCCTTGAGCCTCACCTTATTGCCAGTGCTAGATTTTTTCTTTTTAATCTCTGTTTTTTGCTAAGGAAAACTTGAAAAGCTTATTTGGAAGCTTAAATGTTTTATCTTTTCACCATGGACCTAACCTCTCCAGGACACTGTCGGCACCTGGATGTCCAGCTCTCAAAGCAACTGATCAGACCGGACATCACGGTTCTTTCATCTTCCTTGAGGCACGATGACCTCAGCCCATAGTGCTGTGTGTCACTGCTACCCTATAAGCAGTTACAGCCTAGATGTCACTAGTCTCAAAAGGCAGCTGTGTACTTAATCTAACTCTGGGTCATGACCTGAAAAAAGCCAAAAATATCACTCTTTTCAGGAGTGGGAAAACAGAGGATGCCTCCCAAGTCTAGTGGCTTCACAAAACATCACCCTATCTTCCTCTCTCATACCCACTGAACTCATGTTACCCGACTGATTACAATACATAATTCAGAAACACCCCGGTGGGAATCGAGGGTTGACCTTTAAGGAAAAAGGTGAAGGTGTTTCTTCGGTGATGTTTCTAGGTTTCTTAATTTCTTTCTTTTTTTTTTTTTTTTTTTTTTTTTTTTTTTTGGGGGGGGGAGGCAGATAGGCCCAGGTTGATTGTGACCTAGTGCACCCAGGATCAACAGAGGCCCCACATGTATTCTGCAAGCTAACTCTAAGAAGGCTTGCAGCCCTCACACTCACACACACACATCTGACATCGGTCTCTGTCTACCCGCACTCTTAGCTAGCTGGCGCTGGCCTCAACTCCAAAGACTGCCTTTAGGACCATCCACTGGCCTATGCAAGCAAGCGGGGTGGTTATTGGGACAAATTGTATATTTTGTATATTCTGGGACCATCCCTTCAAGACACGTCTCAAAACCAAACATGGCATTTGGTCCGCACATGGTTGCTGCTCCTCCCTACCAGCTGGCTCCCCTCCTGCCCTCCTCTGAGTCTTTGACTCCTTGACTGTTACAATGCCACCCATGCATACTTGGGATGCAAAACTGAAGTCTTTCAAAGGAAATAATATAAGAAGCATAAACATATATATGACAGCAGCCTTCAAGATCGTTGGCATTTTGGGTTTTCAACTTTCTGCAACCTTTCTTTTCACTGCAATGTTGGAACTACTTGTCTGAGGCTAAAGGAACCTCCTTGCCACAAATACTATAGCTGCCAGTTGGAACATTCAAGGCGTTTTAAGGTCTGGCCCTTAGAATTTTCTTTTTTTTTTTTCAATTTAGACCAAAAAAAAAATTTAAACACACACACATACAAACAACAAAAAACGAAACAATACCCTAAGCATACACATAACACGTGCACAAACACACAGAAAACTTGTCCAGTTGCCAGAGGCAATTATGTATATGTTAGTTAGAGGGTATTAAAAAGAATCAGTTTTATTCCAAAGATTTAAAACTAGACATGACTTAGAAACAATTTCTGGAGCACTGCTTGCTGACAATCTCCTAGTTCTCTACTGCATTTGAGTGTGTGTTATGGCCAGTCCATCGGGGCGTAGCATGGGATTATATTTGAATGTGTGGTACATCCTTTTTGGATAAGGATGTGTGAGGGACCTCGAACCTCAGCTGTATTAAACTGTAGCACCTCCTGTCAGTGCACTAGAGGAAACTTTCAATGCCCACATTTTGTTGGTTCCTTTCTTTTCCTTTCTTTCCATAGCAGAGCTCCAGCGTCTGCGCACGCACACGCCAGTGGTGGCCTTAAGCCATGGCTGCCACAATTTATAAATGTTCTCTCCTGAGCTGGAACTGCACTTCCCTCTCAAAACGCTATTATTAAGGGTTTATAATAATTTAATATTTGAACTGACCAATGCAAGGCTCTATGAAAAAGAAAGTTTTGTGTTTTTTTATAGAATGCAAAAGAGTTATTGTTACTGTTCACTCCCTGTCCTCATCTGTGGTCTTACTAGAATGTGGCAGAACAAAGGTCCTTTGGTCCTCCTCGGTGTCTGAAATGTTTGGTAACTTCTCTCCTTTTTGTATCAGTGAGGTCCTTTTTAATCTGCTCCTGACCTTTCCCAGAGCAGGGTGCCTGAACCGCGATGATGGTGCTTGCTTGCTTGCTTCAGTCGTTCGTTGACTGTGAGAATTGGCCTGAGAATTCAGTGGGTGCTAAGTGTGTGGCTTTGAAACTACTGTTCTCTAGCTCAGCTTGACACCTGTGGATAATAACCAGTCCAGACTGTGGGGTGGGGATGGCCCTGGCCATTTTGGAAATGGATCTCTGATCAATTGTCCGTTATCGCTGATGTGCACAAGTTTTTCAAGAAAAAAAATCTGAGTGTACTTGGCTCCAGAGAGGACTGGTTATTTTAAGCGGTGCTTGAGGGGACATTTGAAACCCCTTTCTCATTTAAATCATTACCTCCTAACATTCCAGGGCATCGCAGGTTTGAAAGGAAAAAGCTGGCATGGTGTTTCTTGTGGCTGTCCTCTCCAACACACTCTACCCAGGGTTCAGAGTCTGATAGGTAGGAAAAGTGTTTCTAAGCCACTGACACTTTTCTTTATTTCAAGTTGTGCTTCTTTCTCTACCACATGGCTGCAAACCAGAGATGTGGAAACCTGAGTTACAATGCTGCTCCTAGCTACTGGCGTCCTGCCCCACTGTTGGTTCACTGGCCCACCTTATGCCTGGTGGTGATGAGTATTGTGTCCACAAGAAGAAATGTTTGGATTCCATGACAAAGCTGCATTTCGTAAAGATATTGGAGACCCCAAAACGATCTTCATGCTGACCATTGCCTTCTCTCTCTGTTTTCCCTGCAAAGCCTTGCAAATGCCCCTTCTCTCAATGCCATCTCCTCCCACCCGCACCTCCTGTGCTCTTGCCATCTTCAATTGCCTGATTATAACAGGGTAAAAAGACAGCCAACCTCACACATGATGAGAAGAACGGATTCCTGGTTTTCAGAAGTCTTCTTTGAAGCCAGAGAAGATTTTTTAAGGACTTTAGTTTGGTATAAGATTCCAGATTATCCGTGTCTGTATCAAAGGGGAAATAAATGGTTTTTTTCGGGTGGCTCATCCAGCACTTTCAGAACGTTCCACCCATGGCCTTCACTCCTGCATCCTATGGGAAAGCCAAAAGAAATGAACTCAAATTGCAGGAACAACAAAACCTGGTGATTAGTTTTGAAGGTTCAAAATGATTTCCTCTATGGGAGTCACTTTGTAAATTGTAAGATAAAGTATAGCGGGAAGTGCGTCTGACTTTTTATTTATTTATTTATTTATTTTGCCAAAGTGGTTATTTTGGAGAAGGAAAAACTTAGGGAAATTCAGAAAGAAGCAAACCATTGGATCATAACAATAACAATTGTTGCTTTCTTTGAAAAAAAAATTTAGGAGGGCCAGCATTTCTGGCCACAAATTTGCACCCCGCACATCGTAAAAGTGGAAATTCCATAAGTAGAGCCTGATTGAAGTTGGGTTTTGGGTGCTTTCCCTTTAATTTTTTGTAAATGGCAGGAGAAGGGGACCTGAAGGGAGGACTGGATTCTGGGTGTTGGGATTAAATTTCGGTAAACACGGTGATTTCTCAGTTTGGAAACCAGAGGGCCTGGCCTGAGGACACATCAATGCCTTCCTGAGGGCCTGTTTTCCTCTTGGAGGATTTTTTGGAAATACTTGAGATAGGACAATAGAAATGTGTCAAAGGAAGCAAAAACCATTTGTAAATAATGTGATTATCTCATGACTAACTGCCTGAGGCTCCAGGGTTTTCTCTTGCTTTTAACACTCTCCTAAGTCACCTGTCTTGGTTCCTATAATAGATCCCAGGAATGGGACAGACAAAGCTGCAATTAACTTTCTTACATGCATTGCATCCTTACAATATAGTACTGTATTCTTCAGATGTTCTGTATTTACATCTAAGTCCTCGGGAAACAGGTATCAAAAATTAGAAAGAAATTCTAGGCCATCACTTCACCAGTATCCCAAACAAGATACTCTGTACAATAAATAGGGCTTCCGCTCAGTGGTCATGAGGGAAGGTTGATGTGGTCTTGGTTTGGGGACTATTTGTACTATTTTTTTCAACTGTGAGCTTTGGAATCGTAAATCGCTTTGACTCCAGCTTCTGTCTACTGCCATAAAAAGGACCCCACGTCAGAATAATAAGGGTGGTGTGTATGCACACACTAAGACACGTGTGCATATACCTATTGTACCTTCACAGAAGGAAAACAGGCTACTGAAGTTTCGGAGGAGTAGCCACCAGTGCCTAATATCTTTTGGGGGGGATGGATGCTTATAATCGCCAGTATATCAAAACCACACTGGGAGTTAGTTCCACATAAAGGGGAGGGGCATTGGGTGGGGAAAGGGGACATTTAAATCCTAGGCCTTTAGACTGGAGGCAGAAGGATTTCTGCATATCTAGATCCTGAAGGCTTTGGGTTTCATTGGCTGGTTCTCAACCATTTATGTTTTATCTTCCCAGCATGCATTGCCTATCCAAACCCAGACTTAATTTCCTTTTCTTTCTTTCTTTCTTTCTTTCTTTCTTTCTTTCTTTCTTTCTTTCTTTCTTTCTTTCTTTCTTTCTTTCTTTCTTTCTTTCTAACTTCTGCTTCATTCCAGGGAGGAAAACTACAACTGTTATGGTCAAGATCTCCTTGCTAACACAGAGGCAAAAATAAATGTTTAAAGTTTTTGAAGCCTCCCCTTCCATTCCACAACCCATCCCCACTCTCCGTTCCCTCTCCTCACCACACAAGCTCCCAGCCACGACTTTCCTTCCCACTCTCTCTTCTTAACCATTGCTTGAAGATGTTTGTTTTGCACTATACATTTTCCTTTTGCCAGATGTGTCTAACAAGTGTGTTTGGAAAGACCTACTCCCAGCCCCCCTCACGCCCTCCCCCGCCACATTCTCTCAGGCCTTCTCTGGTATTTATAATATATCACAGAAGTACCCAGTCTTATAGCCCTCGGTTATGCCTTTTTTTGACATTTTATTTTTTTTAAGCTTTTTATATATATATATATAAATATATTACTTTGTCAAGTTTTTTTGCTGTACAAAAGTCTTAAGATTTAAAACTATTATTTGTATTATATGATGGTGGTATGTTAATGTTACAAAATTATTAATGAAGAAAAAAATTTATTTTTGTTACTGGTCTGTTTCATAATTCTTTTTTAAATTGGTATATTGTAAGATATCTATGCAAAAAATGTTATGTGACGCATTTTTATTTAAGAATGTAATATGTGTAATAAACAGTAGAATGTGTTCAGTCTCAGGATGCCTTAATGTATTTCACCTCAGCTTGTTTCACTTGGGAGAAAAAAATCCTCAGAGCCACAGCTTGGTCTTTCTATATTTTATGAAAGTTTTCTTTTTTGGAAAAAAGAAGGTGAAAGGTACAAGGTCATTTTTCTGTGGGGTGTGTGTATGTGCGCGTGCATGTGTGTGTGTTATAACTTTATTCAGGTAGTTAAGGGTCTGCCTAAGAACACACACCCAAGGAAGTTTATTTCTTCCAGAGCAGAAAGAGTAAATGGTTGAAGGTTACGAAAAGCAGTATTTTAGAATGAGGTAGATAATAGGATATTTGTTTAGGGGGTTGGTAGGGGATTATTGAGAGCAGTTTATTTGCTCAGCAGAGAGGCCGATTTCTTCTGGGATGGTGGTTCTAGGAGGCTCTTTAGAAAGGATCGCTGGAAGCAGTTCATGGAGGCAGGAAGAGGGGCACAGTTACACAGCGTCTATGCAGTGAGGAACGGCCTGAGGGTATTCACAGGAGAGGGCTGGGCTTGTAGTGGAAGAGGTGAGTGAGCAGGGACAGCCAGCAGTAGCTCTAGAGAGCACAAAAGGATAGATGCCAACCCAAGCACCAGCCTTGGGACAGAGGAAAGAGGGAGATGAAAGCATGAGGGAAATTCTCAGAACACAGAAGATGGCTCCTAACATTTTTTTCTTCCACCCACGATTTCCAGGAAAGAAAATGCCAAAGTAGGAAGGACAGTGGGGAACCTGACAAGTGGTGTTATCCAAGCATCCTTTGCCTGGCTGTCCCCCCACAAAAGGTGGTATCATTAACTGGAAATAAGAAACACATAGGTCCCAGAGGATTCTACTACAAAAGCTTTCTTTTTCATTCTTTGGGTTTACCAAAATGGGTATGATGGGGAAAAACTAATCCTACGGATCTGACACAAGACCTTTCAAATAGTTTGCATGCTGGAAGCTGTGATTGAACCTGCTGTTTGGGCACAGACATTTCCTAGTGTCCAAGCAGTAAAACAGGTGTCACAATAAAGCAAAAGGTTGGGAGACAAGTAGAGTGAACATGTCCTCTCCCTAATGAAACAGGACAGATGAAAGTAGGTATTGCAGGGACCAGGAAAATGGTAAATATCAGCCTCCACATGTGCTGAGCAGGCAAGTGAGCTGGACCCAGGCAGCCGAGGCTGGACAGGATCCCGCTTGGTCTGGGCAAGCACAGTGCTGGAACCTGCAGGTCTGCTGCCTGGTCCCTGCTTTGCCATAACTGCAGAACCAGTTGAGGAGTTTAATGCTCATAACCAAAATCACTTACCTAGAAATTTCTTGGTGCAGGGAGAGATGAGATAGCTTTGCAGCACGGCCCAGAACACAGCTTATTATTACTCTGCTTCTCTGAGATATGAAATACTATTAAAGTGGACATTGTAGATGGTTGATAACCTGCACTGTGCTGAAATGTTAAGAGAGTGGTAAGTCTGATCTATGCAGCATAAAGAAATGAGAAGGTTTACCTAAGTGAATATTCTAGAAGATTGAAGCTCTTTATTTAGAGAAATAATTTTTGCTTAGAATAGGTCAAAATATGTGTTACCCACACTACAAAATTTTGAGCATTCATTTTTGCCATATAGTACAGATTTAGGGATGACCCCAGATGGTGGGATTGTCTGTCTTGGTGTTAAATGATTCTATGTTCTATGCTGGGTGATTCTTTCTTTGTAGTGTCGTCCTGTTTGGAAATTACAAGTAATTTATGTGTGTGTGTATGTGTGTGTGTGTGTGTGTGTGTGTGTGTGTGTTGTGGTGTGTGTGTGTAACCACTTAGCAGTAGTTACCTGCACATCAGCTAACACATCAAATAATCGAGACTGGAAACTTCTAAAAGAAAATGTAAGTGGAACTGGAATTGCACAGGCAGCCACCTGAAAGGGAACCTGTGTACCTAATGAGAGTAAAGAGGGTGACAGAGTTGTGACAGCTGCATGCTGAAGTTGTATACCCAGTTGGGAATGCTGGGCTGATGGACAGGAGCCTTGTAGAATTACCTAGTATTTGGTGTTGTGTGAGGGCTGGGGACATGCTAATTACTTAGCTCATCTCCTACTGATAGGCTTAGAAGAGGAGATGTTTCAAACTTTTAACTGAAACAAGATTTGAGGGATTACTGATGGTTTTCTGGTTTATCCATGAAGAGCCAATTCACAATGTCTCTTTCAGTATTAAGTATTTTATCTGATATTATAAAAACTATCAATATTGACTGTCAAATGTAAACTATTGATTTTTTTAAAAAATTATTCTTGATCACAATACAGCTATCCATAGACCCATGGTGTATTTTAAAATAATGAAATGATGATGAAATCTACTGAAGGATATAACAAGATTTATGTTTATATGGAGTTTTTCATTTTGTGTACACTTCATTTGAGCTGCTCACCAGCCATCAAGACTGCGTAGCTGACATAGTTATCATTCACCATCTGCTCTCTCAGATAGAGAAACTGGGGCCCAGAGGCAAAGACACGGCTTGGTCTCACTTATTTTGGAACCTGAAGAAGCTGAGCTCTTGGCAAAGAGTAGAATGTGGTGACTAGAGGATGAGTAGGGAAGAGTTGGGCAGTTGTTGGGCCAGGGATACATAGTTTCAGTTAGACAGGAGGAGTAAGTTCAGGGACCTGTTGTATAGCATAGTGGCTATAGTTCATGAAAATGTGTTGTGTTCTTGAAAATCTCTAAGACAGTAGATTCAAAGCATTCTCCCCAAGAAAATATGGGAGGCAATGCATATATTAGGGAGTTTCATTGAGACATTCCACAATACACATGTATTTCACAACATCACACTGCATACAATAGACCTATATTTGTATTTGGCAGTTAAAAAACAATTAATTAAAAAATAGGAGAATGAAGGTTCAAAAAGAGGTAGACTTGATCAAGACCCTGTGGCCAACAGCAGAACTAGCACACAGGCCCTCCACTCCCAGTGCAGCAGACTCCAGTACCCCTTGCTATCTCAGGACCTGGCTCTATGTTTAGGCCTTTCCCTAGCCATCACACAACAGCAGAAAACATCGATCTAATCTCCCTGTGCCCTTGCCACTAGTCACAGAAGGTGACCAATGATATAGATTCCTTTGATCTCCTGTGCTGGAACTGAAAGGGATTCTTCAGTGCAGCTGTGTTACTTGAGTCAACGGCGGTCCAAGGTTCCCTCTTGCCCAAGGTCAGACACCCTGTCCTTTACAGAGCAGGTGACAGCTGGGGGTGCTGAGATGCAGCAGTGCTCTGCTGGTCTTGGCAGTCTTTCCTTAATCTTGAAGCACATAAACATGAACTTGGAAATTGTCCTGATATCTTTGCACTATTAGTTACTTCATATTTTTCTTGACATTGCTATACTTCTTAAAAACCCTAAATACAGGTTTTAGCTTTAGCCTAAGCAAAACTATTCTCCAAACTACTGGCTTGACAACTGCTTCCATTTAAATATAAATGTAAATAAGTAACTCACACTGTAATTACTTATCTTCATGTTACGTCAGAATGCTCAGTCCTAGTGGTGGCACTTGGGAGACATGGGGCCGTCTCTCCTTAGCTAATTCTTTAGTCCATATGACGCCCCTTGGAGCACATTTCAAATTGAATCTAAAAGTGAATGCATGTGAAAATTTAATAAAGACTGATTTGATGCCTGGGAAGTTCAGAGAAAGGGAGAGACAGACAGACAGAGACAGAGACAAAGACAGATCTATTAGATGGAAGGAGACAATGTAGCCTCTGAGCAAAATGAATGCATTCTTGACTTCACCTTTGCCTTCTCCTGCTTGGCCCAGCCACCTTCCCTCTGAGAAAGGCACTGTCTGGGTGGGCCGAGGCCTAGGTCATGCCACTCTCCTGGGAATAGAACCATGAACAACTGGCTGTGGCTGGACCAAGTCTCCTTTCTTGGGTTCCACACTCCACAGTCATGCCTGAGAAAGAAACCATTGCAACATACACTACCTTGGTGGCATGGTACTTGGGGTCCTGAGGCTACACCTAAACATGCACACAGACACACAGCTCGCCCTCCTCCCTCCACTGCGCTTCCAACCAGCTCCTGGACTCCTAATCAGCTTCTATTAAAGATGTACATATTCTTTGCCTAAACTCTTCCCTAATTTTAAATTTTAATCAGCCAGGAAGATACAACTTCTTGTGCCTTGCCCCTCATGTGTACTTTAATGTGAATAAATTTAATCTTTTCAGTTAAAAACTTTTAAGAGCAAAGTGGATGAGAGATACAGAAATTATGAGTAAGAGCGAATGTATGGAAGCCTGTGGTCAGTTTGGATCTCAGAATGTGGGAGGCAAGCAGGCAAGCAGCTCTGCCTGGCACTGCTGAGCCATGGGGGAATCCAGTGACGTCGTGGAGGGACTGAGCAGTATGCTTTTGCCAGTAGGCCTCCTACATCATCAAAATAAGAGTCTACAGGAACCTGGGTCTGCAGGGCTCAGGAAACAGCACCAGCAAATGGGTTGCCACTAGCTGGATGATAACGGCAATTGCTGTACATATTCCCAGCTGTGGGGCTAGATTCTGTTCCTCAGAGCAATAGCTTTCAGTGTCCTGGTTTTGTGGCACATAGAAAGTCAACAGTCCCTTTGTACATCCGGGGACATATTGAGGCAATGGGATACACTCAAGAAATGGATCGCTGCTGGTGGGCTGTACATACCACCAGAGCCAAAGCAATGCAGACCCATGTTCTGTAGCACAGCACAATTGCATTTTTTGAAATGAATGCATTTCTTTTTCTAGTCTTGCCACTGTGCTTTTTAAAAATTTTCCTTTATTTTTTCATTTAATCCCTTTCTTTGCCCCTTTTTATCACCTCCTTATATTTACCAAATCACTCTGGAGAACTGGCCCCCAGGCCTATATTGGGGTGTCTCCTTTTGGGGCCCCAGCAGCAGGAAGCTGCATTCCCTGAGGCCTTTGTCCCTGCTCCCGCCTCCTGTATACTAGTCTTGTTGTCCAGTCAGAAAGCTGCCATGTTTTCAGCACCATTGAGAATGCTGTGACTGAGGGAGTAATTTTTGTTGCTTTGCTGGTTTCCCTATGTGTAGATTGAGGCAGAAAGTTGAGAGATGATGTGGAAGATTCCAGTATGTCTTCATTTGTCAAACACTGACTGGAAGACAGTGAGAGAGCTGCACTGGTCCTTGGTTTCTACAAAAAACTGTTCCTCCAGTAGAAATTAACTTCTGTTAAATGCATGCAGAAGCCTACTAGGTGCAGCATTTCTTAAGCTGGGAGCCAATGACCATCTAAAATTATCATGGATTCTTTTTAAAAATGCAATACTTGAGTCTTGCCCCAGACTTGAATTAAACACTTTGGGCTGGGATGGGAATGGATTGGGCCAGAGAGGGTTTGTTGTTGTGGTTGTGTTGTTTTGCTTTTTGTGGAGCTAGGGATTGAACCCAGGGCACTGTGTATGCTAAGCAAATGTTTTAATCCTAAACTACACAGTCCTGGTCCTGTTTTCATTGATGTTCCCTTTTTTGTATTTTAAATTTTAAGACATGGTCTCATTAAGCTGCCCAGGCTGGCTTTAAACTTGTAATCCTCCTGCCTCAGCCTCCTGAGTAGCTGGGATTATGGGGGTGTACCACTAGGCCTGGGTAAATATATTCCAACACCCTGTCAAAGTCATTTTAGAGTACCTCAGGGGCGGACAAACACTCATAGAAAGGGACTGTTTTGTAAAGAGAAGCAAGGTATTTACAAAGCACACGTACATTCTTTAGTTCTAGCCTAAATGTGCAGGTCTCCAAACGTCTGTCATTGTGACTTGTTAGGAGTTGGGCATGATCTCTGGGCTGCACTCGCTGAGGATCTGTCCTAGTGGGGATGGCCTCTCCATGCCCCTCACTGCAGGGTGACTGCCAGAGAGGCAGCACGGCACGTAAAGCCAAATACTCCCCTCCTGAGAGCAAGCTGAAACCCGCCCCCGGGTCTTTCCTCAGAGCAGAGGCCAGGGCTCTGTCTGGGCTCTGAGTTCTCACATGATAGTTTTGATTTCGTTCTCCAGCTTGGGCTTGGTGGCTTGTGTGCTGTGCTGAGAGAGCCTCTGGCAGAAGCCTAGCCTGAGCATGAAAGCCACACTCTGAAAGCAAGAGCGGAAGCAGGACTCCCCTCGAAGGCGGTGAGGCCACAGCCAGGCACCCTCTCTCCTTCAGTCCTGTGTATATTTTTAGACCTTCACCCCTCTCCTCACAACCACAGGAGCTCATCTTTCCAGCAGAAGTGACCTAAGACCAGAGTTAGAAGGCCCCAGAGGAGACAGAACGATGGAGGACCTGTAGGCGTCTGTTGACAAAGCACGCTGAGCTAAGCGGGTTTCATGTCCAGATTGTCAACTACAGCAAAGGAAGGAATCCATGTCACAGTGAGAGGATATGGGCTTCTCTGTATTCTAAGAAAGTTGTGCTAAAAATAACATCTCTGGGAGACCTAGCAGAGGAAAGCATGAGCACAAGAGGAATTTTCAAAATGATTGCAAAAGCACTTCCTGAAAATGTTCAGATACAGATTCCTGTTTATCTCCTTCCTCTGACCTGCAGGACCCTGGAGATGATGTCGTTGGTGCAGGGAACAGGAAAGGAATTGCCATCAATCTGAGCTAATTTGGAAAGGGAAGGATGAAGCAGATACACAGCAATCAATAGAGCCACGTCTTGTTTTGTGGTAAATGTTTACTGCTCTGCTGCTTGAATGTCATCCATCGTGCTGCGCTGAGCGTGGGCCGCCAGAGGTGAACTGAGTTCACAGTGTGGCCCTGTGTGGTTGGCATGTGCCACTTCTCAATGCCAGAGAGAAGGCTTGGGATGATTTTTGACATCATCTTTACCTCTTACTGCTCTGGGAATCTTAAAAAACACAGAGCCGGGACTGATTCCTCTTTCCCTGTCCATGTGTGTAAGATGCCGCATACAGATGCTATTTAGCATTTCCTGAAAGTGCTGTGGCCCAAGGATCAAACAGGGAAGCAAAGCCAGGAGAACAGGGGCTCAATTGTTCCAGCACTGACAAAGCTGATGGAGGGATGCAACTTTGCTGCTGAGGGGGATGGAGGCAAAGCATGTGTTTCCTTGTCGCGGAAAAGAGAGGGTATAAAAATGCTTGACTGAAAAGTGAGTGCACTAATTGATTGCTAATGACTGCACAGCCCTTAATGTCTGGAATTTGGTTTGGATTCAATGTAATTTGACATTTGCCAACCATTATTAAATCCCTTTGATGCTCTCCCTGGGCAGCAGTGATGAGCAGCTGATTGGCTCTTGGGGCTGGAAAATGCAACTGGCTGGGCAGTGAGTCAACGTGGTGTCTGGATGGCAGCCACCACCACCCACCCCCCAGCTTCACCAGGCTGGCTCAGTGGCATCCCGGCGCCCGGGTCTCCTCGGCCTCCCTGTCTCTGCAGCGTGTCATGTTTCCTGAGACTCCAAGGGAAACATGGGACCATCCGTTTTTAGCACCAGTTCACAAGCCCGTTTCAAAGCAAGATATATCCTCTCTTCTGTTGATTTTCTCTAAAGCAGAAGTCAACATCTAAAAGGAAAAAAGAAGTCAGCATTTCTTTGCAAAGAACAAAAATATGCTGCAATTGGATCAAGATAAAGAGATTAAGGAAAAAAAATACAGAGGGATTTCATGAAACCCTTCCCATGGAAAAACAGACCACATGGGAATTAGAGAATTATTAGGTCTCTCCCTGTCTGTCTCTGTCTCTGTCTCTGTCTCTGTCTCTGTCTCTGTCTCTCTCTCTCTCTCTCTGTCTGTCTCTCTCTCTCTGTCTCTCTCACTCTCTCTTGGTTTTATTTTTATTTTTGTGCATTTGCTTTCTTCCCTTCTACAAGCTCGTTTGCTTCTTCATCCACTGCAGATGGTCCAGTTTAGATTCCACCATAACTAAGCCAAATAACAATTTAGTTCTATTCACAGCAGGCCCTGTCAACTGGCTTCTCAAAAAAACTGACAGCCTCTAGGTCCTCACGTCCCACAAGCATTTATCTGGCTGAGCTCAAGTCTGTGGCTCATTACTAGCCAGCCAGCTATGGCCAGGGGTAGGAGCAAGCACCCATGTCTATCTCTTCAGAGCCAGGAATGGGCAGCTCAGTTGGATGTTCTCAGGGCGCTGATGAGGGACTTCCCCTTCATCACAGGCTAGCTGCCTCTGAATATGCCATGCAGCCTTTCACATACTCTGTTGCTTATACTGTAGTTCATTATTTGCTCCAATACCTGCATGAACTCACTTGCCTTCCCAGAGCCACCATTTCCTCCTCGTCCACATGCCTTCCTCATATCCTTGCAAAACATTCAGGAAGAAAACTATAAAAGCACTTTTGTAGACAGCTTTCTGAGCACTAAAGATGCTCTTCCATGATGTGGAAGAACACATAATTCCACTGCAGCAAGGACAAGGATGTGTCTGCTGTGTGTGAGGCAGTGTGGTATAAAGACAGAGAGGACAGTAGGCAAGCTGTCAAGAATCATTTTTGTACCTCCAGATAGACCTCTGGTAAGCTATGCTGTGTGGCCTAAGGCTTAGCCTTTCTGGGCTTTGCTATGCTTCTATAGCTATAGAGAAACATGGGCATGGCTGGAGAGACACTGGGCCACTTTTCCATCTTCTTCCATACCAAGTTCTTTAAATAGAATTTCCTTTCTGTTGAAATAATTTCCAAGTCTATTCCAAGATAAATTGTAAATCCATGGAACAAACACAACCAGACACTAATTATAAATTATTGGGCATGTTTACTGTCCAGCAACTACTAACCCCTCGAAGATGGTTTTAAGAATCATCCTCAGTTTGTGCTCAGGAAACAGTAGGACCTGGCACATGTCACACATGTGCTTGGTAAGTGCTGCGTGTCATTATTGTTGCTAGTAGAAACTGTCATCATTTTGAGGGAGGTTCTTCTAGATCCAAATCTAACCACAGTCTTTGGGAAACTGGACTGCTAGTCCTACTCACCCCAGGTCTTGGCCCCATTGCCTCTACTCTAAGCTCATGGGAGGAAAGACAATGCTGGGAACGCCAGTTGTGACACATGGTCTTTCTCTTCTGCCTGCTCTCTTGGAGCCCTGAGAGCTGTGGTGCCCACTCCCTGCCCAGATAAGATACTCATAATGCTGGGTTCGTCAAGACCCCCCCCCCCCCGCTTGATGGCAGACAAACTCACATCTGAAACATTCGCTGGTTGCATCCTCTCCTTTCTCTAGAGGCTTCATCCTCCCAAAGTAATCAATGTGTTCTCAGCAAACAGAACCCCAAGGGGAATGTTTGCCATTTTCTTCACTAAGTGTTATTTTTTCCTTATTGGAGGCCTGATTTCCTGCAATTCTTGGAGAGCACGAGGAGGAAGAGGGTGAGGAAACTGGTCCCAAGGGGGCTGTGATTAAGCCTGCACTCACTTCCGTCTCATCTCTTCTCTTCCCCGTGGCAGCCCGGGCAGGTTGGGCCCCTGAGTAAGCTCTATCTGTATGGGAAGAGCAGTGTCTTTGGTAATTCATTTTAGATGATCTGAGCAGAAGATTGAGCATTTTCTCTTTTGTTTAGTCACAGCAGTGTGGCTTCCCCGAGAGTATCATGACACTGGGTCAGGATCGCTGACTGTTACAAGGAGACAATACTTGCTTGTTTAATGGTTTGGATTTCCTTCAAAATAAAATGCCAGGCAAGTCGAACATATTGTTATGAAGGGCTACTGCTTTGGGAAATAGCACTCAATGGGAGGTGAACAAAGAGAAGCCAAGAAAAGGGAAAAGCAATAAGAGTGTTTCAGAACATTCCAGGCCAATCTAACCTCTCTCCAAAGGGAAATCATGGAGTATTCAGGCCATTATGACCCCCTTCCTCATTTTTTCAAAGAGGAGCCCTGTGTTGGTTTCCATAAACCAGTTTTAGATGGTAATACTTATACTTTACTATGAGAGTAAAGATGATTTTATTGATTTGACTTGATTAGATGTTTTTTTTAATGTATTTTGTACAGGGTCTAACTACACAACTTGTAATGATCCTCCTGTTTTCAGGCCCCCCTCCCCAGTTCTGAGATTATAGGTGTGTGCCATCACACCAGGTCTTAGTGACCAATTTAGCACACCCAGGGGCGGGGCTGGGTGCCAGAGATCGAACCTCAGTCCCTGTGCTTGCCTAAACAGGCATTTAGTCCCCTGAGCTATCTCCCTGACCCTTGATTAAAGATTTTAAAGCAACAATTCTCACAGTTATAAAATGAGAATTGTTTATCTGAGTATTTGTGATACAGCAATATGGTAGTAAAAATTATGCTTTTAGTTATTGTTTTCACAACTTTTTAAGATCTCTATACAGTTTTCTCATTTAATATTACCATCAACTCTGAGGTAGGAAAAACAGATATTATCTAAGCTTTAATCTCTTTTATTTTATTGTTCATATATATACTGACCAGCACTGAGTTAAGCAGATTCTACTTTACTGTGATTCCAATGTCCAAAGATTTGTCCATTTCGTAGAAGTTTATGATTGAGTTAGAATAGTCTGAATATTTGGTCAAAAGGTTGAGTTTTAATACATTTTTATTAAGTAAGTAGTCGATTTTAGAAGCTTAAGCAGAACTACATTTTTGTATTTGTTTGTTTTACAAGATTAGGCATTTTTATATAGTATTGTATGACACAGAAATTGGGATAAAGATTAATTAATTCACTAATTTAGCTAATGAGTATACAATGAGCAAAAGACTGTTAAACACTGGGAATTCAAAGATGCACAAGCAATTTATATTAGCTTGTATATTTGTATTTACTCACTTGGTTTTGGTGATAACAAAAACTTAACTTGAAGTGTTCCATGCATAAAGGGGAATTGATTATGCAGATCCTAGCATCTCATTGATTATAGGAATACTAGGGTGTCTCTGTGGAAGCCCAAGAGTGAAGTGGGACTTCTATTATCACTAGAACCAGGAATTAAGAGCTTAGGACTATCTCTCTCAGCTCCACCCCCTTGGCTCATTCATTTCACGTTTCTCTTCCTACAAACCAGAAAGACTGAGTTTCTTTCCTTGGTTCCAAATCCCCAGAAAGGCCACTTACTGGTTTTGTTGGGATCAGGAGCTCACCTCTAGCTCACATGACTCTTGCTGTAGGATCAGCCCCTCTACTTCAGCTGGGTGCCCACCCTCACTCCATCTGCAGGGGCAAAGCATGGGATTGCATAGACAGCTATGGTGAGTCCTGTGATGACCACATGGTGGAAGGTGGAGAAGTGGGTCAGAGAACAGCAGCCTCCGAAATGCTGCGCAGGTCCTACAACCATGAAGTTCCCAATCTAGTGACCTCTGAACAGATCACAGCACTTCATTTTGACATAAGCTCAATCACAGAATATATTACATCACATTATATGGCATTGCTCAAAGACAGATCTTAAAAGGAGAAATTTCTCTGCTTATGGAGAGGTATCAGGTAGGTTAATTAGAGAAAGTGAGGTTCAAACTGAGTCTTAAAATGTGCAGATATAATCAACAGCAAGTAAAAGGCATTCCAGAAAGAGGGAACAGCACATTTGGAGGCTCAGAGGCACAGAAACACTGCACAGGGGCATAAAAAGATGAGGCTAAGACAGAAAGTGGCCTATAGTCCCTTGTACAATAACCCATCTGTCTTCCCTGTCCTCTGAGGAGTGACTGAGATGGAAACATATTAATTACATGCAACCTACTATGCCAGTGTGCCAGGTGTTGTTCAAGGTTTGGCAGATACTTCAGAAAGCAAAGGTAATAAGGTCCCTAAGCAATACTTGAGGGCAACAATAAGTTAACTAGAATTCTGGTTGAATACTGAAAAGGAAATAAACAGGGCATTGCACTGGGCGGTGTTCTTTTCATGCAATGGTCAGAAAAGGCTTGTTTAAGGAGGTGACATTTGAACTAAGACCTGGGGAAAGAGAATGAGCATCCGTAGGAGAGGTGAAAATGTGCTTTCAGAGCAGAGGCCACACAGGCAAAGCCCAGGGGAGAGACAGGACGGCAGAGCTGGGGAAAAGAAAGGAGGGCCCTGAGGCACAGGGGCAAAGGACACCCAGTAGAAGAGAGGCTTAGAGGAGCCAGGTAAGCAGTACATCATAGGGCAAGGTGAGGGGTCACTCTAAAAGTAATGGGGAACCTTGAGTTATTGAAACAGACAAGGACATCTATTTAATTTTCACTGTGAAAAAAGCACCCTACTACAGTAAAGGGTATCCGCAACCAACTCATCCCTCTTGTGCAAAACCTGATTGCTCTGCTTTTTCCTCTCCTTTCTTATGAATAGTCTAGGGAACTTACTCTTCATAGTACAACATGAGCATCCCAACTTCTTTGGCCCTTCAACTAAGCTACTATCTTGTCTAGACTTTGCAAAGCTGCCTAAGATACTGTAAATTTGAGAATTTATCAGACTTTCAAGGGGTGAGGTCAGTTGTACACTCAAGACTATAAATCTGAGGTCAAGGATTATGCAATATTTAAAACCTTTAACAAAGCAAGAATATCCTTAACAAGCATGGCTTTTTTCCTGTCCTCCTGGTGCATTTCAACGTAATGAAATGGCCAAAAGAATTGGAGCAGGACACTGGAGCTTATGTCCTATTTTAAAAGAAATGCATCTTTGGTTAAGTCCTAATTTCTCTGAGCCACTGATTTCTCCTCCATGAATGGAGAGGCCAAACATTTGTCATTCCTAGGATTATTCTTAGGGCTGTCATGGGCTCCAAACATGACAGATGCAAAAATGTTTTGTAAGTGGAAAACCATCGCTTCCTGAGTGATCAACTCCCTGGAATTGTATTTAATTCAATTTCCCTCTGTACATGAGCTCTCCAGTTCCTATACCGTAAGACACTGCTACAACACACCTTTTATTACAGGAGAGTAGAGTCTCCAGATTGCAGAAGTCCTGAGTTCTTGGACCTTGGAATGGGATGGTCCAAACCAGTGTTGTCCCATAGAGTTTTCCACTAAAATGAAAAGGTCACATGTCCATGCTGCTGCATTGGCTACTGCACACATGAAATGTGGCTAATGCAGCTAAGGCACAGTGTATATTGCTTGAACTTTCAATTAATTTAAATGTAAATCATCACATACAGCTACAGATTACTGTAATGAATAGCAAGGCCACAAAGCTCTACTTTCTCAAAGCCCTTATGTCTAAAGCAAAGCTCCACTAAGGTCTTTTCTAGTACAACTGGGCCTCTACACACACAATTCAGAAACATAAGCCAAGTTAGAAACAATCAGGATTGAATCTTGAGCCCCTCTTTTTTATTCTTGAGTTGAATATCATTCTAGACAGTTTTTAAAGTTGCTAGATGTTTTTGTGTGTATCAGAAAAGGAAAGACTTCAAAACAATGACAACATTCTCAAGTAAAAAGCAAGCCTGGAAGATAAACTACTTCAGAAACACATTCTCTTGGGAGTTATATTTGGGCATTGAATAGACTACTTTGCCCAAAGCTAACTCTCTCTCTCTCTCTCTCTCTCTCTCTCTCTCTCTCTCCGCCCCCCACCCCCATTAAGAAAAATAGCTAGGGAAAAAAAGTACTTGGTGCTGAACAAATAAAGGCAAGCCCGCTGTGGGGCTGTGTTACAGTGCTGACAATCTGGAGACCACAGGGGCTTCCACAACGGAGCTGGCATTCATTTTGTCTCTTTGAATAAGGATTATGTTCTCATGATGGGATATTTGGAACATACAACCAAATATAGAGAGAAATAGAAAAAGGTGATGCAATAGAATTGCTCAGGGTAAGGGATGCAAGAGCTAGGCAGCAAATAAACCTAAGACAATTGAAAGAACTGGAGGTGAGAAATGGCTAGCAGTGAGAAAAGCCTTAGGAAAGGGAGGAGGGAAGGAGCTGAACCGAGAAGGAGAGAGAACAGATTGTGGTAGGCGGGGTGAGGAGCAGAGGAGAAATTCCAGATCCATTTGTGAAACACACCAGGAGCTAAGCCTGTTTCTGTGTGTGGAAAAATCTTACAGAACAAAACTCAGAAAGACCAGAACAAAATTACTCTGGAAAGAAAGATAGCAACAAGGTAGTATGGACAAGGAGGGACAGCTGTAACCTTATTTAATTCAGACATTATTCATGGAACAGGATGGCAGCCAAAACGAGCCCTCGCTGATGAGACTGCTGCTAAAATTCCACCTAATAGCAGTGGAAGGCTGAAAAGTTACTGAGAGTGAAATAGTAAGAGTGCTAATTTAATTGATAATAACAATATACTTAGCACAATGCTTTGAAATTTAAAAATCACACATTACATAAATTTAAATGACTCTGGTTAACATTCAATTAGGATTGTTTAAATAATGTGATGTAATTAAATACAAAAATATCCTATGAATTTTAAGCACTCAGTCCTGTGTTCTGCCATCATCTCTCAAGCATTCAGTGCTCCACCCTGCAGTTGTGGGTGGAGGTGATACTGCTTTAGTGGCGACACCTCTACCAAATGGATGCAGTTGTCAGAATGGAAGATCCAGCAGCTGTCTATATTGCAAAACTGAGAGCCAAGAGCTGCAGACTTTTGATGTCACTGCTTCTGGGAAGGGGCAGGAAGAGCAACATTATGCTCACCTGTGTCACTGTATTTGCAGTCAGCATACACAGTGCCACAGAGGTAGGAAGAGGCAGATAAGGCAAGCTACCTATCTAAAAAGTCTTTATTTTTCTTGAAAATGTGTTATAAATTGCTTTTTAAAAATACAGAGAATGAGACTGGGCATGGTGGCACACGCCTGTAATCCCCATGCTTGGGAGGCTGAAAACAGGAGAATCACTACGAGTCCAATCTGTAGTGAAACTCTGTAGACCCTGAACTAAATACATTTTTAAAAAAGGGGAAAAATTACAGAGAATGGAAAAGCTCTTCTAACCCTCCCTGAAGACAATCACAGTCACTGACTTGCTGGTTGTTGTCTTCAGCAATGAACATGTATGTTAGCGTAAGTAGACTCTTACGTGCGGACTGTTCTGCGGAAGTCTTTGCAAACTTAATGTGTGGCGGCAGCATTTCCACTTTAATATGCTATACTTCGGTGGATCAAAAATGCCTATACTTGTAAGATTACATGTCCACAAGTAGGAAAAATGGCTACTGATTATAATTGGCAGACTCCTTTCATTATAAGACACTGAGTTAACTAATTTCAGACACATTACAATAATAAAAAAGCATCCTATACATGGTAACACATAGTTCCCACATTGGTGAATATTTCTGTTGTTTCTGGTATTTTCTTGGGGTTCGTAACATAGATCTTTGCATACTTACACCCTACTTCTTAAGCTAAATTCTTAGAGTAAAATTGATGGATTTCATATGTTAATTGATTTGATTAAAGCGTTCCACAAAGCATGCACATTTCAAAACAAAGTGTTGTGCGTGATAAATATACACAACTATTACTCATTGATTTAAAAAATAGTTAAAATTTTAAAAGATTGATGGATTAAAAAGATTAATCTTGTTTATAGCAAGTGATACTGATTTACACTGTCACCAGTTGTTTTCAGAGTGTATGGGCCCACTCAGCAACTGGTATGTTATCTATTTAAACTTAACCTAGACCTCCATCAAGAAAATCTAAAGCATATTCCTCATTTACCATTCACTGGTGTTCTTGTCCTTTGCTCTGGCATTCCCAGTATTCAAGAAACTTCAGGAATTTGAACTGGTGATGCCCACAGATGATTCTCTGATAACGGCTGCAGCTCCACTCTATCAATTTGCAGAGCGCTCCTCTAACAACAGGAATGTATTCAGTGATTGACTTTATCACGCTTTATCTTTCTGTCAATTAAGGAAAAGGACTAGGCATCGGGAAGGTGGGGATGTGGCTTAATGGCACCGTAACTGGGAAGTAGATTCAGGCTACCATCCCTAACCCGTTTTCCTTTCTTTCTTTCTTTCTTTCTTTCTTTCTTTCTTTCTTTCTTTCTTTCTTTCTTTCTTTCTTTCTTTCTTTCTTTCTTTCTTTCTTTCTTTC
>NW_004524592.1:10077246-10089850 GCF_000260255.1 Octodon degus
CCCTGGGGGCAGGACTGGAATGGCATGTGGTTCCAGGGATTGAACCACTGTCTCTGTGCTTGCCTAAGCTTGCCTAAGTGACACTTTAGTTCACTGAGCTATCTCACTGGCTCTAAGCTATCTTGCTACCCACCTTTTTTTCATTTAGTGTGAAATTTCTGCACCCACATTGTGCAAAAGGTTGTGAGGACATGAATATGGTCACTTCTGCTGGAAGAACCCATGGTCCAGGGGAGAAGGTGAAATGTACTTACATATAAAATTGTAGACAAGATCACTTATTTCATGAGACAGAATATGATTTAGTGTTAGATGCACAGATATGAAGGCCAGAATTTAAACATACTCTAGAGACACAATGCCTTGTCCCTCCAAGAAACAGAAAGACAAATGCTAATGTGCCATGACCCTCTGGAAGCACAAAGACGACACATGATCAATCCTTTCTGATGAGCATCTGTGTCTAGCACTGTCCCTCGGGAGTGGTGGCATATCAACAAATGCTTGATCTTTTCCTGGAGCACCAGAGGCACAACTGTACCAGTGCCCTCCAGGTCCTGGAGGGATGAACTGAACTGTGCGGCTGCAAGTCCTTGATAACAGGGGTAACCCAAGGGTAAGACACATAGCTCTAGGATGCCCAGGGCTCTGAACTCAGGGATGCTGAATGAATAAAGTGGGAATTCACTGGTCAATCTTTGGTGTAGAAATTAAAATGCGATCCACAAAGTAAACTTCCCTGTCAGTCAGAAGTTTAAGTTTGGGGACGTGTACTTCCGCACCAGCTTTCACAAGTGAGATGGACAGGAAGGAAGAGATGACTATTTCAAAAGATGGTTCTTTAAACCAAATTCACATGGCTATTAGTAAGCACCACATTCTGATCCTGCTTCAGGGCTCTGATTTAATAAGGTTGACAAACAACCAATTCACCTGCTGCTATTGGAAGAGTACAAAGGCACCTGCCCTGGGCCTTCCGAGTCAGGGCATATGTTTGCAAATGATGTGTAGCCTGGGAGAGGGGCTGGAGCCCCATATGGGAACATAGGGGGAATTCCAGGGCCACACTGTGAGTCTTAGAGCTGTGGACCACAGTACCCAGGGGCATTTCAGGCTAGAAGCTGCTCCCAGATATACTCCGGGCTTTCTTAGTAAGAATCTTGGTATGGCCAGGGAATTGTTTCTGAAGAAATTCCTCTGATGATGTAGATATGTTCCAGTGTTTAGAATTACTAAATTAGCTCATCTCTAGCCTAGAACTCTTCTCAATCAAGAAAGGACCAGGTAGCCTAACCTCTTCCTTATAGGTGGCTCCTATACAATTAAACAATAAAAAGTCAACTTGGGGCTTAAAATTCACTCAAATAAGGAAGCACATTTTGGATATTGTAACCAGTGTCTACATTTAACCTACTGGCTTCATTTAAGATTGCCAGGCAATTTAATCTCATCAGATAATTAAAAGATTCATGAAAAATAGTCATTCTTGGAAACTACAGACAGCGTGAGCCAAAAATGGAACCCAAGTCTAAGGCTGCGTGAGGAATGGCTTCCTTCAGGCTTGTCAGGTGATCTCTGAGCCTTAACAGCCACTTCATTTGCTGAAGTGATTAAAGCATAAATTTGAATCTCTTTGTGAATGGGAAGCCCAGGTCCAATGGTTATTTCTGCTCCAACCCCGCCAAGTATCTGCCATGAAAATCCTGGGTTTCACCCACAATGATCAACAACCGCTGGGCTGTAATGTTGTTATTAATGTTTCTGGACTGATGAGTTTACCCAACCCCCCAGGAAGTGGTTAATAATAATATGTATAAGAGCTGCTAACATTTGCTATGGTCTTACTATGATGCAGTCTCTATGAGGACAGAAAACAGGTTTTTCTTCCCAGCTCTAGAACCCAGACCCCTTCAAGTTTTGCAATGTAAGAGATGCAGCCAGGGCTGAGAATGTGGTTCTGTGGTATAGCACTTGCCTAGCATGTGTGAAACCCTGAATTTGCTACACACACACACACACACACACACACACACACGTACGTGTAGGGGAGCCTGTTTTTCTAAATAGGCTCCTAAAGAATTGTGGTGCAATTGTGTAACATGACTCTCTTTTCTATGGAGTGTGATTAAAAAATACAGTGAATGTGTATGTTTTAAAAAGTATTCCAATAAAAGCCACATTGCCATCAATCTCACTCAAAATACTCCCCTTCATTTTGAACACATTATCCTGTCATTCTTGCTGGTTTCTGGAAGTCCTCTCTCCGAAGTGTCTCTCCTTGTGCAGTGTTCTCGATTTCACCACCCTGTCTTCTTTTCATTACAGTCCCACCTAACACCAACTGCAATGATTATATATATATTGAGAGCTCCATGCCCCTCCCTCCCACCTCTCTCTATGCCTCCCTATCTCCCTCCTTCTTTCTTCTTTCCTTTCTTTCTTTCTTTTCTTTCTTTCTTTCTTTCTTTCTTTCTTTCTTTCTTTCTTTCTTTCTTTCTTCTTTCTCTTTCTTTCTTTCTTTCTTTCTTTCTCTTTCTTTCTTTCTTTCTTTCTTTCTTTCTTTCCTTTCTTTCCTTTCTTTCTTCCTCTCTTTCATCTTTCTCTTTCTTTTTTCTCTCTATTTCTCCATCTCTGTGTCTCTGTCTCTGTCTTTCGCTGTCTTTGTCTCTCTCTGTCTCTCTGTCTCTGTCTCTGTCTCTGTCTCTGTCTTTCTCATTAGTAACGGGTACCCAGCTACATTCCAAGCCCATTTTTAAAAGTTTTTGAGGACCAGAGAGATAGCTCAGTGCACCCGCTTGGCAAGGACCCAGGTTCAATCTCTGATGCAGCCCCTTGCTGAGAAGGTCACTGAAACCACTGAAACTGGGCACAGTGGTGCATGCCTGTATTCCCAGCACTGGGGAGGCTGAGACAGGAGGATCACTATGAATCTGAACTGTGTAGAGAGACCTTGTACCAAATAAATAAAAGATTTTAAAAACAGTTTTTGAATTTGAGACAGTCTCGCTAAGCCCCCGAGATCCCTCTGTTCCAGTCTCCAAGTGTGCTGATCTCACAGGTGTATACTCCACACCTTACTTTCCCTAGGCATTTCTTAATCCCATCCACCTGGTGTGTCACAATGGCTAGTCATAGTGCATTTCTGTGAGAAATGATCTGTAGATTGAAATTAGAAAAATACAGAGAAGTTAACAAGGTTTGGGAAGCAGAGGGGAGTCTGGTTCCCAGGAGGAGTTATTGCTTTAGGCTAGAGAAGAAAGAGCAAGGCTAAAATTCACTGTTGGAAAGGAATAGATGGCTTTGATCTTGTCCACTGTATACATGTATTTGAATTTTCTCCTGAAACTGGTGAAGAGTTGTATGAGAATCCAATCAGAGTTTTAGATGCCTCTGCTGCTTATCTGGAATCCATATGAAAAGGGCAGGGCTGGGGGCTGCATGGCCAGGGAAACCCTGTAGTGAGCCACAGGAGTCCCTGTGCACTCCAGATTGATGTAAAGCATTAGCTCAGGTGATATTATCCCCTCAGAGAAAGCCTCCAAACAGTGAACGCTGCAAGAATTGAGCGATTGCTATATTTTTTCAGCTCTATTTGACCTGCACTTCTGATTCAAGTCCTGTCTCCTATTGGAGGCTTGCAGTGATTTATTCCTGCTCTGAATTCTTATAGAACATCACATTTATGTAATTTTTGGCATGAATGCATTTTTATATTTTCTGTAACCTTTACATTCACCCCCAACCTTTCCCCAATTTCTAGCATCTATTAAAAGTGACCTATATGATATTTCATGTAAATATGCTTTTAGAACCTAATTTGAACCTACTAGTTCACACTGGGGGGCTTGTCACTGAATATGACAAATTTCCCTATAAAGGAAAAAGAGGTCTATGGGAAGGGAGAAATGTTCAGCCAGTCTTTCTGAAATCATATCTTCTTAGGCTGTTCCAAAGAGTAAATATGGCCCATTGCTTCACCTCAATGGAACAAATCCATCTTGTTGGAATTCTTGGCACTCTTGAGGAGAGAGTCATAGGAAATACTGGCACCTTGCACATAGCAGCTCATTTAACCCTGTGGTCAGTAATTCCTGTCTCGGGGCATTCAGGTGCTGACACTCAGGTAGTACAGCAGGACCTGAAGTGGCCAAGTGGCATAAGGGAGCATGTGGCCTTTTGTCTGGTTCTTATAGTGACAGGCTCACATGGTCAGGTGGCAGGGAATATGCTTCCATTGCAGGTGAGGTTGGAGGGCTGCCTAATTATGAAAAGGAGATTTCTTCTGGTACACAGCCTCTCTCTTCCTATTGCCAAACTCCTGATGCTGGTCCATCAAGGCCACGCTTGTGATGGAGGGAAAAAAGCGCTCCAGAGGTCCCAGTGGGCTTTTTATTTCTTAAGTGCTTGTGCTCTGAGGGTTGAAGGAGGGAAGAGAATTGTTTGGAGGAAGCAGAGTAATTGTCACCTGGGAAGCCCATTACTCACAAACTCTAGGAAGCAAAAATGAATAAGCCCTTTAATATCAACCCTGTCTCCCCCACCAGGGCAGAATATCCAGCGATAATTGACACTGAAGTGAGCTTCTCAATGTGAAGGCGCCATTTAGTCCCTGCTCCTTTGTCTTGGAGGCCATGTGCATGTGCCTTCTGCTTTTACCATCTGCTATTTGTTATTTTTCTTTTCGATAATAATTAAAATAACATGCACTTATCTTTTATAGGGCTTGTCTTAGGGTGTTCTGTTTTTTGGTTTCACACTATCGCTGTATTTACATGCATATGCCATTTTTATAAAAACTGCACTCTCCATAGCTCTTAGGACTGCAGCATTAAATCACAGCAGTGTTTGCTGGGTTTGGGTGTAAAGAGACGCTGTGTGCACGCGGCTGCTCTGCGCCCGCACACAGGGACCATTCACCAGTTGGTGCAAGAAGGTAAACAAGAATATCTTTCTTCCTCCTCCACATATTGTCAGATTGAAAATGTGGTATCTGTTAGACACACGTCTAAGTGGGAATTTAATTACAAGGGTCACCAAATCACCTGATTTCGTTGGATATTCAGAAACAACTTTTTGTACACATAAAATAAAATAATAAAGTAAAATAAAACGGCAGCTAAAAAAGCAACATCCGTGTTGCTCAGAAGGAAACAGTAATCAGCCCATCTGGCATGATTCCGAATTCTTTTCCATTGCCTGCATCTTTGAAGAGATTGAAGGCAAGTAGCAAATGAAAGGAAACAGAAAAATCAAAGAAGTTTTATCAACCACAAATTGAGTAAGCTGCCTCTGAATAATAGAAAGCTAACGGCTCTTCTTTCTTCTGGACACACCCTTGGGCTGTGAAACCAAAAATGTTTTGCACACTTCCAAGTGCGCTGGGAGCTCGAAGCTTCTCACTCAGGCCTATTTCCCGGAGGGCGAGGCAGCGTGTTAATATACTACACGAGAATTGTGGACTTCGTACTTGGCAGATTGTCATTTCTTTTGCTCAAAACCAGAGTCTGAGAGGAACATGAACTTGATCCATGATATAAATCAAGTTCTAATACAGGGTGAGAGTCTTAACCCCTCTCTTCCCAGGTCCCCTCCTGTGATGCTTGGCTACGTGTTTGCCATACTATTGAAATGATTCAGAGCGGAAACTGAGCTGTTTTTTTTATCGCTTGGTCCCAAAGGTAGAATGCTTGGCTCATTTGGCTTTCATTCCAGACGCCCCTCCCCATATTTAGACATGGACAGAGAAAGGCCAGGAAAGGAATGCATAGGCAAATCCGCCTGAAAAAGTTCGGGAAAAACAGTGAAGGCAGCAGCAGAATGGTGTAGCTTGTGTCTAGACATCCTCCCTTTGTTTGAAGAGACCTTTCCTCATCCTAAGGCTGTGTTTTCCCCTGCTCTTAGGAGTTTCTGTGCAGCTTGTCTCTCAACCCTTAGGTAAGGAGGGATCACTGCACCTGCTCCAGAGGCTGTGGCTTCTTGCCCCAAGGGAAACCCAGGAGCCCAGAAAGCAGCAGGCACCTTCAGACACATGGCTGCCCTCCCAGAGCGCAAAGTGCTGTCTCATCCTACACGAACACTTGCAAGGTTAGTAGTCACCCTCTGTTTTGAGCATTTATTCCTTCCCTGTGTCCTTGAGACTAGAAAATATCCACCTTAATGTGTCTAAATGACAGAAAAACCTCTGAAGTTCAGGGGAGGAAATAGGCAGTGTTATTCAAAAGCATACTAGTTGGAATCCTTAATGGTTCTCTCTGGAGTTTCTGGGCCTGCCCAATGTCATCAAACTTAACCTTAGGGTTAACAGATAGGGGCTTGAAAAGCACATATTTGCAAAGCAATGCAGTGATCCTTATTATCTGTATTCAATGGTCAAGTTCTTCCAACTCTCCCAGGCTCTGTCCCCTCATCTATGTAGTGGGATGATAATAGCAACACTTAGCTCAGAAAGTTTTGAAAGAACCACATGAGTGAATGTTGGGTGCATGTCAGGACACCACAAGCTGTAGTTGGGCAGTGAATGACGGGTGCTATTATTAGTGTTTTGCTCGTATTAGTAATTTTAGTTATTGATGAGCTGGTTAGAAATCTGAATAAAGATTCAATTTGCATTAGTTGTTACTGATAAAGATTCCCAGAAATGAATAGGATGGACTGTGAGAAGGTCAAGCCAGGAAAACAAATTCTTCTAAGAGTTTCAAACAGCGTGGTTGATGATTGTGCATGTGATGGAAGGGATGGAAAGCCACACCAGAAATGGCAAAGAAAGTCAGAGGGGAGCAAGAGCAGGAAGCTGTTGCCACCCTTTGGTCTTAAGAAATACAGGGGGAAGGTGAGGGCTGGGTGAGGGCCCCTGACATGGCAGCAGAGACAGAGCCACTGCAGTCACGTGCTTCCAAAAGCCAAAGGAGAATTGCCCTGAGCTCTTCATTCTTTTGGCCCTTGGATACTTCCTACTAATCCAAGGTAGTCAGCAGCCTGGAGCAAAGGAAGTCTTGGAAAATTGTGCACAATTCTTCAGGCTCAGCAGAGATGGATTTCCATCTCAAGAACCATGGACCTCTCCCTTCATAGCTGTGGGGTTGAATGAGAAACTTCTTGATATACCAGGAAAAAAAAAAAAGAAAGAAAAAGAAAAAGAAAAATCACTTAGATCTAGGGTTCTGTACTTTGCTGGAAAGTTTAAAGATACAGAAATTTGAAACTAGATGATTGCTTTTTCGTGAAGGTATAGAAATATAAACTATTTAAAAATACAGAAATCTTGGAAAAGCTAATCCTATACTTTCTGGGCAATTCTTTCACCTCTGCCTTTTCTTTGTTCTTCATGCAGAGAGCTCTTATGCACAGCCACTTGAATGACTCACCAGAAAAGCTCCATTATTGTGGATGCGTGCTGGTTGTATAAGTTATTGACCGAGCCACTATTGACCATGGTAGGAGAAAATGATTTTGCCATCCTCGAAGGCCAGCAGGGATTCTTTGCCACATTAGAGGGTGCAAAGGATAGAGAAAAATTACAAGTGCCTTTGCACTCAGCAGAGCTGTTTTCAGCTGAGGGATGGCCCTTTGAAAATATATCAGTCTTAAGTATGAGAGAGATAAACTATTAATCAGTAAATAGAAACTCAAGATGAAAGATGCTGTAAATTCTCAACCAATACCTTCATCTCCTGTCCTAGTCCATAACACTTGTTTCTTACAAAGTCCTGGACCCTGGCTCTCTTCCCAGCACAGAATGGGCTCCTGAGACATTTCATTACCAGAAATTACAATAATCATCTTCCTAACTGGGAATAACATTATCTGAAACACAATTAGAAGTAAGCTCAAAGTGTAGGTGGCCCGGCGATGATTAATCAGAAGCCTTACTGCCTGGCATGTCACATCGGTTCATCTCTCAAGATCATCACAGGCTGTGTTCATTTTTCAGAAACACCTCAGTTGCCAATATGGCTGGAAGGAAAGAAATAGTCATTGATATCCTAAAGTTAGAAGCCAAAACACTTGAAGACCAAACAACCTGCACACAAAATATTTTCTAAGCCCCGTGTCTATGGCTGTGATTTGGTCCAGTCTGGTTTCAAGTGTCCTCCCTTGGAATAGGAAGCCAGCAGTCTGAATAATGGGACTTCTCAGGGCTAGGACAGTGTGCACTGGGTTAAGAACATGGCAAGGCACATGCTCCAAGAGAAGCAACTAATGGGAATTTTCCCAGAAGACAGAACGTTGGAATGTGGCTCTGTTTGCACCTGGAACTAAGCATAGGAAAAATATAACTTTCCTATGAGTCGTGGGGACCTCGAGGTCACTAAGTCTGCTAGGGAGAAGTCCCTTTCTCTAAGGCAAAACAAATGCATTGTGAAAGAGACTGCCCACTTACTTGCCACCAAAACTATATGTTTAGCTCTGCAATGATGCAGTCACAGGATGGAGAGAATTTTGGTTAAAGGTTGGTTGAAGTTAACCCAAGAGTTTGAGGGCTAACTGGTCAGAAAGGAAAGTCAGCTGCCATAGCTAATGGACTCCCCCAGAAGACGAAGAGCCCTGATCTTCCGTGGCTCAAGCCACTCTAGATTCTCATCATCAAGGCTCATTGGAAAAGATGGACATAGCACCTTGTAGCAGTTGCCAAGCACAGCATCCAATGGGAACATTGCTGGAGTTGCCTAAGGACACAGAGCCATGGTGGCTCTTCCAAAGAGGAGAGCCATCCCTGTGACCCCAGCAAGGACAGAGAATAATAAAATGAAGATTTAGTTTATATTTTCACTCTGTGCATTAGCTCTAAGACATATGCCCCCAAATGAATTGCAGTCTTTTCAACAATGATGCTGTAGGAAACAGAGCAAATATTGACACTTCAATAATGTTTGCCCAGCAGTCAGTAAGCTGTATACAGCACTCAGGGCATCCGTGTTACTGGAATCAATTAGAAAAACAGAGAATTGATATCCTCCAATGAAAAATATATGGTAAGTGCTGATATCACAAATAATGCTGCCCCGAAGTCATTTCTGATCATATGCCTGCCAACACTGTCACTGTCACTTAGGGGATCTGTCTTAGAGCACAGCTCTCACCTCAGTTCTGCCTCCACAGCTCCACCAGACACAATCCTCTAGCATGCAGTTTACATCCCTGCAACTGACTCCTGCATCCCCTCACATGCATTCTTTCCTTCAGCATTTATGGGCAAGCACAGCATCCAATGGGAACATCTTGTGCTAGCCTTATTTTTGGATGGACCAAGAGTCTTTAGTTGAAGAAGAAAAGGGTTCCTATAATGAGAAAGTACAAAGTGAGGTACTTTCATGTTTAATAAAAATGAACAAGTCATGTGAAGACGTGTGTCAAGAACATCTTGGGAACTAACAAATGCAAAGTCTGAGTCCTCCCTTATCTGAAAGAGACATTCTAAAACCCCTAGCTGATGCCTGGAACTGTGGATAGTGCTGACATATATGCTGCGTATTGTATATGTGCTATTTTTTCCTGTATGCTAAGTGCTACTGTTCCTAGCATACAACATATGCTATTTCTCCTATGTACTATTTTCCTACAAGACAAACATACCTTTGATAAAGTTTAATTCCTAAAGTGGGCACAATAAGAGATTAACAATAGTAGTTGATAATAAACTAGAAGAGTTACAATAATATACTACAATGAAACTGCTAGCACTGCAACTATGATGTGTTAAGGCCAATCATTAAACAAAATAAGGGTTACTTGAATACTTGTGTGGTATGCATGACAGTGAATTTGAGAGCAAATAAGGTTGCTGAGTGACTAATGGGCAGGTAGTATATACAGTGTGGATATGCTGGACAGGGGAATGATTTGGGTGGGATCAGGCAAAACATTGTGAGATTTCACCAGGCTATGGCAATAGCCACACAAAGGAACACCAGTATAAATCAACATAATGTGTGTTGGAATAGCTTATATGTCTAAGTGATCTTATACCAAGTCATGGCTGATGTGATGATTAGCTATGAGAATGGAACTAGGATGAAGAAGTGCAAATTCACATGATCTCAACTAAGAGCTCAGGGCTGGAAATGCAGATTCGGCAAACATTAACATCTTCAGACCATTGCTAGTGGCTGGTACCTGAAACCATAGAAAACCACGAAACCATGGAAAATAAAATCTCAGACAAAGGGTTGGATCAACTACATTCCTTTTACTTTCATAGTGTATTTGGTTTTTCGTAGTCTCTGGTTGCTCCTTCTTGCTTTCTGCTTTACGTTCTTTATCCCTCTTCTCTTTATTTATGATTGATTTGCCAGCGACCCTTTGGGGGATATTTATAACTAGAATGATCTTCATAATTTAAGATTTTTTTAAATGCTTAATTTAAATCTTAAGCATTTTTTGCTGTTGTTCTGGACACTGCTTGCCCAAGTAAGTTATAGAATGCCTTCATGGTAAGGAACACACTCAAGTATCAGATTTCCCAAAGCAACCAGTATAATGAAGAACAAGCAGGTAAGAGCATTTGATACAATGAATGTTGGCTCATATGGAAATGCTTAAAGCTGGAGAAGTTTGTTGAAGTAAATTTGCCAACCAAAGATAGTTTTCGACCATGTACTGCATTGTTGATTGCTCTCCTGTTTGTTATATATATTCAGTGTGCCTCCTGGAAACTAAAATTATTTCAAATACTTTGGCTTTAGATGTTGCTGATGATGCTTTTCGTTCAGCTGCCTTTGTGGTAGCAATTCCCTTCTTGTGAATTAACTCTTTAACATCTATCATAAAGGCAGCCTAGTAGTATTTTAAGCAAGGGGTATGTACATAGAATGCAATTAAACTGGGTACATTTGAGAGCCAAAGTTCATAAGCTGCCTTAATAAGCAACGATTCCAAAGAGTCAATGGTGTTTGATGGGCAGCCCAAAACCTTTGCTTCTGGGGTCAGTGAAAATTTAGTTTCCTTAGTTATTCTGTTGAGAGGGGATAGATATTGTGCCACTGAATGAGACAGAAAAGATGAATATAAATCCCCAGCCTGTAAATTTCTAGCTTTGGCCACCCAACCTATAACCAGTATAGATGAGAAGGGTCTTTATAGCAAGTGGCTGGTGCCATAGTGACAGGATGGTTGCTAAGGATGTCATTATCACCCTGATTGCCAGAGTCGGTGAGTTAATTGGCTTAACCTCATTTTGGTCCTCAGGGCCTACCTGTTCACAAATTATAAGGAAACAAAAAGTTGATCTTTTTGTAGTGTCAGCAGGCAGGACCTGTTAACATTTGACATAATGTTTGAAACAAGCCTGAAGTACACATTACTTACCTACCTGTTTTCTTTTTCTCGCACTAGGTCCTGTTTACTACATTGAATTAAAAAGAAATGTCTTCCTTAAACTTTTCTTTTCTTCTTTTTATTTTCACTGCTCTACTTTTTTCTTGTTTCTAGAGGAAGGGGGCAGGACACACCATTACATGCAGGAAGTCTCAAGGAAATGAACTGAAATCTTGAAGGAAGAAAAATAGTGCTATGAAGATGAAATAATCCCCAGGATAATGGAGATTGATCAATCCTTCTACCTATGGCCCCAAATAAAACTGATTTGATTAAACAGGTTATGTTACAGTGAAGAAGCTTACTTGCTTCAGTTGGGATAATATAGTTTCAGATTTTCATAAGGAGCCATTTATTTATTTTTGCATTTGTGAGTCATTTAGTCATTCCCTTGTGAGAGAGAATACATTTATTTTCCTACTCCCTGCTGTTAGGCTTTCTATTAATACCACACTAGTTGAAATAAATGGAGCAGTAGAAACTGTTTGGTAATTTTGTTTTTCAGATTTTTTTTTGATACTGCTATTTTGGTAAGTCAGCTCTCCAAACCCTCTATAGTTTAAATAATCTTAACTCCTTACCCGCTCCCCGATTTATATTTTATTGGTGCTTTTGCTTCACTAGTGACAATGTGAAGGTCACATGAAGACTTTTAGTCCAACAAATGCATAAAGAGATAAAGGAAGCAGTAAAATATTCTTAATCAAGTAACAAAGCTATCAAAACAATGGACAAAGTGACAATTTTCTTAAATACAAGTTTTCTTTCCACCCTTCTGTACTGTGCCCAAAAAGAAAACCCAATTTAATAAACAAGAATTGGTCCTATAGATTATGAGAAGTGGTAAGAGTTGCATTTCCCATAATTCTAAAGGGGGACTTTCAGATGAATTTGGCTGTGCAAAGTGGTAAGGTCTGCTCACGTACATTTCCAGTATTGCTGAGCAAAACAAAACATCCTTGTTATTCCGGGTGGTTAATTACCGTCAGTAATTGTTGTTGATAATGAATGTGATGTGTGATAAAGGCTCATTCGGAGGTTGGCGGAGGCTGAATCCTCTTAGCTTTGCACCACATCCTGTGCATAAAGGATGGTGGGCTCCTGCTCCTTCACAGGCAGGTTCAGAAAAGCCCATAACAGGGCTAGAGGAAGCTGCTTGGGTACACAGTGACAAAGGTCAGGTGCTCTTCCTCAGTTTTCATTTCATTGACTGTACAATGAGGATGGGAGTGGAGCCTCAGGGAGATAGAATGACAATAAGTGGTCCATTGTCCCTCATTCTAGGGAGGAG
>NW_004524592.1:10090012-10100656 GCF_000260255.1 Octodon degus
GCACACACACCACTTGTAATAGGCAGTCGATAAGAGCAAAGATAATGTATGCTTAGGGTTAAATACCAACCTAGAAGTATAATGTGGGAAAAGAAAAATGAATGAAGGCCATGTCTTGCATATCTGAGTGTTTGGCCAACCTCTAAGATCCTAATTTATATCTATACCTGAGATAGGTATAGAAGGGCACTACTTGACACTAACAAATGAGGACACCAGTGTACAGAGAACATAAGTGAGCCTTCCAGGGACACAGATCAACTATTCATGGAAGTAAAGGCCAACTCTCAGGTCTATGTCACTGGTGGGCATTGCTGCGACCACAGGTCCTTGTACAAACTGCAGCAGATAAATGCAGAACCCTGGAGTAAGGATGTGGGGGAGCCCATAGGATCCTCTCCATCGACTCCATGAAGAGAGTTCTTTCTTGAACTCTCTCTGATTTCTTTCACTTGTTTTATGAAACCAATAAAGTCAAGTCAGTGAAACATTTTACGGGCAATTCGGGGTGTGTTCTAATTGGCCTTAGTTGGAATTCCCGTCATTGCCAGGGAGAAAGCAACCACTCTGATTCCCAGAAGATTACTTAGGGGTAGATTTACGAGGAGGAAACAGGAACAGGGATTGAGGCTCAGCTTCCTAAAGCCATTTTCTTTGATTTGGGGGGAAGCTTTTGCCACTAATTTCCTGTCTACATTCCTAACAATTTTCACCAAGTTGCCTGGACTATGCTCATTTCCATCAGAGAAGGCATGTGCAATACCAAAGCTCACCTTTCAGGACCTGTCTCCTTCAGAGGTAAAGGCTCGTCCTCGATCACATCCCACCTCTGTTTACTGACCAGGCCGATGCTGTCTGGGAGCACAGCTCTAGTGCTCTTCTGGTCTGAGCCTTTCTTAAGGTTAGTTCACCAAATTGAAAAGGAATTCGCTTTTGTGTGCAGAGTCACGGTGACTTTGCATTATGCTGGGGACAATGAAGCCAGTGTTTGCTGGCCGTGGCTCTCAAAAACAAAGGTCAATGAATATGTTGGGTTGGAGCATGTGTAGTTGGACACTGTTGTCCTGTAGAACCAGAACCAATTAGACAAGGAAGAAAGCGTATAGACAAATTTCATTTCTTGGTGTGTGGAGTCTGTTCTTTGATCTAGGCTCAGGTCTCAGTAGGTTTTAAGTCTTGTTCAAGTTAGGAACCTATTTTGTGCCTCAGTTTTTTCACCTGTAAGAATGGCAAAGATAAGATTAATATCTGATTTACAGATTCATTATGAGGATTCATGTATGCTATTTTGCAATGCACTTAGCAGAATTTGGAATATCATACAAGAATGAATAAAAGGGCCTTGCTTCTTTGAGACCTAGAATATCTGCTGCTCCTTTAATTCAGTAATTTTCAGAATTTAACAAATACCATATAGGTGGAACCATCATGGGAAGTGAAGGGCAGAAAATAGCTGAAATTTTAAAACTTTTGTATTGTTGAATTTTTTTCTCCTAAATCCCACCCATTGAAAGGTTTAGGAAGAATGACTACAGCCTAGTGAGAAGAACTTGCTCTTGACAGAATGTTCTAGTCTGCTTAGTCTTACTATACACTCTTCAGTGACAGGTATGTCACCATTCTTTAGGTCTTGTCAGGCACCTGTTTAGTCCTCATGTGTCTTTAATGTTCCAACAATTCTTTGCAGATGAGCAGACTCCACTCTGGTGGGGTATGGAGCCATCTGTACCACAGTGAAATGTGGCTCCTTTCACAAACTCTGCTCACATAACTGGGAAGATTTTCAGGGACAGTTTGGTTGCTGAGATGTTATTCAAGCTCATGTTGGCTGCAGCAGGTGACAGCCCTGCCTCTAGAGATCATTGGAAGCGTGAGATGTCACTATGAGACTATGGTGCCAAGTATGGACATGCTGGGTCGAGTGGTGGATGGTAGGGCCACAGAATCTGGCCTCCTTCTCTGATGCTGTGGGAAAGGTGTAGGTTGAGGTCCTAGCTCTAGAGGAACTAAATATGGACAAGTTGTCAAGACAAGGGATTTTGACCTTAGGTTTGGAAGCAGACTGCCAGTGTGTGAGTGCAAGTCAGAGCCAAACCTGCAATAGTAGTAGAGGAAATGACCAGCTGCTGAAGCTTCTGACACTGATTCCTAGCTTTAGACAGGGATTCTAGCTTAAACTAAGTTAACTCCCCAAATCTATACAAGAACCCCTGTGCGGGGCATGAATATGATTGTGTCCATTTTTCAGAGGAAGAAACTGAGGCTGAGAGAGTAATTTGCCTGTCTGACTCCACAGTTTTCCTCAGCTACTGCATCAGATAGCCTCACCGAACAGGTTTCCCTCTAAGATTCTAAACACATAACTGTGGCTGAGCTAGAAGGATGCCTCCGCCTGTGAGGAAAACGGGACCCGAGGGTAGGAGTTAAAGCACATCTGCCACTATGTCCTAGTGTCCCTCTTTAGAAAAGCATCTTAATTCTTCCCCATAAATGGAAGCTTATGTTCCAATCAATCATTTTCTCTGTCCTAGTTTAGATCTCAAAATATTGGCTTCATACTGAGTCAAATCCCACAGGAGACCCTAATTTCTGGCACTGATCTCAGAGTTTAAATCTGCTCAAGCAACATCAAAGACCTATCTGCTACTCGGTCACATCACAGCAGGCTCAAGAGTGAGTAAGACCTGTCTTGTCTGCCCGCCAATGTGTGAAACCTTCTCTTCGAAGGTGTAAATACAGGTTGATTAAGGGATGGCTATGTTCTTTCTATAGGTAATTGCTATTAGTGTTTACAATGCTTTAATCATCAAAGGCTGCAGTAACAAGTGATACAAACTTAATGGCTTAGGACAATGGAACCTTACTGTCTTGCTGCCCTTGAAAATGGAAGTCTGAATTGCAGAAGATGGTAGTGTCATGCTCCCTCTGAAATTCCCAGGAAACACCCATCCATGCCCCTTCCCCACACATAGTGACTGCTCCACAATCTGTAACATCCTGGGGCTTCTATAAGCCCATTACTATTGCCCTCCATCTCCACACGGCCTTATTTCTCCCTGTGTATTTTCCCATCATCTTTGCATTCAAAGCCAACTCTACCTCTTACTTTGTATTTATTTTACTTGCTCACATTGAGATACTGAAGATCAAACCCCAAGGCTTTGCAAATCCTAGACAAGTGATTGATCTACCACTGAGCCATACCACCAGTCCAATGTCCCTTTTTTATTAGGACACGAGTCAGAATGAATTAGAGCCCTTCATAATCACTTCATGCTAATGTAACTGCATCTGCAAAGATCCTATTTTTAAATAAGGTCACCTTCTGAGACACCCGGGATTAAAACATTTGGAGTAGGACAGAGGACACCATTCAACCCATAACACACACAAATCCTATCCAGTTAACACCTCCTCCTCTGTCTTATAGACAAGAAAATGAATCTGGAGGTCATTCAGCTAGTCAGTGGGGCAGTACAAGAGGTAAACCAAATCTGACTCCAAGGTCTTTATTCTCCCTGTTCATACTGCGATGCCTTCTCGGGATAGGTAAGCAGTTTGCTGGACTCCTTTAATAATGCAGCCTCTTTTAAGAAAAAGTGCATTGCTGGGCATGTTGGCACACTCTTGTAATCCCAGCATTTGAGAGGCAGAGGCAGGAGAAGCTCTATGAATCTGAGGCCAGCTTGGGCTACATAGTGAGACCTTGTCTCAAAAAACAAAACAAAACAGCCAAGGAACAAGCATGTTGTGACATTCTCAATCTTGCTAGGAATCTGAAGGCCTGGTGCTTATTCCATGGTGGTGCTTCAAACAAGGCCTCTGTGCTTGTTGCCAAATAAGCAAAATGTGTAACCCATGTTAGGTAGAGGTGTCATAGAAGAATGCGAGCTGGGTCCCTCTTCATCCCAGAAGTCTGTTCTGCACAGGAGAGCCCTTCACAGCACACATACAGCAGTTGCCATAGGTGTGTCTCACCATGGAAAGGTTTATTTGTTGTACTATGGCAGAATCTTAAGAGCAATAATCTCATCTAAGCACCTGATGTCGTAAAATGAAGTATATGGCCTGGGGCTACTCACTGAACCCCTCAACCCCACCATCTGGGACCTGGAGGTAATGATGTCCTGCTCCTTGGAGGCAGCATTTGGGTGGCTCTGAAAATATCCTGGAAGACTGGCAAGTGGAACTGCTACATTGACTTCAGAAAAAGTGAGCTGACAATAATTGGTATTTGTGGAATATTGCTCTTAGGGATCCAAATTTCCCATGGCTGATGTCCATTCCCAAGCCTCAGGAATTAGAAAAATTGACCAGGCCTGTTGCCAAAGTTAACTCCTTGTTGTTCTATTTTCGGTTAGAATCATATGTGACGTTTTCCCTGAAACTGAACACTAGGTCAAGGGGTAAGTGTGGGATTATTAACTCCCATCAGTCTTCTGAGAGTGAAAGTACTGCCGTATTGAATTTTTCTTCAGATTCTCTTCTCTGATAAAATGTATGCAACATCCAGTCTCAGAGGCAGGCTCCTCTAGTTTTCCTGCCTCCTCCAAGTTATTTAATTATATTGTTTCCACTAGCCCTTACTGTCTGGCTTTTGGATATCCATGTAATTATCAGATTAGTGCCTATGTAAAATCTTTGTTTTTGGTTTTCCTTCCAATATGCTAAATATATGTCTAGGGGCAAAAAGCTGGCACTAGTACACTAAGAAGCAGAGCCTAAAGAAGCAGAGCCAGATGTAAAAGGGTATCATCTCCCTCTACATTAGAACTCCAGAGCAGAGAACTGGGGCCAGAGCTCTGTATTGTGCAGAATGTGTTCCATTTATTCTTATTAATAAGTAGCACATTTACAGGTTGTAAATAAGGCCAGAAAAGCAATTCCATTGCAATAATGCTCCTAACACTGAGTTAGGATCATGACTTAGTAAAATTATTTGAGGTGCCACCAGTGATGCTCAGTCTGAGCTTTTTGCTTGCTTATGGTTCATACCATTCTTAGTATCACTATTTGTTTCACAAGAAGGCTGAGAGAGGTTTAAAGTTGTTTGACATGGATAGGAAGGCTCTCAGCCTGCTCAGTTCCTGGGAGTCAGCTATTTGGTCAGAAATGCAGCATAATAAGAGTGTTTAGTCCTTCAGTGATGGTCACTGCATGAAAAGAAAGAGAAAACAACTTCACTTCCACAAATGCCATTGTTCAATCACTCATCTGAGCCACACTTGTTAAAATCGATGGCATATTCCCCCAGATCAGCACTGTCCCACTGCTGCATATAAATGATCAGCCAAGAAAAATCTATAAATGCCATTGTTTTTTTCAGTTCTTGTGTGCTTCCTACTGTTGGACTTCTTTCAGAACTTGAAAACATAGTTTTGATGATAGCGCTTTTCAAAGTAGTAGAGAAATTGTTAGAGAAGCCAGCTGCTGTTTATTTATTAAGTTAGGTGTACAGAGTTGAGACTGTTCATGAAATACTAATATCCATGTTTTAGTTTTTTGGTCTACCTCCTTAGCCACCTTCTAGCACTTTCAGTTTTACAGACTCTTCTTCTTTTTTTTTTTTATGAATTTAGGACAGAGTGTACAGGGTCTCACTATGTAGATCTGCTCATAGTGATTCTTCTGTGTTCAGTCTCCTGAGCACTGGGATTACAGGCACACGCCATTACAACCAGTCTCAATCGTTATCTCAGCATGCGCCGTGGCCAGGGCCAGCACAGCAGGCCCGGGGCCGGGGATTGAACCCCTAGGCCACTGAGACTGCCTAAGCAGGTGCTTTAGTCCACTGAGCTGTCTGGCCAGCCCTAGAACTTTCTAATTCATCTTCATGTGTTTATCTGGCTTATTTGTGCTTATTTAGAAGATTGTTATACCACATATGCATGTTTCTTAAAGTAATATAGGTGGAAATGAGCTATCAATCTCTCATTTTTTGACTATCATCATGTTTTGAGATCTGTACATTTTTCCCTATGTAAATCGAATGCATTGCTTTGGAATCTTGCAGACCGTTCCAGTGCATGCATATAGCATGCTGATTTCCACGTATATTTCACTTGATCGCTTCCCGGTGGCTATCTAAGGGTTACCTAGATTCCCTAGTGGCTGCTTAGATTGCTTACCATTTTATGGTACCATAAGTAATGCTGCAGTAATTCTCTATGACCATATGCTTCCTGGTGCATCTGAGCAAGACACTCTTTGGAGCACATTTCCTAAAGAGGAATCGCTGAATTGCAGTGGTATACTCGTATTTCATTTCACTAAATACTTCCCAGATTGCTATGCAGAATGTTTGCACCACTTTATAATTCACTACCAGTAAGGATGAAACTTCTCCACATTCTTGCCAGCACTTTCTAACTTTTGCCAATCTGGTGGGTGCATTTTACAAAACAGCACCTCATTACGTAAAAAAGAATTTGCATTTCTCCGATTACTAATGAGTATATATATCTTTCAAATAGATGGTAGCTGTTTCAAATTTACCCATCTGTCAGTTGCCTGTTCAAGCTCTTTGCCCATTTCTTCATTTGGATTTCCTGTCTTTTTCTTGCTTGTTTGCAAAGTTCCTTATATGTTTTAGATGTCAATTCCACATTGCTTTGCAGAGACCTCTTCCCAGTATTCTGCTGATTTGTCTGTGGATAAATGAAAATCTTCCATTTACAAGTAGTCTAATCCACCAAATGTTTTTTTTTTCTCTGTTAATATATTTCTACTAAAAGTCCCCATGCAAATTCCCTTATATATGAATTGCACACCTGGTTGCAAAGGACTAGCTTTGGTATATTTGATGGCCCATGATAGAGAAGAGCCCAAATGGACCTCATTCCACTTCATAGTACAACTTAAAACTTTAGATATTCCTGACCATATTATGGTATTGTTTAGAAGAGAAACATTTCATTTAGAAGTGTGGGCTCCACTGAACTCTGTTAAAAATTTTAAAAACCCAGTAAATTAACATATGCAGTACCCATAAAGAGGGTGGTGCACTCTTTTTGTACTTGTTACCTGTCATGAATATGGAGATAACTAATTAAAACTATTTGTAGTGCCGCCTCTGATGCTTGGTCTGAGCTGCCTACTCGTTTACTGTTCCCTTCTGTTCATAAGGGTGTTCGGTGTTTTGTTTTTGTTTCTTTGGAACTTAAATATGCAGAGTTGGTTAATCATATGCCTCAGTTCATGATTTATTATCATTATTTGTCCATGCACACTTACCCCTTGTTTTTTAAATGAATGTGTATAAATATCTAGTTACACACATGAGCATGTATGTAATGAAATGGCCTACCTGTCTACTACCACTAGTATAGGCAGAATCATGATTACAAATGTTATTTTTTCTTAGTGATGTTATATGTCCATAACTATGCCATAACCTCATGATGAATAGGGTAATCTTCTCACCACCTGACTTTACGGCTGGTCATATGACTTGCATTGACTAACAAAGAGATCAGTATTTTCACATTAGCATAGTTGGGTCCATCCTCTGAGCTCCTGCCCTTCATCATAAGAACATACCTTGGGGAGCCTTTCCTTCCTTTATCTAAGAAGAGAAACATAGGGACTCAATTTGTAGTTTTTAACCAAGTTACTAACCTAGATAAACCAACTCTCAGCTGTCCTACACACATGTGAGAAATACATATTTCTTGTTATAAGCCACTAAAATTCTAATGATTATTATAGAGTCATTATTATTACATTAATATTCCATGTATTCTCTCTCATTCCTTTCTCTTTTTCTTCCACTATTTAACTATTTATCATCTTTCTTTTTTTTCTTCTGTATTTTAGGGAAGGGTCTGCAGGGTGTTCAGGATCTCACTACTAGATCAGAGTCATAGTGATTCTCTCATTTACAGCCTCCCAAGTGCTTGGATTACAGGCATGTGCCACCCTTAGTAAATATTCCATAAGCATATATTTTAAAAAATCTTTTACTTATTCTTTTATGTATGTATTCTTTTATTTATTAATTTATTCTTTTATTTATTCATTTATGTATCACCATCTTAACATGCCCCAGGGGCAGGGTCATCACAGAAGGCCCAGGGATCGAACCCCTGGCTCCTGCACCTGCTTGCATGCACTTTAATCTGCTGAGCTATTTGGCCAGCCTTTTCACTTTTCATTCTCGTACCAATTACTGTTTCCTTCTAACCAGTTTAATATGCTATATGCAAATTCACATTTTTGAAGTTTATGCATTAATGTATATTCAAAATTTTTAACTCTTTAAATAATATTTATTGTACTATATATTTCTTAGTTCATCAACCACATGTAAATCTAATTATTAGCTTTTGCTTTCTTTTGAAATAGATTTCAATTCAGAAATAATGGTTATATCTATTTATGTAAAGAACCATTGTCTTGACAATAAAACATTAGAGAAACAGGCTCCATTCTGGTTCTCAGTGCCATTTTCCTGAGGGGAAAAGTGAGCTTGACCTTGGGGACATGCTAAGAGAAGCACTCTGTTTATAGTTTAGGCCTGGGGGAAAAATATGCCTTGGTTTAAGTCATGGCTATATCATTTATTAGAACAGCTTTGCTGTTGTTATACTATCGGGGCTCGAGCCCAGGACTCTGAGTAGTACTCCAGGCAAGCACTCTTCCACTGAGCACATTCCCAGCCCTTGTTAGAGCATCTTGGTCTCTTTGTATCACAGGACCTAACACACTTTCCAGCCCTTAGTAAATATTCCATAAGCATGTATTTTTAAAAATTCTTTTATTTATTCATTTGTGTATTTATTTATTTGGTACAGGGTCTCACTGCACAACTCAGACACATAATGATACTTCTGTCTCAGTCTCCTCAGTGCTGGGATTACAGGCATGAACCACCCACCCAGTTTTGGGCCCAGCACTATGCTCTTGGGGTTCTGGGGCCTGCACAGCATGCAGTACCAGGGATTGAACCCAGGTCTTCGCATTTGCCAGGCAGGTGCTTAGATTGCAAGCAATCTACTAGGCCCAATAAGCATGTGTTAAACAAAAATTACTTAGCATATTAAAATGTTAGTTTCCCTCTCTGACAAAAATATAGTAAATTCCTAGCACAATTTGGAGGAGAATGTGTTCACTAACTCCTAATTCATCTTTTTCCTTCTTCCTCTGTGTGGTCTCAGCCAGTTTGGGAATCCAGTAGCTTATCATCTGAGCATCAAGGAGCCTGCACTAACTTGCCATTATTATCTCAATTTTCAGAATAGAGCTGGAGGATGATCTTCTCCAGCTGTTATTCATACAATCATTTCCTGAAGAGTAAATTATGAATGAACCCAAATTACAAAATGCAGCAGAGTCTGAATCAGGTTAAAAAATACATTAAAGCTAATGAAACATCTAATTTGGAACAGACATTGGAATCTGCAAAGCTAAGGAATTGGCATGGTCTGATACAGAATTCAAAATTTATTTCATTCATAATTTTCCAAAGTTGCCCTTTGAAGGGACACTGATAGGAAATATCATTTGGAAATCTGACATGGTTTTATTTTTTGTCAAATGATATCTATTGCTTATTTTTTAATATCAGAATTGGCTTGAATACTGAGATTGCCTTCCAAGATACAGAAGGAAAAAAAAAAGTCCCAGAAAAGGCTAAGCCTTAACTTCTCCGAGGGTTTATGGCTAATTGAGAAATTGTATTGTAATTTTTTTTATCTATTACGTAGATACTTCTAAAACAGTACAAGAAAAAAACAAGATCAAAACTAGCTATTTAAACAAGTAGTCAGACCCAGCCCTGGTCCAATTAGATATCAGTCTTGACATCATTTCCTCTAATCTGGCTCATCTTAATGTCTTCAGAAAAACAGCAAATCAGGGTACTCAATGTCAAGTGGCAAACAGTGGTGGACTTGGCTTCACTTATACAATGTGGGAATTCACAAAGGGTGAAAGGAACTGTGGTTGGGAGAGAAGTCCACAGCATTGAAGGAAAACCGAGGAATAGAAATGGCTGAGTACAATAAAAGAGGCAGGTTGCATTAGAATTCTATTTCAAGATGTACCTAATTATCTCCCTAGGTCTTTGCAAGGTTCCTTCCTCTGATGTGAAAGAAGCAGGAGAGAAATGAAGAAATTCTATATTGTGGAGTGTGCATGAACCCTGTAAGGTGTCCTAACAGGCACCCATTCAGGAGGCTTGGCATGCGCAAAAATCAAGAGGAATTTCATGGTTAACTCAGGTAAAAAGTCAGGTGAGGGGTAGTTGGTGCTCTGGGATCCCCGTGCCATGCTGACTAGCTGCCCCATGACTTGGTGGGTTGCTGCATGGGTGCAGACTCTTCAGACTTGCTGCCACCATGGGTAAGTACCACCTTCAAGATACACTAAAGGAGAGGGTGTGTGTGTGTGTGTGTGTGTGTGTGTGTGTGTGTGTGGTTCTGTGGTAGCTCTAGACTCTGTTCAATTGTTAACATTAAAACAAGAAGAACAGAAGAAATAAAGGAGGGAGATTCTGATTGGCTTTGTGATGTTTTTGCCAGTTACCCAGAGGGCAGAGAGAGGCTTCGTTTATAGCACTACCCAGATCGTACACAGAGCTAAGCCTCCACTGAAGAAAATTTCAATTCTATTGGAATTTGGATGAGTAGAAGGCAGGAATGTATT
>NW_004524592.1:10100801-10106630 GCF_000260255.1 Octodon degus
ATGAGCCCATGAGTGAGTTTCAAATAAAGGGTCAACAGGTCACGGCTTAAATTTAGAGTTCTTCTATTTGAATTATTGGTAATAATTTGAAGTAATGCCATAGTTTTGTAGATTAAAGATGTTAGTAATTTCCCTGAAGCACAATTTTAGATGGACACAGATGGCAGTAGTTGCAATGGTGAACACATTGGCCTTCTCGGCTTCCCTTTTGACCCACTTTATAACCAACGCTGAACAATTCAGTTTATCCACAACTGATAATTAATTAATTAATAGGTCTGTAGAAATTCTGCCCGACCTTCAAAATATACTTGGCTGTCATCATGTTTGTCAGTACTCCCCTTGATCTCTACAGACAAACAGCGATCGTACAAGCTCGGAGGTGTTTAACAAGCACATCTCAAACTTCTCCCTAACCCCTGGCTTCCCAGGAATGGAGTCTCCCGTGTATGCAGGCTTGAGTGACACTGTCAAGGTGTGAGGAGAGGGAAGAGATTGCTTTCTCATGAAACTTAACATGATGTCCACACAGAGCAGGTGGCAGGAGGTGAGTTTTTGCAAATAAATTAAAAGACCACCTCTATACTCTTCTGGGTCAATAATACTTTCTCATGTTACTAAGGAATTTGAATTATTGACTGTCTTGTGTTTATTCCCTAGAAGGCAGATAGAGGAATTAATGTTTTTGAAGTAGATTTTTTTTTTAAATCAACTCATTTGTATGTGTCCACTACTTAGTATTTTTCTAGTTTGTTTTATTAATCTTGGCTGTTTTGAAAAATGAGATAACAACCAATATTACCAAGTTCACTTTCTAGGGACAGGACAGGTAAGTGGTTTTCAAGGTCACAGAGGAAACTATTTAGAGGACATTCATAGAAACTTCTAGCACAGGCTGACCCAATACAGACACTGCCAGCCTCCACTAGCTCACTATCTCCATGTGTACAAAGCTCCTTACTAAAACAGTTTGGGAGATCCTGCCTTCCAAACTGAGCACAAGCCAACTTCCTAAGGCCCAGTTTATCTAGTCATATCTTTAAAACCAAGCTAAAATATTTTGGAATACACTGAAAAAGAGAGAATAAATGATCTGATCTCAGTGCTTTTCTAAGACTCGAAATCCATTTAACTAAAAAAACCACCTATTTTTTGAAGGCTATGTTTGAGCACTTTATTACAACAAACAGCAGGAACAACAAAATATTTCTACAAGATTTCTTTTTTAAAAAGCTCGGTATGCAGAATAAAGAGTACGAGGCTTCAACTCAAGATTAGAAATTCCTCCTCTGCCTCTTGCTAGCTATGGGAAAGTTATATATTTTCTCTTAAAACTTTAGTTTTCTCATTTATAAAATGAGGAAAATATATATTGCAGGTTTGTGATAAAAATTAAAGAATGCTAATATACGCAAAATAATTATGAACTTCCCTGCATGTAATATAAATTCAACAAATGATAGCTATTAGAAAGAAGAATACAAACCTAGTGTGCTGACTAAAATAACAATCTGCTCTTTTTTTTCTTTTCTTTTCTTTTTTGCAGAACCAGGGATTGAACTCAGGCCCTTGCACTTGCCAGGGAAGGGTTTATTCCACTGAGCCATCCCCCCCCCCGCCCCCGGCCACAATCTGCTCTTTTATAGAAAGTAGATTTCTGAATCTTTTTTCTTTTGGTGAAGAATAAAATAAATCTCTACTTTATCATATGCCTCACGAAAGAAGTTTTTGTCCTTCTTTTAATTCCTCACCCCAAATCCTTCCCCAGCCCTAGACACTTTCCTTCTTTATATACTGTTTAGATATTTAATAGGTTTTCTCTGCAATCTGTGGTTTATACCTTCTTTCCTCATGTGCAAGAATAATATTTTGTTTGATGTTTCTCATTCATTAAAGAAAGTGCTAAGTCAAACAGATACAGGGTCTGAAAAGGTGGCACTCCTCCTATCTGGAGAGCTAATAGCTAACAACCATTGCACTAACTTTAGAGTATTATTATTATTGAGCATTTAGCACTTTGGCTCTTTGCCCATCATATCCTTGCTAACTCAGGTCACACAAAAAAGTAATTCTCTACCACAATTCAATACGACACAGGATCTACATGATTAAAATGACCTCGGCATTTGGAATCTTGAAATAATGGCACTCCAAATTAAATTAAAAATGAGTTAGATTGCTTGCAGTGAATAATTGCTATTACCACGTACTATTCTTGCTCTCTTCCAAAGTCATTATTGATTTCACTGTTGCTCCATGCTGAGGATGTCTGTCCTATTGTTTGGGGGAATTTAAGATACTTACAAAGACTTACAAAATTCATGAATTAATGGGAAGATGGCTGATGGAGTAAAAAAAATAAGGTATATACATACAGAAACATGTCAGTAAAAGATGTTGCTGCTGTGATAGACACTTTCTTCGATAAAATCACAGCAGAATGCTTTGTGCAGTAGTTGCTTTCTGGGTGAATGTGCTGAGTCAGGACATGAGGCCGCTGGCCCTTGGACAACTCTAAGTCATTTGCCCAAAGCAACTGTGGTGCCCACACAGACCATTTTGATAATTAAATTCCCAGAAAACCTGTCCTGAATCACTCAATAATTAACAAAATTTGTGTTTGGAAGCTAATGCCGATAAGGATAAAGCAGCACGCAATAATGTTCTCAGTTTCACCATGGTTTTATTACCTTATTGGACCACCAGGGACCTTGTGCATCCCACCCCTTTTCAATTTAATTAACCCACAGTCACTTAGCCTGAAGAGTAATAAATAATAGACAAATACTCCTCCAATTTATTTCTTTTGGAGAATTACTATTACTGGTAAAAAAAAAAAAATGATATCCAAAATGAAACCACCCAGCCAGGCAGGTGGTTGGAGGGGGAGGAAGGTAGACAGCAGATCTTCAGAGCTGGTTGTGATGTAGCCTAGAAATGGTAAAACAATTCTCCATGACCTCAACGCTCATAGTCCAAGGCAGAGGACAGAGAAAACTAGTTAGTTATTTGGGCAGGATTTCACCCCTGCCAGGCTCAGCCTCCTTCTAAAGGCACTGGATTCTTTCCGGAAACAGAGCCAGCCTTCTATTGTTACACAAAAGGTTTGGAATGTGAGTCCCCCTGGGCAAGCAAAGGAGATGATGTAAGCTCATTAACAAACAAAAGCAGGGAATTGATGTCACATCCTCTCCTGAGAGTTGGGGTTGATGATGAAAAGCACAAGGCTTGGGGTTTGAAGAGAGATGGGGAGGGAAACAGAGTCCAGGGCTGTTTTTCTGGTTGAACCATCATCATTTCATCACCTAATAGGCAGCCACAGATGTATGGATATACACTGAGCTTTCACTGTATTCCAAGGTCTTTCTGATAAACTGTTTCCCTACACTGCTGCAAAATAGGACTCCTAATCCCTTTTTGCTGAAGAAGACAATGAGGCTGATATATACAGATTGATTCATCAGAGATCACCTTGTTTCTAAGTGGCAGATCAAGGACTGCCTGATTCAAAAATTCATATGTTTTTAAATTTCTCTGTGATAGCTCATAACCCTAATCTAAAGTTTGGAGATGGCTAGTTTCAACATACAACCTCATCCTGTTTCAAATTTTGCCACTCACCTTGAAATATTATGATGAAAGGGTCATTTTATGGATGAAACTGCAGATATTACTGGAATTTTAAAGTGAAAAAGCCCTGGCTCAACAGGGTCCCTACAGATCAGGCTCAGCCACCAGTCCCAAAACTCTAGTAAAGAACAGGAAAAGAACTTGAATCAGCAAGATCATGTTGGGAGGGCCAAAAAGTTTAAAAAGCGTATACTCTTCTGGCACTGATGGAAACTTGGAAATTTTATAGTAAAGGAGAACAAAGGCTGGAGTTTGAAGTTTGTTTCACTATGGGAAGAGATTACAGAGTAAGTATTCTTGATTCAACCTTGGTCTCCAAGATGGTCATCCCAAGACTGGCTCTTCAAGGTGGTTCTAGAGAAGTGCTTATGGCTAGAGAGAGCAATCCACATCTGTGAGAACATTGTTTCGGATTGGGAAACAGTTTGGTTCTTCCATTACGTCATTAAGTGACAGGTCTGTAAGGTTTTGCTTTTCCTGGAAAAAGGAACTGCAGATATTGGACAAAACTAGAGACTTCTAAGCCCTACTCCATAGAATCTAGAATAGGATATTGTAACAGCTGGCAGAATTCAGATCTCAGAAATTAGAATTCTTTCTCAAAGCAAGCCATAACCCTAGAGAATTCATTCTCTATTTCCTTGAAGAACTTTACTCAGAAAGTCCTGCACCTCATCCAGGAGAAAAGAATGCTACACAGGAAGATCAAAAATAATCTGTCTATTCTTCATCAGACTTAAGTGTAAAAATACCATTTTCCCTGGATCACTGGGTCTTTATTTGTGAAGGCTCTTCTGTCATTAAACGTTGATTTACAAGTCTTGTGTTTAACCTGCCTTGTGTTGCAGGAGTATCACTGTAACCTTTACAATAATGGAAAAAAGGTCTCACACTTTTCTAACCCCTCGAGAACACCTTGGAAGTATTTCTCTATTTCTTCCTCTACTGTACCCTGTGCTGCACCCTGCACGTCTAATCCATAACTTCATTTACACTGTCCACTGCAGTTTCCTTGGTGCCCCAGTCATTTCTTCTGTTAGTGCTGTACTCCCCTAAATCAAATTGACCACACTGCTTCTTGCACTCCAGTGCTCCTGCAATCATATTTAAATTAGTGATAAATTGGGTTCTTTAAGCATTAAAGCTTGATACACAGTAGTGCTGAACAGATTCATGAATGATAAAACTGACCAAATAACACCTTAAAGACTAACCTACTCTCAATTACAAATAGCATAATTAAACACAAATCGGCTAGAAAAACAAACAAGGTATTTGACACCTTTAAATTTTGGTAAAATACACAATGAGATATAAATTATAAGTATAAATTTCAATATTAATCAAAATACATACCTATGGAAACAATATTCCAATTTAGACAAAATAGTTACATTATGCTATACATTTCCTTTGTGCGTTTATCTAAGGACTAATGCAATTAAACACTTTCATGGGGCTATGGAGATAGCTCAGTAGTCTAAGCGCCTGCCTGGCAAGCGTAAAGAGGCCCTAGAACTGTATACTGTGATGGCCCTGGAGTCCTGGATGTGCCGTGCCAGTTACCGAAACCAACATTACAGGTGGCTCACACCTGCAATCCTAGTGCTGGGGAGGCTGAGACAGGAGGATCACTACAAGTCGGAACTGCATAGTGAGACCTTGTATCCAATAAATAAATAAATAAATAAATAAATAAATAAATAAATAAAAAATTGAAAATAGATACTTTTTCACATGTTAATTGACCATATATCTGTTTTTGTGAAATGTTCATGTTTTTCACTTATTTTAAAATGTCACTTTTACATTGTGCATTTGTAGGAATTCTTATAAATTACTAGTGACAACTGTCAGATGAAACTAATGCGAATATATTTTCTCAGATTTGTTTTCCACCACTTTAATTTTATTTTGTGAGGAGAGATATTTGATGTTGTTGGCTTCTGTTTTGAAATTTTTTTCTTTCATTAGCAAAAAAATTTGCTAATTACAAATTATAGTGATTTTCTTTTAGAAACTATGTATTTAAGAAACTCATACTGAAGCACACTCGGATACAGAGGTGATTTTGAATTAATATTTTGCATATTGAGAGGTAAAGGTAACAGATTTGTTTTTTCAGCAGTATTTGTTGGAAAAATTACCTTTCTCTATTGTTTTGTACTTCTGTTGAAAATCATTTGACTTTGTATATAT
>NW_004524592.1:10107075-10110043 GCF_000260255.1 Octodon degus
ATGGATAGTAATAATGGTTAATACATTCTTTATTGCTATCTTTAAACTAGTTACTCGGAGTTCAAGATATATACACCTAATTATCCAAACACTATTAACATTAGCCTTTCTTTTCAATGAACTTAAGAGAAATTAGTAGTATAACTATCTTTTTAAATTCTTTTATTGAGAAATAAATATGAATGAGACAGTTTCACAGCTGATTAATACGACAGTTTTGTTAATCAATACATTGTACATTGTTATCTTCTTGGTGGTAATCCATAGTACAAGAAGCAGACAGAATATTCTGTCCAAACACTGTTAGTACACCTCTTTCTTCTCATTAAATTAAGCAAAAGTAGCTGTAAATTTATCCTAACTATGTTGTATATATAAATATAAAATGATCTTTCCTTTGCGTCCTTTTTTTTATTGTCTGTCAGAGGTGAATATTCTATTGGTATCTAAATACTACAGGTGTTTGAATTCAACTAAACAACCTAACACTGTCTAGCAATCTATAATATTAGTGGGTTATCCTCAGAAGTTATTGACTTGAGCCTTTTACAACACATCATATTAATATGGATTTACTTTATATACCTCGTTTTTATACTTTTCTGCTGGATGGTTAAGACCAAGATATAGCAAGATCTATATTAGAAGAAATGTAACTTTTGTATCTGATAAGGTCAGCCAAGTACTCTCAGGATTTATCCTGTAGCCCTGTACTGCCCTTTGTACATCCTTTTGTCAGTGTCAGACATGAGGATGAGTGACGGCCATTGCTTGACCAATTTGCTCTCTGTGAAAGCCTGAGAAAATGTTTTTTCTCTCCATGTGACTCTCCCCAGGCACACTATACTTCATCAAACACATTCCTCTGTGGCTAGTAGTATAAGTATCTTAACTACTATATTTTTGCATTTCCCTTCCTTCTTTCCTCCTATCTCCCATCCCAGTTTCTCCTTCCTTTTGAACAGCTTCCTACTTTATATCTATTGTAAAGTTTGGACCCTATTACTCTTTCAACTTCTCACACTAGGGAGACAATACAATGTTTACACATGTGCATCTGGTTTATTTCACTTATCAGTATGATCTCAAGTTGCATCTATTCACCTACAAAAGTCTCCAGTTCATTCATTTTTTTAAAAATTGCATTTATTTTATTTATTTATATATTTTTATTCATTTTATTGAGAAACAAATAGCAATGAGACAGTTTCAAAACAGGCTAGTAGAACAGTTACAATAGTTAATACATTGCATATTGTTGTCTTTATATTAGTTATTCATAGTACAAGATGCAGACATAATATCCTGTCTAAACATTAGTACAAATCTTTTTTCTCATTGAATTAAGAGAAAGTAACTGTATATCTATCTTAACTATTTTGTATATGCCCACACAAAATGGTCTTTCATTCATGTCCCCCTTTTTGTTTACTTTTGTCAGATATGGGTATTCCCTTGCCATTTAAATATTGTAGGTGCATGAATTCAGTAAAATAATCCAATATAGTCCAGTAGTCCGTAATAGTATTAGGTTATCTGTAGGACTGGCAATGTCAGAGGTTGTTGACTTGAGCCTTTTACAGCTCAGCGTATTAATATGGCTTTACTTTTTATACCTCGTTTTTAAACTTTTCTACTGGATGGTTAAGACCAAGATAAAGCAAGACCTATATAATAAGAAATGCAACTTTTGTATCTGACAAGGCCAGTCAAATCCCTTCAGGAATTACCCTGAAACCCTGAGCCGCAGTTTGTAGATCCTTTGTCCATGTCAGCCATGTGGATGAGTCATGGCCATTGTTTGACCAATTTGCTTTCTGTGAAAGCCTGAGAGAATGTTTTCTCTCTAGGTGACTTTCCTTAGGTGCATTATACATCATCAATCACTTTCCTTTGTGGCCCCATAATCTCCTTGATCAGAAAATTTGGGATACCACTGAGTTACAGGATGTTACAGTACAGGTTCTCTTATGTCCTGAGTCCTCACTGACCTTGAATAGCTAGGACCAAAATGTTGGCTATCCTTGTAGCCCTTCTTTTTCTCTAATTTTTGACCTGCAAAGTTAAGTTGTTAACCCTCCAGAAGAGAAGCTTAATTATATTATTACCCTATAACATAGACAGTTGAGCTTAACCTTACTATCTGTCTGATATCAAACATCTTAGACATAACATTGTACAGGTATTTTCCATCAAGTATTGATATGTTAAACTTTAAATCCCTACAGAATGTGAAGAAAAAAGAAATTTAAAAAATCCAATTTATTCTTTATAGCTAAATAGTACACCATTGTATAAAATACCACTTTTTTTTAATCCATTTGTCAATTTATGATTATTTGGGCTGTTCCAATTTGTAATAGCTAGATCATGGGTAGTTTCCAAGATCTAGCTATTACAAGTTGTGCTGCTATAAACATGGGTGCACATACCAGTGTAACATGATGTTTTTAATTCTTCTGGAGGCCGGGGAGATGGCTCAGTGGAATAAGTGCTTCCCTGGCAAGCACAAGGGTATGAGTTCAACCCCCAGTTCTGCCAAAAAAATAAAATAAAATAATTCTTCTGGAAAGATACCCACAAGAGGAATAGCTGAGTGAAATGGGACCTCCAATCCTAGTTTTCTGAGAAATCTATATACTGATTTCCACAGTGATTGATGTGGGGAGGGGGTTCTACACTCCCATCAAGAGTGGGAAAGGGATCCTTTTTATTCATAGCCTCACCAGGATTTGTTAATGTTTGATTTCTTCATGATAGCCATTCTTTCTGAGGTGAGATGGAATATCAACAACACAACAGTTGCTTTAATTTGCATCTCATGAATAATCAATGATGTTGAATTTTCATATATTTAATTGCCATCTGCATTTCTTCATCTGAGAAGAGTGTATTGATCTCAGATGCCCATTTTCAGACAGGGTCTTTAAATATGTGAGTTCTGGTATTTTTGTTTTTGTTTTTGTTT
>NW_004524592.1:10110958-10121649 GCF_000260255.1 Octodon degus
TTTCTGATGTCCTCTTCAATTTCCTTTTTGAGATACAAAAGTCTCCCTCCCTCCTTGTTTCCCTCCCTTCTCTCTCTCTCTCTCTCTCTCTCTCTCTCTCTCTCTGTCTCCTTCTCCCTCTCCCTCTCTCTTTCTTCCTTTCTTGTACTGGTGATCAAAACCAAGACTTTGCACATGCAAGTTAAGAACTCTACCACTGAGGCACATCCCAGCCCCCGTACTGCAGTTTTCAATGTAGAAGTCTTTTATATTCTTCATTAGATTGATTCCTAGGTATTTTATTATGTTACATCCTATTGTGAAAGGTGTTGTTTCCCTGTTCTCTTTCAGTAAGCTTGTTATTCCTATACAGCTATGGTATTGATTTTGCATATTAAATGTAGTAGTGTTTTAGTGGAGTTTTTGGTGTCTTCTATATAGAGTATCATACCATTTGTGAATAATGATAGGAAAGGAAGCAGTTAAATTTAATTCATTCCTTTACTATCATTATTCTTTTTACTTTTTTCTCTTGTTTAATTGCTTTGGCTAAAGTTTGCAGGACTATGTTGAATAAAAGTGAAGACACTGGACTGCCTTCTTTTGTTCCTGACTTGAGAGTGAAACCTTTTAGTTTTTGTCCATTTAGTTTGATGCTAGCAGTTGGTTTGTCATAATGGCTTTTATTAGATTGAGATAAAGACCATCTATTCCAATTTTCTGTAAGGTCTTTATCATGAAAGGTGTTGGACTTTTTCAAAAGCTTTTTTTTTTGGCATTTATTGAGATCATCATATGGTTTTTGTCCTTGTTTCTGTTAATATGGTGTATTACATTTATTGATTTACATTTGTAGACTGCATCCCCAGGATGAATCCCACTTGGTCATAGTATATAATCTTTTTGATGATTTGCTGCATTCTATTTGCTGGTATCTCATTGAAGAATTTTGTATCTATGTTCATTAGGGAGACTGGTCTGTAGTTCTCTCTCTTAGCTAGGTCCTTCTCTGGTTTTGGTAGCAGGGCAGTGATTGCTTCCAGAAATGAATTTGGAAGTATTGCTTCATTTTAATTTCATTAAAGTGTTTGAGAAGCAGTGATATAAAATCTTCTCTAAATTTATTGTAGAATTCAGCAGTCAATCTATCATGGCCTGGGCTTTTCTTTGCTTGTGGGTTTTTAATTATATCTTCACTTTCACTGACTCATATTGGTTTGTTTAGGATTTTTACATCTTCTTGATTTAGCTTTGGAATTCATATGTAATAGGAATCTTTCCATTTCTTCTGCATTTTCCTTCTTATAGATGAACTTCTGGATTTCTCTAGAGTTCATTGTGATTTCACCCTTTTAATTTCTAACTGTGTGGATTTGAGACTTGATTTTCCTTTTTTTTTTGATATGGTTAGCTAAATGTTGTTAACTTTATTTAATCCTTCAATTCATTGAGTTTTTATTGTCTTATTAATCTCTCATGCATTAATTTCTGCTCTGATCTTTACAGTTTCCTGCTTTGCACAAGCTTTTGGCTTAGTGTCCTCTTTTTCTAGAAGTATGATGTTCACCATTAAGTTATTTGAACTTGCTCTCATTGCCTGATATGGGTATTCACTGCTATAAATTTCCTCTTAGGAGTGCTTTCATTGTGTTCTATAAGTTCTGGCATATTGTACTGTCATTGTCATTTAATTGTAAAAGCTGTGTAATTTCTTCTTTAATTTTATCTATGACCTATTGGTTGTTCTGAACAGCACTACTTTCCATGTGTTTATGAAGTTGTTAGGGTTTCTTTAGCCATTGACTTCCAATTTCATTTTACTAGTCCGATAATATGCATGGGATAATTTCAATTCCTTTGCATTTACTTACACATGTTCTATGAGCTAGTATGTAGTCTATTTTTAGAATGTCCCATGTGCAGCTAAGGAAAATGTGTATTCTGATGTTATATGGTGAAACACTCTAGACATCTACTAAGTCTATTTGTTCAAAAATTTGGTTCAGTTCTTATATTTGATTGTTGATTTTTTCTAGTTAATCTGTCTTTTTTTTTTTTTTTTTCAGAACCGGGGATTGAACTCAGGCCCTTGCGCTTGCCAGGGAAGCGCTTATTCCACTGAGCCATCTCCCTGGCCCCTTGATCTGTCTTTTTATGACAGTGGGTATTGAGATCTCCCAATGCAATTGTATTAGTGCTTATTTGATTTTTCATGTCCACTAAGTTTTGTTTTATAGTTGCATGGAATGGTATCTGTTGCATACATATTTATGATTGTTATCTCATCCTCTTGGATTGTTCACTTTACAAGGATGCAGTGATCTTTTTTGTATCTCTTTTTTTTTGTGGAACTGGGGATTGAACTCAGGGCCTTGCACTTGCCAGGCAAGTGCTTACTCTACTGAGCTATCTCCCCAGCCCCTTCTTTGTATCTCTTAATCAGTGTCTTGAAATTCATTTTGTCTGAGAATTGGGTAGCTATCACTGCTTTTTTTCTGGGTGCTTGTTGCATAGTTTTTCCCATCCTTTGACTTTCATTTTATAACTTTCTTTTTTAGTTAAATAAGTTTCTTGTATGCAACATACTGTTGAATAATGCTTCTTGATCCATCTCACCAATCTGTGTCTTTTTCTTGGTGAACTGAGACTGTTTGATGGTTATAACTGATATGCATTGACTTATCCTTGTCCTGTTATTTTCCTGTTGTTGGCTCCCTCTCTTTTTTTCACTCCCTCTGTTTGCCTTTCCTGGTGGATTCCTTCTGTTATGACTCATGGAGTCATAGTCTTTGTTATCTTTTTCAACAATGTCCTTTAAAACATTTTGGAGTGCTGATTTAGTGGTCATAGATTTCTTTAGAAGTTCTTTTTAATGGAAGTATCTTATTCATCCATCAGTTTTGAAAGATAGTTTTGCAGGGTACATAAATCTGGGTTGAAGGTTGTTTTCCTTTACACCTTGAAATATTTCACTTCATGCTTTCCTTGACTCAGTGGCTTATGTTGAGAGGTCAGTTGTGATTCTGATGGGCTTTTCTTTATAGGTGATTTGTTTCTTTTCCCCAACAGTTTACACCTGGCTATAGATTTTTTTGGTTGTGACTAATTAGAGTTCTATATACATCACTTACATCTATGTCAAATTGATTTTTCCCTATCAGGAAAATTTTCTGCCATGACATCTGTGAACAGTTATTTTTTTTAAACATTATTTTATTATCTCCTGCTTTTTCATTAATTCCCATCAATCTTAAGTTATTCTTCTTTGCCTCATCTGGTTGCTGCTGGACTAAATTTTCATAGTCCCTTGCTATTTATGAGAAATCATTTTTTTCATGATCACTAACTCCAAGTCTGTTTTTTATATCTGAGATCCTGTGCTCACATTGACTTATTCTGCTGTCAATATATTCAATGGAATTTTCATTCTCCTAGATATCTGTCTGAACTTGCCTTATGGATTCTATTTCCTTCCTATGCTCAGCTTTCAGGGCTTCAAATATCTTTAAGCTCTTTACTAATCTATATCTGTTCTAGAGTCACTAAACATGGTTTTTCATCTTGACACCATCTCTGCAGTTATCTGAGAAATTATAACAGATTTTATTTTTTTCTAGAGCCTCATTCAGTTGCTTCATTGTTACCACTTCAGAGAGGCCAGGTACATATCTTTTGGTTTGCCTCCCCTCCTTACCCCCTGGGTTTGCCTTTGGTGAAGTGGATGTGGGAGGTTGCATCTTGTTTGAGTGTCTTCTCTTTTCTTTTCTCTCTCTTATTTTAGTTTAATTCCTGGGGTGCTACTTGTTAATTGCCTGTGGTGTATTGCTTTATTGCTAATATTTAGAATCCTTAGGAAATGACTACTTCTTTGAGATATCTTCCAGGTAGAGCTGATATTTGGGTTTAGAGTCTGTTAAAAGATGATACCTCTTCAATTTGTTGCAACTTGCTTGGCTGTGCCCTTGGTTATTTGGTACCATGCCACAGTATTTTCTATGACCCTTAGTCAGTCTCAGACTTGGAATGCCAGAAAGAATAGCTGTTTAGAACAATTATTTCACTTTTTGCTAAAGTGATACCATCATCAATAACAGCAGCAAAAATCATAGCTGAGAAAATGACAACATGATGTAACCACCAATTTTCCACCTTTAACCATATGAACTAGAAAAAAATTTTTTTAAAGTCTAGGATGCTTTTTTTTTTTTTTTTGGAACCAGGGATTGAACTCAGGCCTTTGCGCTTGCCAGGAAAGCACTTGTTCTACTAAGCTATCTCCCCAGCCCTGGACTAGAAATTTTATATAACAAAATATGATCTGTTATTTAGTCTAATGACCTTCTTTAATCTCTACTATATTGTTAAGCCAATCCAATGATTTTTCAAATTTTTATCATTGTAATTTTCAATTGTAGAATTTTATCCATTCTCTTTATAGTTTTTGCTTTCCTGATAAGATTTCTATCAGTTCAATCATTGGGATCATATTTTCTTTGTAAGGCTTTGAACACATTTATAATAGTGTTCATATGTTCTCTGGGATTATTATTGCTTTTGCTTTTTATTATGAGTCACATTTCCCACCTCTTACCATATTTATTAATTTTATTTTTTATATTTTATTGTTTATTGGTATCATTTAGATATACATAATGATCACATTGTTCATACAGAATTTGTAGTTGTAGATGATATATCTTGATTCCTCTTTTTTCTCTCATTCTCTTCCCCTCCCTTTAACTTTCTTCCCTTATTTACAAAGCTCTATTTCAATGTTATCCTTCTTTTGTCATTTTTTTCTTTTCTCTTCTTTTCTTTCCCCTTATCCTTTCCTAGTTCCCTTTTCCTTTTGAACAATTTCTAACTACTTCATAGTATGTATTATATATTTTGGTTTTTATTTATACTTTCTCTCTCTCAGACCAAAGAGACAATGTGATATTTACATGTGTTTAGTTAATTTCACTTAATAGTGTGTTCTCAAGGTCTATTCATTCAGACATAACTGTCTCAAACTTATTCTTTTTTTTTTTTTTTTTTTTTTTTTTTTGGTGGAACCAGGGATTGAACATGGGACCTTTGTGCTTACCAGGGACGCGCTTATTCCACTGAACCATCTTCCCGGCCCTCAAGTTTATTCTTTATGGCTGAGTAGTACTCCCTTATATATAAAAAATTTCCTTTACTTGTTCATTGGCTGATGAGCATTTGGGCTGTTTCCAAGATTGAGCTATTATAAACAGTGCTGCTATAAGCAAGGGGGCATATATATTGCTGTGGTATGGTGCTTTTAATTCTTTTGGGAAGATTCTAAGAAGGGGAGTAGCTGAATCAAATGGGACCTCTAGATCTAGTTCTTGAATAATATCCGCACTGATTTCCACAGTGGTTGCACAAATCTCCACTCCTACCAAAAGTAAAGATGGGTTCTTTTTTCCCATAGCCCTGTAACATTTTGTTATTGATTGATTTCTTGATAATACCTATTTTTCTGGGATGGAATTTCAGCATTGCTTTAATTTGACCAGTGATGTTGAACATTTTTTGTATATTGATTTGGCATGTTTATTTCTTCCTCCAAGAAGTATAGGAATCTCAGATTATCATTTTTGAATTGGGCCTTTAAATTTGGGGTTTCTGATTTTTTCAATTCTTTATATGTTCTAGATACTAGTTGTTCCTCAGTCTTTGAGGAACAACTGAATAAAATGTTTTTCCACTCTGTGGGTTGTCTTCACTCTGGTGATTTCTTTCACTGTGCAAAAGCTCTTTAATAAGATGAAATCCCTGTTATTGATTCTTTGTAGTGCTTCCCACACAGAGCTTTTCATGAAGCCTTTGCTTATATCTGTGTCTTCAAGAGGTCTACCTATTCTCACTTTCAGTTCATTTAGTGTTTCTGTTTTAACATTTAGATCTTTGATCCATTTTGATTTTAGTTTAGCACATGGTGATGGACACAGTGTCCACATCAGTATTCACAGTAGTCATTTTTATATATTTATTTATTTATTTTTTGGTGGAACCAGGGATTAAACTCAGGCCCTTGGGCTTGACAGGGAAGCACTTATTCCACGGGGCCATCTCCCTGACGCTTCACAGTAGTCTTGAGCATGTGCAGAGCCAGTTTTTCTAGCATGCTTTATTAATGAGCCTGTCTTTCTTCCACCACTTCACCCCTTTGTCAAAGACAAGGTGGCTAAGTGTGTGTGGATTTATTTCTGCATCTTCTAATCAGTTCCACTGATACTCGGGTCTTCGTCCCCCAAACACCAGCTGTTTTTTTTTCACTGTATCTCTTAGCATAAGTTCAAGTCAGAGGTTGTGATGCCCCCTGACTTGCCTTTGTTGCCCACATTTGTTTTAATGTATTTGGTACAGGGTCTCATTATGCAGCTCACACTCATGGTGATTTTCCTGTCTCAGCCTCCTCCGCCCTGGAATTAGAGGTGTGTGCTACCATGCCCAGTCTTGGTGGCCAGCTTGGTGTGCCCAGGATGGGCTGGCATGGCATGTGTTACCAGTGATCAAACCCAGGTCCTTGCGCTTGCCTAGGAAGGCACTTAGACTGCTGAGCTATTTCTGTGTATTGCCTGCATTGATTTCTTTTCTTTTCTTTTCTTTTCTTTTCTTTTCTTTTTCTTTTTCTTCTTTTTTGCTATTCTTGTCTATTCTGGCTCCAAATGAATTTTATGATTGTTTTCTCTGGTTCTGTGAAGTATGCTAATGGTTTTGATTGGAAGTGCATTACGTTTTCATAACAATTTTGGAAATATGGACATTTTCACTATGTTGGTTCTTCCAACTCAAAAGCAAAGGATATCTTTTCACTTTCTGATAACATTTTCAATGTCTTTTTAAGTACTGTAGTTTTCAGTGTAGAGATCTTTTGCTTCCTTTGTTAAACTTATTCCTAAGTATTGCATTTTTTGATGCTATTGTGAAAGGATTTTTTTCCTTTCATTTTGTATCATAGACAATATGCATGATATGCCAGAGGGACCAGAATTATTATATCTTCTTTCATACCTTTTTATAATGATTGATTTTTGTTCTAGAACTAGTAGTTTTAGGGATTTTTTGAGAAGAGCTGATGAGTAATTTACTTGGTTTTGGCCTTAATCTTGTAGTGTGGTTCTTCCTGTAGGAAATGGTCCTAACACCTGAAGTGTGGCCACGGGGTTCTCAACTGAAAGCCCAAAATGCTCTTGAATTCTCTCTGCCTAGGATGTGGCAGAACTCCAGCATTTTCTAGCACAGGTCTTTTATTCCCTCCTACCCTCCCACTCTTAAGTCCACAAAAGTCTCTTCTTTGCTTAGAACCTGTTGCTGCTCACCCTGCAACACTCCAGCCCAATCATCAGCTCCTGACCCAATAAAGCCCACAGATTTCTTACATGCCCTCTTGAAAGTCTCTTTTCTAGTACCTTGTCCTGAAAATTCCATTTACTTCTTCAGATCAGGTTTCTGTTCTCTGCCTTTTCAACTTGACAAGGCTATCACTCCACTTGGGCTCCAATTTTCTGTATTGTGGAATGAAAATCCTCCCAACTCCAGCAAAAAGCCAAAAATCCTTGTTTCTTTCCTTTCTCTCAGGGATCATAATCCTAAATTTGTTCCATGATTAAAAACAGATGTCTCCTGTATTTTGACCATCATTACCCTTGTTTATGGTGGGAAGAATGGTCCATACCAGTTCTCCTCTATGATTAAAACAGAATATTAAAAGGTGTTTGTGTCTGTTATGATTAACCACAATGTGCTTAGGGACAACTATCCTTTAGTAACTGAAATGCAAATTACTAACCCCAACCAATTGTCTTCAAATTCTGAGTTCTTGTAACTACTATAGGTTTTCCAGTGTAACTGAAATTGTGGATGAGAATTGGATGCCAATAGTATTTTAAATATTTTGTATAAGCTCCCAATAACCTAAAAGTTGAGAAGTTTCCTGCAAAAGTCTGGAGTTCTATTTCTTTCATAAAATGGAAGTATTTGGTGGCTTTCAACAAGCATTACTGTGAAGTAGAGTGGCAGTCACCTTCTTTCATAGAGTATGTGCCCTCTGGGCTGCCATAGTGCCCACTGTATTCAATTATGTCACCTATGTGATTCCTGTAGGTATTTGCATATGTGATTCCAGTGTGTAGGCAAATGATCTGACGCATTAGTCTTCACAACATGCAAAACAATTCATTGTCATATTCCTTGTGATAGTTTTATTCTATAAAAGAACCCAGTTTTTCTCAGTTCCCTCTAGAGATATAAAGAACAGGAACAATCACCTGGAAGAAAGTTAGATGTTGACCAGCATACCTTGTCTTCATGAAGGTCAAAGTTCACTAAAAAGTAGTCAGAGGCCAGCTATGCTGTCTACTCTCATTCTGACTCCAAGGTTAACATGTGCTTATGTCTTTCAGCCAACAAACCTCTCTCTTGCTTAAAAGCCTCTCAGTTATTGCTTTCCTGGAAATTCAATTTGGCCCTGCTTTGAATTTTATGTACCACAGTTTGCTTGAAACCTCAAAGAAATGAAAAACTATAATTGTTTTTCTTATGTAATAGGGAAATTGGCCTTTGTGTTTCATAATCAAAACTTTGCTTTTCATTAAATATGTCTTCTGTGTTGTGTATATATTTGAAAAGCTAATAATATTAACTATTGTGGCTTAGATACTATATAGTAGGCACTGTGTTAAAAATTTTATATGAAAGATGTCATTTTATCTTCAACAACAACCCAATGAAGTAGAAAGCATTTATTTCATTTTTATAGATGAGAAAATGAAGCAAAGGGGGAAGGGTTCCATGACTTGCCAGAGTTCAAATGGACAACAAGTAGTAAAGATGGAATCTCCAATATCAGAACTGAAAATGCTCTATCCAAGTGCTGACCAGGATGTGCTCTCTGATTCCTTAGGCTTCCCGCTAACAGCACCAGTGTCAAAGTCTGTCCTGTCAGCCCTCCAGTTGCACAATCCAGAGGGTTCCTTTGCTTCTGGAGTTGTGTTGCGTGAAGATCCTGCTCACTCAGGTATTCTCTCCAGAAAGGAGCCCCTTGAAGTATGTGTCTTTTAGTGTAGAATTCAGAAAAACATGTGGAATAAACCACAAATGTCACAATGATAAGTACAAAGTGCTTGGGCAGCAAATGCCAGTGGCTGTGCTTTGCCCTCACTGTGCAGCCCTCCCTGTGCTTTTACCTTGTATCAGTTAGGTTCAGAAAGCAGGAAGAGCCAGGGCTGGCTGAAGACCTTTTTTTTTTTGGTGCTCTCAGTGCCTTGGAAAGGCTTGGATGAAGAGGGCAGGTAAACCTGGATAACTGTTTTCTTCTGTCACAACAGGGTAGTGTTGACCACCACTTAGGGCCCATTGGGTACATCTCTCCAGCTCTCTCATTTTATAGATAGGGCTACTTCAGGCTAGACATGGTCTCTTTGCCCCAGTTACCAAGTTTGTATTAATGAGTGGAGACCAGAACTAAGAGCTGGCATTTCTCCAGTAACGTTCTTTGCATAGCAGTGGGGTGCTTGGACTGGTGAGTGCAATACCTAGAAAGCAGGAGCTGGCTGTGGGATAAGAGTGATAACTCACGTGTGAGCCAAAATACCATGTTATTTGAAATAGAGCCTAACCTTCCTTAATGTACCACCCAAAATCTCATAGACATATCCCACTGTTTAAAGATTCAAAGTCAAGAAAAGGAGAGGATATACTTTTATTTTGTTCATTGCTTCTCTGGTAATTGCTGATGGAGAGTAAGGAAATTAAAATTTGATAGTCATGAGCAGGGTCCAGTCTACAAAATGCCTCATTCATTTCAGTACTTTGATTTGGCACCTGTAGCTGAAAGCTCCCCTGTGTGTGGTTTCCCATTATCATAAACGAAGAAAATGGTTTTGCAAGTGTGGACTGATTTCTCTAAGGTCATAGATCTACTATTTCAGAAATAGGATCTGGAACTTCTGTGCATTTTATCAATCTTCCTAACATCATGAAGCCAAATAGGAGGTATGACTGAGACCTGTGGTGGTGACTATTTAAATTTAAAAATTTATTACAGTAAAGAACACTGTGTCATTAAACCCCTTGAGAATACCCTCCTCACTTCAAATACAGATATCGCCTTGTTTTTGACACTTGCCGGAGCAGTTCTGGGAGTCCTCTTTCTTGGGTGTCTCTAGTTGTGCTGTTGTGTTTGCCTTGATATCCTGAATTGATTCAAAACATTTACATTTCACGGTCATTATAAAACTTAAAGCTAAAGATTACAGGTGGTCAGACCTGTGAAATAAGGTGGATGATGATTTCTTGTTTGTGTGATCCTGCCTCTCTGTTGATTGGTGCTTGGCAGCAGCATCTCTGATATTTTATAAAGACATTCATGAAAGAGGACTTTCCAGCACTACTTTGAAAGTAGCAAGAACGATGGGAAAAGTATGTTAAAGTAAAGGGGAACATTTATTTTTATTTTGTTATTTTTTTATTAGCATTAAATGTTTTCTCCCCATAATTTTATTGATAAACAAATAGCAATGAGACAGTTTCAAACCAAATTGGTAGGACAGTTTCAATAATTAACACATTGCATACGTTCTTCCCAGTGGTTAATTGCTGTACAAGATGCAGACTTGATATCCTATTTACAAACACCATTAGAGCAAATCCCTCTATTCATTAAGAGAATGTAACTATATATCTATCCTAACCAC
>NW_004524592.1:10122829-10130931 GCF_000260255.1 Octodon degus
TTCTCCTTTCCCTCTTTTGATTAATTAGTCCTTAAGATCCTGCTTTCCTTTTACTTGTATTATACCTTTCTATTTGATTTTCTTCTTTTGAGTTCTTATACTAGGGAAACTATATGATATTTACACATGTGTGTCTGATTTATTTCACTTATGAGTATATCTTCAAGTGGCATCCAATTCAATATAAAGGCTTTGAGTTTATCATTCTTAATAGCTGAGTAATACTTCATTGTGTAAAAACACCACATCTTTTTAAACAATTCCTCAGGTAAGGGGAACATTTAGAGAATGACTAATGGCAGTGGGCTTTTACTGCAGCAACATTTTTATGTAAACATACATATTTTGAGCACTCTTTATAATACACATCTAATTTTCATCAAAATGTCAATATGGGGAGGCAAAGTTTGATCAGCAGACACACTTGGTTTATTCTACCCATATCAAGTAACTGGCTATGTGGTGCTAGGTGGCCACACAACTGCCCTAAGCTTTAATTTTTCTTATTGTCAAAATAACAATACTATATCCATCATTGGACTAATACAGGATTAAATGGTTATCTTTACACAAAATAATTTGTATGTAACATATGTTCAAGAAATGTTAGGACTTATTCTCCCCAATTCACTCAAAATATTCATAAATAGCAAAAATAAAAGATTTGTAATTGATGAGGTATAATCAAGATATCAACAGCAACAACAACATCAGAAAGTTACACCCAACCATGACTGCAGTATGCACTCTGGTCAGACTTCATGATAATTACTTTTTACCATTTTATGAATTTTGTAATATTCTTGTTGTGTGCCAGGGGCACAATAAAACTCCACAACATTTCCCATAATCTTTATTTTTCTTAGAAATTCTTCAGGTAAAATTTTGCTGGTATGATTTTGATATACTAAGTTTGTATGCGTATGGGTTTTAAACAGAGATGAGTTGAAAAGAATAAAGAGAATACATTTTTCTGAAGATGAGGACTTGGGGATACACTTATATCAGTTATGACCTCAGGTTTTGGAAATGGAAAGCATAGATAAGCATAACATAAAGATAAAGATATCTTTTATGGCTTACAGTCACAGAAATGATAAGTGAAAGAATTTAGTAAATTTCCAAGAATGAATATGATGAATTTGAACCAGATGTATAAGTAGAATGCCTTTTGGTAGATCTGTGTAGGGCCTTTTCTGAGAACTGTCCATTTATTCAAATGGGTGAGCTCTCACATCTGTATTTGTACAGACAAATAGTAACTCCTTTAATGATCACAGCTAAATTAAAATGACATGGACACATGACCCAATCTAAGCCAAAGAGATTTTCTAATGGAGCTGGTACCAAGGGTGGTAACCAGTTATTTGGGAGTCCTCAGTTATTTGGGAAATGTTGTAGTGCTAGGACTGGGCCAGTGATATCCCACCCCATGCAACAGGAACTTGATGAAAATGAGGGGAAAAGACTTTTTACTTGGAGTGAAGTGGAGGCCAGTGACTCACAGCCAGAGAGACTGGCCATGTTCCCTGTGGATTTTATGAAATTTCCAGTCCCTACTTCCTTCTTTCCCTACTTTCCTTAGACTTGTCAAGTTCCGTGAAAGATACATGGAGCCTTCCAACAAATCCTCATTTCCACACCTCTGAGTCTGTGTCCCTTGTAGAAAGACCTGCTTACTGAAGCAGTATCTATGATTGGGAGGTCAAGGTTTTGATTCACCCACCGAGGGTTGGAAGGGCCTTCTTAAAAGGGTGAGTCTCCCATGAGAATGGGGGAAAAGACCTTGACCAGAATATAGTTACAACAATCTCTTTATAGTTCACCTGCCGTGTAGCTCTGTTTTCTTTCCAATATATGTGGATTATCCCCAAACAAAACTGGAAGCTTCTTCAGCTTCTTTTGTTCATCATTTTCTCCCCTGTGGCACCTGCACTGTGGCACTATTGAATTTTCTGATGCTGTTTATGCAAAAAGAAACAGAATAAAGCCCTTCCTACTTCCATAATTTTCCACTTGGGCACTCACTGTGTGGCACTAGGTGGCCACACAATCACCTACTCTTTAATTTTCTTATTGCCAAAATAATAATCTCTTCTCTCACTGGACTAATACAAGAATTAAATGGTTATCTTTATACAAAATAATTTGCATGTAACATATGTTCAAGAAATGTTAGGACTTATTCTCCTCAATTCACTGTGTTGATACTCAAATATTCATGAGTAGCAAAAATAAAAGATCTATAATTGATGAGGTATAATCAAGATATCAACTTCTCTTGCTTCAATTTAGGAAATAATGGCATTTCTTTCTCCTTTTGTTGTAACCGATTTTTCTCCTTAGCTTCATGTCAATGAGGAGATAGGTTTATTTAGCCAGTAATTTCCACTGCAGAAAATCTTGGGCCCAGATTGCCCTGCAAAAGCAATATGTTCTGTTTTATTTTTATATTACATTATATTTATTTTAATTGCATTCTCCATCTGGTCAAAGATGGCATTAGGCACCATAAATGAAGAAAAGAAACAAAGAGATATCTAACCACCATAATAACTGAGATTATTATTGTTAAAAATCATCTAAGGCCACTATTAACTCCAAGCACGAGACAAATGCCACAGCCCTAATAGGACAGAGCTCTAGAAGGGCTGTGAAAGGATGAAAAATGAAGATAAATGGACTGAATCATGACTCCTGCCGTCCCTGCAAGCCTCAGGATGGGCTCTTGCCTGCAGCCTGCTCCTAAAATCAGTCCTGGGATCATGTGAGGCACAGCATAAAATGATGCATGTGACTTCTCTGTCATCCTGAGCACTTTGACTGCTTCCCAAGGAATTTTAGAAGGACACGAATATACAGTGTCGACCAAATGTTTTATTAACAAAGTTTAGAAGAGGCCCCCACCGGCGAGGTCATTCTCTGCTCATTTTGGGAGATGTTTCTACAAAGCTTTGCTGACAACTGGAGATCTTCCAAATGCAGCTGATGTTATTTAAATGGTTTAGTGTGCCGGAAACCAAATCCTCACGTCAGATTCCTGCAGAGGAAGGCACAGCCCTGGCATCCAGTTCAGGGCTCTGTGTGAGGGGTTATCAGGATGCTGAATTGTCCATTCCTGCTTTTAGATATGAGCACATTATGGGACTCGAGGGAAGAGTGTACACGGGAAATTGTGCCAAAAACAAGTGGGTGGTGACATTCCCTGCCTGTGATCCATTCCTCCTCCCACTCCCTACAGTCTATCACTTAAGATAGTTTATGTTTCAAATAACAAAAACCTGTTTGAAATGGGATCCAGCAAATAATGGAATTCATTGGTTCACACACTGAGGGATTCAGGGGTATGTGGCTTCGAGTTTGGTTTGAGGAGGAGAATCACCATCTTCTCAGGGGCTCTACTGACCTGCAAAAATTTTGTCTATTTTGGATTTCTGATTTTTTCCTTAGGCTGATTCTAGGCCCAAGTTCCAGAAATGGCTTGAGAGTCCTGAGTGTCAGTCACATCCTTCCCAGGGACTGGTCAGCAGGGAGCAGGCATTCTCCTCAGTTACTAACAAGACTGAAGAAGCCTGTTGCCCTGAAGCCATAGAGTCTCTTGTATTTTATCAAGTCAGTTTGCACCATGGGTTTGTCTCAAAGGAATCTCTGTGCAGGGGAAGGGATAGGTGGGCTTGAGTCATGAAGAGCCCACTTCTGGAACAGAGCAGGTCTGAGATGCTGCCATCCAGAGAGGGGTGAGCACAGGTTCAGGCAATGAAGTCCCCCCAGGTGTCCCAGTATCATTTGCAGAAGGATGACAGCTACCACTGCCCACCCCTGCCTAAATGGACTCCTTCCTTCTGACAGTTTCTAATCATGATGCCAAAAATGCAATGACAAAGGACAACTGGTATTCATCAGGTTTCCTGTACTCTGAGAGGTCTGACAGGCACTCTCCTTGAAAGAACATGCTACAGAGAAAGCTGTTGCAGACTTTACTGATAACCCATTCACAGACCTTTTACTAGGACCCTGCCTAGCTGCTAGGAGTATTGGCGGGTAGTAAAGTCTCAGTCCTTCTCCAGTGAACTGCTATTGGCTGACTCATTTATTTCTCTGTTTCAGCCAATCACTGATGGGAGGGAAGGCACAAAATCCAGCCTCCTTTCCTCCAGCTAGGACCATTCTTCTGTGCAGTTTGCCTCCTGATTCTTCTGTGTCTGGACTCACCTGAAACTACCTGCTTCACTGCTCCTTCCTTACCTCCTCCAAAGTTAGACTCACTGAACCTCCACCATAAACTCTGGTTTTAGAGAAACCTGTCTTTAAACAGAGCCTACAGGGTACAGATCAGGAGAAAACCAAAACACAAACTAACAGACTGATGGAAAGGGACTCAGCAGGAAGTCACCTTGGTTCAAGGTGGGTTTGATGAGCTAATGAGTTAGAAAATTGGGAGGTACTTGAATCAATTAGGGTTCTTTTGTTTCCAGGTAACCATCACTCCCACCAAAGAGACAATATAAAAGTAAAGTGTGTTACAAAGAAAAAGGGTGAGGCTCAGCCTCACAGCAGCCATCCACAGCCTTCCTCCTCTCTTTCATTTTTGCGCTGCCTTGCTGTTTCTTGTCCACAGCCTGGACCCTATGGGGAAACCCATATGCATGCCTGGTCTCTGAATAGTTCTTTTTACCTCTCTGCAGCTTAGATTGAATTTCAGGACCTTAATGTTTTGTTCCAAGAGAAGGAATTTTGGTCCTCTTGTATCAATTAAGTTCTGGGTCAATCCATCTTAGTTGAAGAACAAAGGTTTGGGCCAGATGTACAATTATCCTAGAAGCCTGCCCTTGGGGTCATGTGAAAAAGAAGGCAAGGTTTTCTGGGAAAGACTATTGGCCACTGCCTTTATGATCACCTACTATGGGAATGAAAGTCACATACCCAGGGAGTCACTTCCTGAACTTCACCACCCCGAAGGTGATTGCCATTCCCTCCCTAGTCAAAACCTAATGGTGAAGGTTTCATACTGCTTCCTTCAGAATACTGACAGTCAAGATCAGAAGGAAGAGCTACTATGTTAGATGACAGAATGGGGACACTGAAAGACTTTGGTAGATTTAATGTCCCAAACAGTAAGATTACATGTAATGTGATTAATAAGGACTCTTTAGTCTAGGTTAACAACTGATTTGGTAATAATAGATTGAAAAACACCTGGGTTGACCTGGTTGATTAGTTAAAATGAAAATCTATGAATTTCAGCTGACCAAGAGCAGGCTGAGGCATGAATTGCTTCTAATCAGCATTTTGCCCTCTCAGAACTATAACTCCCAGACCAAAGTAGGGGGCAGGAATGGGGGAGGGTCAGTCCTAATGTGTGTGTCCATATATGGCAGATCCTAGGTGTATTCAGTTTAGGTTACTAGTATTTAACTGGTTGGATTTGTTCATTCTTTTTTAAAAAAATTGTATTGATATATGTTTGTGATGCCCCCCATTTACATTTGTCTTGAGGAATTGGTGCAAATATATTACAGCATTATCATTAAACTTGATGCATTTGCCCCCTCTAGTCCTTCTTTCTCCCTCCAGCTGTCCTCTCCTCCATCTCCAAAAGAGTCTACCTCGGGTTTTCCACCATCCTACGTTTGATTTACTTATATTTTGGATTGCTCATGTAAGAGAAACCATACAATATTTAACTTTCTGTGTCTTATCTATTTTACTTTACAGTGTGACCTAAATATCCATCCATTTTCCTGCAAAGGACTCAAATTTATTTTTCTTTATGGCAGAATAAAATTCCATTGTACATCCCATATATAAATTTTCTTTATCTCTTTAACTATTGATGGCCATCTAGGCTGTTTTCAGAGATTAGCTCTGCTGTGAATTAAGCCGCTGTAAGCATGGATGCGCATGTATCAGTATAATTTGATGACTGTCGCTCTTCGTGGAATATACCTATGAGAAGTATAGAAAGGTCAACTGGGATTTCTACTTTTAGTTGTTAGAAGAGTCTCCATACTGATTTCCATAGTGTTGTACTGGTTTATATTCCCACCAACAATGAAGAAGGGATCCATTTTCCCCATACCCTTACCAGCATTTGTTCTTTTTCTTGTCATTGTTCTTGATGATAGCCATTCTGATTGGAGTGAGATGGAATTGCAAAGTTACTTTGATTTGTATTTCCCTAGTAACTAAAGATCGTCAATGGTTTTTGATGTAATTATTGGCCATTTATATTTCTTTGGAGAAGTGTCTGTTCTTTTCATTTGACAGGTGATGTACTGTAAAGGCAATAGAAACCCAACCTTAGGAAGTAGAGGGATGCATATTTAGGTAGCACCTACTCATTACAAGAGATGACAGGAAGATTTTAAAATACAGTTCACACTTTGAGTGAGTTGTTGGGAAATACAGTCCTAAAAGGAATAGAGCTAGAAATGGTTGTTGAGAGGAGGGAAGACCTCTAGGAGAAACAGTAGCTGTATGCAATATTTGGTGTCATTGCAGAGAGGAAGAAATGAGGTGGTCTTTGTTGCTCAAGGGGATAAAAGCAGCATACCTGGTGTCCAGGAGACAGAGGCTGAGACTGAGTATTGCTGAATAAGAAAGAGCTTGCTAGTGATTAGGGACATCGCATGTGATAGAATAGGCTTGATCCCTAAGGGATGAGCCTACCTTCTCTGGAGGTGCCCTAGAAGAGAAAAAGGATTAACAATACCAGCTACCACTGATTGAACACTTCCTACCTGCTAAGTTCCATGGTAAGTGCTTTTATTCACTGTCTCAAGTCCTTATAATAATCTGATAATGCAGAAAAATTATTACTCCTATTTTCTAATGAGAGTCCTGAGGTCTAGGGCTGTTAAGTAACTTGCTTAGGATCTTATCATTTGTAAGTGGAAGGGTTTGAATCCAAAGCCACATCTGTCTAACTCCAAAGTACAGATGTAGCCAAGTAGATTCCTGCTTCAGCAGCAGGCTGGATGAGGTAACTATTCAGGAATAATACACATCCTTTTTCTAATTATTTCCTCAGTTTCTGTCCAGTAGATGCCATGATCTCTGAGATCTTTGCCAAATATAGAAGACCATGACAATAAGTATAATTTTTTGGAGGGAAAAGGTTAGACCAGATATTCTTCCCCCATGGGGCCAGAATGAAAGAAAATAGCTGTATCAATAAGCGTGGGCTGAATCAGACTGCAGAACTATCCACCCCCAAGTTGCTGCAGTGACTTCACATAGCAACCATAGCAGGGAAGTTGTGCTGCCACAGTGAAGGACCCTGGCTGCTGGGGATGTCCCTGACACATGTTCACATGTTCTGGCACCAGCAGACAGAAAGCCTGGCCGGCTCTTTACTTGCTCACACATTCTGCCTGCTGGCAATGCACAACCCTTCTGATCACATTTCTTTGGTCAACACATGTCGCACCTAATATCACACAAGGTGAGGAAATACAGTCATACTATGAGACTGGAGGTGGAATGCTACTCACAGACTGAGAATTACACTCATGTCTTCCACCTTTGATAACTACATATTCAGAGTGGATACTTGAGCTATGGTTCTGATCATTAAGGATTCCTGCTCCCCCGAGCGTCGCCATGGCCTCCTGCTTCAACAGTGCTTGAATGCAGCCCAGCCTCGTCTGCCCTCGCCGCCATGACGACCGCCTCGCCCTCCCAAGTGCGCCAGAACTACCACCAGGACGCCGAGGCGGCCATCCACCGCCAGATCAACCTGGACCTCCACGCCTCCTACGTCTACCTGTCCATGTCTTACTACTTTGACTGCGATGATGTGGCTTTGAAGAACTTCGCCAAATACTTTCTTCACCAATCCCATGAGGAGAGAGAACACGCTGAGAAGTTGATGAAGCTGCAGAACCAGCGCGGTGGCCGGATCTTCCTTCAGGATGTTAAGAAACCAGACTGTGATGACTGGGAGAATGGGCTGAACGCGATGGAGTGCGCGCTGCACTTGGAGAAGAGTGTGAATCATTACCTCCTGGAGGTGCACAAGCTGACCACTGATAGGAACGACCCCCATCTGTGTGACTTCATCGAGACCACTACCTGGATGAGCAGGTGAAGGCCATCAAAGA
>NW_004524592.1:10131346-10133886 GCF_000260255.1 Octodon degus
TTCCTGAAAATTTGGGGGATAATAAAGTAGATCCTATCATACCAAATTGCCAGAAGGGGAAGCAGGCTAGCAGTCTTCATTCTGTGCCATGGGATGCCTCAGACACTTCTATCAGGAGTGAGAGCTGGGGTTGCAGCTCCTCCTGCTTTTCTGTTCTGTTTCTTTCACCCACTTTATGAGGTGTGTGTGTGTGTGTGTGTGTGTGTGTGTGTGGTATTTTGGTTGCACAATATCCATTCCTCCTGTCAAACAGCACTCTACTTTCAGTTTAAAGAATAATTTCCTGTACAACAAAGGGGAAGGTAGCTTGAAGATGTCCTGACTACCAGAGTCTTCTACACAAGCTCTCACTCCCAGACACAGCCAACCTGTGACTATGGCTCAAGCTTACACTCTTTCTTTTCTCTTTCTCTCTCTCTCTCTCTCTCTCTCTCTCTCTCTCTCTCTCTTTTGTTCTTTCTCTTTCTTTCTTTTTTTCTTTCTTTCTTTCTTTTTCTCTCTCTCTCTTTCTTTTCTTTCTTTCTTTCTTTCTTTCTTTCTTTCTTTTTCTCTCTCTCTCTTTTCTTTCTTTCTTTCTTTCTTTCTTTCTTTCTTTCTTTCTTTCTTCTTTCTCTCTCCGCCCTCATTCTCTCGCCAACCTCCCCTTAGAACAGTCACTGTAAGTGCAAATGAAATGATGGCAGCTCATTTATGGCCATTTTGCTTCCTGCTATTGTACCTTCTAAGCCCTGTGTTTCCATCTTCTCTTCAACACACAAAAGCAATAGTATTTCTCCAGTGCATTCATCTGTGCTTTTGTTAGCACCTCAGTTTCTCTCACCTATAACCAAATAAGCCTAAATGTATAAAGCTTTCACAATGCTTTGTTACTGTTTGCTTGTTTAGTTTTTTTTTTTAAACAAAGAATTCCCTGCTAAAATACTGACATGTTAGGGCCGAGGATGTAGCGCAATGGCACAGCACCTGCCTGGCAAGTGCAAGGCTCAGAGTTCAACTTCTGGTAGCAAATAAATAAGTAAGTAAGTAAAAAAATAAATCCTGACCTCTGGACCAGATGATTTCAGATGTCACTCTTAGTTTTATATTTTTATGCTTAAAAAACAACAGAAGAAACATACCTTCTCCAGTTCTGCAGCTGACTCAGTGCAAACCTCACCACCAACAGGAACCACAAAGAAATCCAGGTCAATAATATGCTTGCTTAAAAGATATCTCAGTATCTTTCCCATCAGTCTTTCTGCACCAGCCTGTGAAATTTAACCATTTCTTAACATCCAAGCGTGTAAAAGCTGCCATCTTGCTCATATGCTGGAACTGTGTGCTCTGGGGTTCCCTGGTGTACCCCACTTTGTGCTGTCCTCTGTGGCAGAAAGAAGAAAGTTTATCTCTTGGATTTACTTTTTTTGTTGTTGTTTGTATTTGGCTCAGGGTCTCACTACATAGCTTGGACTCATAGTGATTCTCCTGTCTCAGCCTACCCAGTGCTGGGATTACAGGCATGTACCTCCATGCCCAGTCTTAGTGGTCAGCTTGGTCGGGATGGCATATGGTGCCAGAGATCGAACATGAGTCCTTGCGCTTGCCTCAGCAGGTGCTTACACTGCTGAGCTATCTCCCCAGCCCAGCTTACTGACTTTGAATGAGTGCTTTTTAGGTTTGTCTCTATGGTGTACAATGGTGACATGATTTTCTATGAATAATTTGTATCAGCAGGCACTACTGCCTTCTCGGTCTTCCTGGTTGATACTTAGGAGCTTAAATATGGCTAATGATATGATCTGTCTACATGATGGTCAGCGGGGATTACCTGGGATATTTTAGCACTGCACCAATGCTTGACTTCTTGAATTAGAACTTAAATAATACAATTTTGGAGAAATAATTTTATGCTGAGGATTCATAAGCATTAAAAAAAGAACAGAAACACAGTGGCCAGGTTTGATCGCATGTGCCATGCCAACCCCATCCCCAGGGCACACTGAGAAGGCGATTGAGACTGGGCAAGGTGTCACATACCTCTAATCCCAGCACTTGGGAGGCTAAAAACAGGAGGATCACTACTAGTCTAATCTGTGTAGTGAGACCCTGTAGACCCTGTCCTAAATACACACAAAAAAAAAGAAAGAAAAGAAAAGAAAAAAAGAACAGAGGTGACCAACACATGAATGGAACTGAGCTGAGGGTGGGCCACATGTTCATCTCATGGGTAAGTGGGATCTCACTTCGTGTCTTCGAGCACCACCTGTGTGTGCCGTTTGAGGCCCCTGTTATTGAGAATGGGCATGCATTTCTTCTGTGATCTGCACCGCGTCTGCTTACCTTGCCCATAGCCTCACCATAAATGCTGACAGACTTTTCCTGATCTCTCTTGTGATTTCCACAGCCTCCACCTCAAGCCACCTACATTTCCTTATTCTTTTCTCTAAGTCTGGGCATCGTGTCTCACACTACCCAAAGAGGTCTTCATTTATAGCTGCATCTCTATGCCTGCAGTCTGCCTGTGTTCCATCTCCTGTCCCTGCCTCTCTCTCTCTCTCTCT
>NW_004524592.1:10133986-10150090 GCF_000260255.1 Octodon degus
CTCTCTCTCTCTCTCTCTCTCTCTCTCTCTCTTGCTTACTGCTGAGCTCCTGGGAGCTGCAATTGCCCCTGTGAAACAGCGCAGGTGTGAACTTCTCACCCTCTGCAAAGTGAGCACTTCCTGCTCCTGGCCCGAGCAGCAGCCTGGTTTCTGCCAGGAAGAGTTGGCCTCTTGGCAGAGGGCTGTCAGAAGAAACTCACCTCATCCCTCAAAACTAATGCTTTTCTATACATTGCTGGTTTGCTTTGTTTTCTGACTTAAACACCACTCTCTGGGAGTGGCAGAAGCAGGTGCACTTTAAGGACCACTGACAACATTGCTCTGTGCATCTTAAGTATGGGTTCCTTCTAAAACTTGGTGTAGAATTAAGAGTTTAACAGGAGAGATTAGTAGAGAGTGCGGAGCAAAGGTTCAGTGGCAGAGGATGAAGGAAAACAGAAAGCAACCAGTTCTTAACAAAGTAAAGAGCAGCCACACACAGTCACTAGATAAGTTAAAAGGCATTCAAAACCTGGGCTTTTTTCCTTTAAATATCAATTTCCTTTGCACAGATTTCCCAAGAAATCTACCTGGCTGACCTTGTTCTCTCTTCCATGTGCAGAGTCCAAAGAACTATTTGAAAAAACAACAACAACAAAAAAAAGAATCCTGAACATACAAAGTTAGGCTTCTAGGCTGTGAGTGCATCTAGTAACCTGGGTGCAAATAATGAAGCAGCACTGTGGTGCCCTTTCCTCTTTTTTATCTTGCTCACTCATCCTCGTTGAAGTATGAATGTGTTGTAGAAGCCAGCACCTCAGCCCACAGCCCTGAGCAGGAGCAAGATCTTTGCCGCCTCCTTCTCTGTCCCCCATCCCAGGGCTGCTTTCAGGTGTCATTCTCAGCATCACCCTACCTGTAAAGACAGTCAGTGGGGACAAGTTTCTCATGCTATTGCATGTGTGTGGATCCATGGATACCCAGCCTTCTCCTTTGTCTCCCCTTCCATCCCCACATGCCGCCATGTCCCTTGCTGCCTACAATCTAGGGCCAGGCTTGCCTCTCCGGGGACAGACTGATTTGCTGTGCTCTTCACCCCAGTCAAGGAGACCTTTCATTTAAAAATAAAGATGCTTTATTTCCTCCTGAATTAGAATAATGAAACACTTCTTGTAAACTTAGAAATAAAAATGCAGATAATACAAGCCCTTTGGTTTGCTTTTATTGGTCCTCAGAGGTGAACCAGGGGAGACTTGTAAATATGGATCAGGGTAGCTCCTGGCCTTCCAACCTTGAAACTCCTCTCCCAGCTGCCAAATGTTGCCCTCTGATTTGTCTCCAGGACCCCCTCCCATTTCTCTGCTTCTTTCCACTTCCTTCCAACTCCCTGCCCTGGCAACAGTGACTTTGAAGCCACTAAGAAGCATTCTGAGGTGACACTTGCAGCTGTGCAGCCCGGAATGCATTATAATGTTATGTCTCAAGTACAATATTGTTTGGTTGATAGAAAAGGCAGAACCCAGCCTTGGAGCGCACTGCCATCTCCTGGAAAGCCCTCTGTGTGCGACTCCTGCTGTCATGCCTCCCCCAGAGCCACTAAACAAGGACTTGAGCACCACAGCGGCCTTCTATCTTTAGACTCCAGGACCTAGGCACACAGCACCATCTTCTCCTGCCCCTTCAAATGGGGCTGCACCAATTCCTGGAGGAAATGGAAAGGTGTTGCTCTGTCATCTTAATTAAAAACAAGTAACTAGGTCGGAGAGGCCGCTGGTGTGGAGCCCTGCGATCATTATTCCTACCTTCTGTTCCCGAGGCTAGTAACAGACTCTGCTTACTGTAAATGAGGTCCTGGCACCAGTAGGCTCCTGCCCTTGGGATCGCTGGAAGAGGCGCCAATCTTATTTACACCATGAAGAACTAGACGGAGTGAATGTGGCATAAGTCACATGCGCAGGTAAAGCCCTGGAGTACCTGCAGCCCTGAGTTCTTCGGCTTTTTGTCTCAATAGCAATTGTTTATTGAGATTCCACCTTACAAGCATGTTGGGACATTTTATGGAAGCACTGAAAGCACAGAAGACACCAATAGGTTTCTATTCAAACCAGCATCAGAAGCCCAGTATGTACCACTGAGTCTTTGAAGCTCATCTTTACTGGCTATGGCAGCTTAGTTGTGAGGTTTGGCTTAGAAAACCAAATACATTTGGGGAATTAACAGGCTCATCATCCTGGAAAAGAATGGGATAGCTGACTTCTCTTCCTCTTTCCTTGGAAATAACAAAAGAATTACTCTCTACCTAAAGACAAAATATTCTTATTAACTGAATTAATTGATTTCAGCTAAATAGCTGAATTGCCTAATTTCAACTAATGGCTCTAAATTTTTATGTATTTGGTCTGAATTGGTTGTTTTTATTTTATTTTTTAATGTGTTTGGTACAGGGTCTCACTACTCAGATCAGACTCATAGTGATCCTCCTGTTTTTAGCCTGTCCAGTGCTGGCAGTACAGGCACGTACCAATACGCCCAGGCTAGTTGGCCGGCTTAGCATGATCGAACTCCAGTCCCTGCACTTTCTTAAGCAGGTTTTTAGTCCACTGAGCTATCTTGCTGGCCTTCATTTTTATCTTTGTAAAGGGGCTATCTAGTCCTTCATAAAAGCCATTTTTAAAATATGAAAATATATATTCCTGGAAAAACCCATGCATTTTTTTATTATGTAAAAAAAAAATCTGTGGAAAGCCATCAATCTTTGTAACATTTCACTGAAGATGTCCTTTGATACCTCTTTGCAATCCCAGGTTTAAATTTTTGCCATCGTGGCTATTTGGGGGCAGAGGCCACCGGAACGTTGGCAAGCAAGTAGCACTCCAGTTGAGGCATTCATAAAGAATGACCCGGATATTTCCACTTCTTTCCCATTCTGTGGTCTCAGATTGAAAATAGGTTTACATGTTCATTCTTTAAAAACCCTGGACTTTCAGAGGTGTACATCTGAAAGTCTCCGATAACACCTCGCTTCAGCCTGGCTCCAGGAAAACAAAGCTGAATCGGGGTTCTGCCATGGCACCTGTTTGGATGTGCTCTTTGTCTTCCTCCCTGGAAAGAAACCTAATGAAAGAGATTCGGGAACACGGCCTTCAGCACGGTGGGGGGATCAGACACTACCTTTACTGACAATGTCACGGTGGTTGCCCCACAACCTTCCCATAGGACTCCACGTACAAAAATGTGAGCTGGCGCAGCTTGTGCGATGCATCACAGTGCCACCTGAAAAGCACACCAGATGCAGGCAGACAGGCTTTATTCCAGGGTTGAAGAGGCTTTACTTTTAGACCCGGGTTTCTAACTAAATGTTCTCATCTTTGGCTTTTTGTTGGCAGGGTTATCTCAGTTCCTGGAGGGAAGCTCTCTGCTGTCCCTTCCTAATTGGTTGACAGAAGCCACGTGGTATTGGGCATATTTTCTGATTTGAGCTTGAGAAGAAGTCATGTCTTCTTCCCGTCATGGACCACTGTAGCAGGGCCTTAGGAACTCACTCTTGCTCCTCTAGCTGAAAGCAACAGAACTAACAGTGTCATATTTGTACAATATTTCTCACTACTTCTTTTATTTTCCCCCTACTTACACCTCCTCTCTTGCTGTAAGGAAAACTGAGGTAAACATTGATGAAGTTAATGAATGCAGACCCTGATACTCAGTAATAACAGGTGAGTACTGACGGGTTCTTGAGCATCCTGCACTGTGCTTGGCGCTTCCTACACATTCTCAGCCCCTCCCCCACCAGAAACCTTATTAAAAAGATACAGCTATGATGTGTTATTTTCAAGGTGGGATGCTGAAAGACAGGTTATTTAGCTATGGTTGCAACAATGCTGTCTGGTCGAGGTCACACATTCTCAGAGACGTTCAGCAGAAGCATGGATTTAGGTTACACCTCCATGGATTTCCAGGAGGTCACTGAGCTGCACTAAGCTGGACTCAGCCTGGGTAGCTTCACGGCATGTGTCTCTCACCCTTCTTGGACCAATGGATCAGCTAGGTGAGTTCTACCCATGGATATAGTGAAGACAAAAGCTTCCAAGTGGAATGTAGGAGGCCACATGGACCCCAGCCTCAGCACTAGCGACACTTCTATCACATCAAATATCAACTACAGCAAGTTGTACCAGTGATTGCACATTTAGTGGAGAAGTGCACACTGCTTAGGATAAAGACCCAGCAGATGAAAGGAAGGAAGAGGGACCAGAACCTAGAGTAGCTAAGGGTGGGGTTAGACTTGGAACGAAACTATCTGGCTTCAAAATCCAAGTTCTTAATGACTATGTTACATCAATGGAGCTTAACCAAGGGCCACTATAGTATATTAAGTTTGTTTTTATTTTATTTTTTTAATTTTAATTTTTATTTTTAGGTGGAACCGGGGATTGAACTCAGATCCTTGCATTTGCCAGTCAAGCGCGTATCCTACTGAGCCCTCTCCCCGGCTCCTATTAAGTTTGTTTTTAAAAAGCTTTTATATTTATGTTTGACATATATAGAAATACATTCATCATGAGGAATTGATACCTGTGCATATTGCATCTTGATGATTTTCACTTCTTCTTACCTCCCTCCCATTACCTTCATCCTCAGGACCCTTTCTATCTCCTAGGACAGCCTATCACAAAGGGCCACCATGGTTGTCTTACCAGTTCAGTTGGATTAACATAGACCAATAAGTGAGAGTGAGTGAGGAAAGCTATGAGCAAGAAATGGTGGAAGAATAAGAAATGGATAGGAATGGGAGGACAGAGCTCCAGTTACATTAGCTCACAATAGCACCATGTTGACTACCTGAAGACTATTTCTTGGATTTTACTTCATCATTTCAGAGCATATGAGTAAGATGCCCCCTTCTACCATCTGAGGTGTCTATATTTTATGTGTTGTGTGTTTTTGGACTCATAGTAATTTTTAAGTAGTTATTTAGGAGCTGAGTCCTATTATAATATTGTACCTGACTTCAGATATCACTGCTCTTCTGGAAAGGGTGAAGGACTAGACACGTCAGCATCTGACTCCAAGAGGTGTATTGAGGGAGCAAAGTCACCCCCGAGGAAACAGAGGAAACCAAGTCAAGGCAAATGGAACCAGGCCTTTAAATGACCTTGCCTGGCAAATGGGATTCCAACAAAACAACAAAGGTGAGGGGTACAGAGAGATAACTAAACACAAACCTTGCCTTACTAGAGGACAGATAATTATTTTCTGTAACATTGCTCCTCAATCTAGAGCAAGACTGGTAACATCAGTCAAACAGAATTTCCTTGGATAGTGACTTGTGTCAAGATTAGGCATCAAATGTCATCCTCCAGCAGGAAGTCAGGAAAGAAGAGGACACTGGAAAAGGAGGTGACTAACTCCCCAGGAAGGAACACCTCCTACTCCATGTAGAATGTTCTCTCTCTCTCTCTCTCTCTCTCTCCTCTTGAAGTGATTTATTTGGAAAATGATTCTCCTCTTCCTGTCCTTTTTCCTAATCTGAAATAACTTATAAGGATCCAATGATAACTTGTTCTTTGCTCCTTAGTGTGTGTGTGCGTGCGTGTGTGTGTGTGTGTGTGTGTGTGTGTGTGTTTACACATGCACATTTTATGGCTATGATAGAGAAATCTATCTTATAGAGAGAAATGGAAAGACAGCTCATGGAAGACTGGGAGTGACTGTGGGACTAGCCAAAAGGCACCAATAAGGACAGGAACAACAGCAGGTTCTGAGGTTCTTCTGTGAGAAAGGGGACAGACCCTCTTTTCCTGGGACTGCAGTGAAGCATGGGTCTACGTGTGAGTGCAGATATTCAGCAGGCAGCCAAGATGTGGAGGACCACTGCGATATTTGGGGAAGATTGCTTCATCTATACCTGTGTATCTCCTCCTCCTCAACCCTCCAGGCAAGTGTTCTTCTTGAGAGATAAACTTCCTATGAAGCCCATGTGAGACACCTTTGAGATTCCCTAAGAACAGCATACCTCAAAGCCAGGAGCTCAAAGACAGAACACTGGAATGATTTGGTCACTGCCTGTCTGAGGTACTTTCTCATTGCAGAGATACAATGCTTGACACCCAAAGTTTGGGAAGGAAGAGAGGTTTCATTTGCCTCATGTTTCAGTAGTTGGGTCAAAGGTTGGCTGGCTCAAATGCAGCAGTGATGGCATGGTGAGAAACTCTGCTGGAGGGGAGCTGCTCACATCATGGTGGCCAGAAAGCAGAGTGACAAGGGAAGGACCTGGGTGGGAGACAGTCCCTTTCAGGTCATACCCTAGGGGCCCACTTCTCCTGACTGGGCCCCACCTCCTAAAACCAGGTCAGCTGTAGGGTGCCCAGGGCTCAGTTCTCTTCCAAAAGGCTTACCTTTGAATTCATGAAGTTTAGTGGGGATCCTCTTGATCAAATCTATAACAGACCAATCACATCAGACCTAGGCAAGACCATCAGTATGGACGAGGGACCTCCTGCATGCTTCCTTTTTACTGTTACTTTTTGGACAGAATGCTCTTCCTATATTGCAACATTTCCTACAAAAGATAGAGCTGTGGCAACAAGAATTATAGTTTCAACTCCTAACATTTACTGAGCGCTTATTCTGTAGCTAGGGGAGATGGTCCAGGGTGCAAAAGTGACATTGTCCTGGAAAATCAACATCATTCAGAGCACTTCATAAGCATTAACTTACTTGACCTCTCACCACACAATTAAAGTCAGGGTCTCTTGTTGTTCCCATTTTATCAATGAGGTAGCTGCAACTCAGTTCCAGTAACTTGTCTCAGGTGTACAGGCTTGAAGAGATTCCATGGAGCTTTGAACCTAGACAATATACCTTCAGAAGTTGTTGTTTGACACTTTCCAGTAGTATGTTTCGCATGAAACCTGGGAATAGTCTGTGCAAACAGTTACCCGAAGCATTTATGTATATATACACATTGTTTTTAAGTAGGCTCTGTGAGTGGAAGACTTTGGCTTTACTTTTAGGGGACCCTGAACCTAATTTGGGATATCTGCACAGCACACACTTGAGAAATAAATTTTATGTCAGTGCTCACTCGAGAAACAGATTTAATACAAGATACATAAATATATAAGGATTTACAAGGTAAGCTTACACTGGCTGACTGCAGGTCCAGGTATAGAGAGGTATAAAAGGGCTGTCTGTGCCCTGAGAGATCTGAAGGATCTGCAAAGGTTGAAGGCCTGGAGCTCACCGCAGTGCCCTAAGGGAGTCTGAGTCAGGAGGCTAAGGAGTCTGCGGTGGAAGCTAGGAGACTTTGCCCAAGGTGAGGGTGAAGACGGGAGCTCCTCCAAAGATACAGACATCAGCCTTCCTTCTTCTTGCCCTTGTTTATCCCATTTAGGCTCAAGCCCATTGGCTGCTGTCACTCGCACCTGGGGTGAGTCACTGTCCTCAGTGAATCCCTTCAGCCACACTGAGAACTGTACTACACCAGTATGGTTGGGCATTTCTTACTCAAGTAGATACAATTGGTCAATGATCACATAAATTATTTTCCCTTTGAAGGGCACACAATGCCTTGAACCTGCTAATTTGGATCCTAAGCCCAGTGGAAAGGACCTGTACTTCTGCTGATAGTGGGCAACAATGGCTCCACCCAATCCCCAGGTCCTGAGGGTGGAACCCAAGGTTCCCAAAATGCCAGTCCATAAAGTGACACCCTCAGCCCTCATCTGTGGCTTTTTGACTAACTAATGTTTTCTCACTCCCCCATCCTAAATATGAACACTGGAATTTCATTCAGTTACAACCTCTGTGGCTGGGGGAGCGGGGGTATGTGTGCATAGGTGGGCATCTTGGACCTGGATGGTGGCATACTCCAACTTCTTAACCCCAGAGGCCCAGTCAGTCCCTCTCTGAGACTTGTATTAGAGCTCCTGGAAAGGAATCACTTACTGCAAGGTGATAAAGAAGACAGCATCAAGGCCTTAGTGAAGGGGGTTGTCACTTTGCCCCCATAGAGGAAGAGTCTGCTTCAGTAAAACCAACAGGATAAAAACAGATGCAAAATTAATTAGGCAAGCTCATTAAACCTTGATCACATCTACAGAAGCTTGGTATCCTTCTGTCACAGCACTCCCTAAACCTTTTAGTTAGATGAACCAATAAATTTACCCTTCCCCTCTTCTGTTTAAACCACATTGTTTTGGTTTCCAGTCTTTTGTATCAAATATATATATATATATATTTCTAGTTACACCTGTGCTTCCCTCTGTCTCTGAATTCCATTTCTGTTGCAGGCTGGGCTGTGGGAGTTCCCCTATAAGTGGGGAGAGTGGCTGCTTTACTTTCTAAGAGGTAAAGAACCAGAGAGCACCAGACTTGCCTTGACTGCTTACCAGCCTCTTCCTCACGCATCTGAGGGAGCATTTGTTCAGACTCACCATTTCCTTGCTTGCTCCCTTGGATTCCCAGCCCTACCCTGATGCCACACCCCACATCCTTCTGCCTAATAAGAGACACTGAGCTTATTTGTAATCACAAAAGCATAACCCAGAGGAAAACCCATGACTATTGTTGGAATCTTGAATTAAAGAATGTGCCTGGCATGGATCAAAGATCACATGGGCACTTGGAACATTTCCAATTTCTGCTTAAGTTGCACTGCCACTAAAGGTGACCCCTCCCCAGTCACACAGAGATACCATGCTAATTGTTCTTCCCACTTTATGCACCGTGGTCCCTACTTAACATAATGTGAAATGTTTACTTTGTTTTGAATTAGAGTCTGACATTATTTTAAATAAGGGCCTATTCTTCTCACTTTTCATCCCTTTTTACAAAAAAGTTCAGGTGCTCCTACCTACCCAGTGGCAGCTCTGTTTAATTAGAAGCCAAGTCCTCTAATTGGGGATTGCTCAGAGAAGTTTCCCTAGAGAACCAGCATCAGTATCACCTGCTAAATCAGAAACTTTGAGTTAGGGCTCAGCAGCTCACATTAATGAACCTTCCAGAAGATTCTGGTGCTCATTCATGTTGGAAAATTACAGGCTTAGCTTCTTCCTACTCAATGTGTAGTAGCTGAACAACTGACAGTATCAGTATCTCCTGAGAAACTGTCAAATGTAAAATATCATATCCCACCACTTACCTACTGATGTGGCCAAGAATCTGTGTTTTGACAAGTGTTGCAGGTGACTTATGTACTTTAAAACAGTGCTACCTAAACTTCCAACACTATCAGATGACCAGGGATTTTGTTCATAGGAAGGACTTTTGTCCCAGAATTTCAATTTTTAGCAGGTTGTCATAGCCTGAGGCCCATGGGCTACATTCTGAGTAGATGGTGCTGCTTCCAGACTGCAGGGACACTGGGGAAAGGAAACTGGGGAAGCATCCCCAGAGCCACTACCCAACCTTCTTCCAAAACCAGGCAGGATGATTCTGTTTTTATATGACATATATCAAACTCCAAGGTAAATTTTTATTTTATTTGAAGTAAGACTCCTGCTGCAAAACAAATCTTTTAAGCCACAGCCTTAGAGAAAATAGTCAACCTTTAAAGTGATAGACTTGCGAACCTAATTATAAAGTAAATGTCATAGGGTAAATTAGTGTATGTGCAAGAGGAAACTGCTGGAGATTATAGTTTTGAACTTTTAAAAACGCTTTACCAAGTTCCCATATTGTATAAAGTTTTAAATATGAGATGCTGAAGGTTGCTTGTGACTCAGTACCTGATTTCAAGAAGGAAAACCAGGCCCAACTTCCCACTGACACCTTAGTGTGATAGTTCTGCGTGCCCTACTTCCTATCTGGACACATGGTTTTCCATTTTCCGTCCTGCTCCCCTTCTGACTTCCGTGGATCTGAGAGTCCACCATCACTAAACCTTCTCTGCCAGAGATGGAACAAGTTGGCTGAAGACATGTCCTCATGATCCTATAATACCAGTTTTTCTAATCAACTACTCTCAATAATTTCAACCTTGCCTTTTTCCATGTTTTCATAATCAAATGAATTCTGCATTGAGTCTTTTTGAATACTGTTTCCAGTTCCTAAACTTTTATTTCCCTTTCTATAGCTACCATGCAGCTTAGGTTTTATGCAGTTGATGTGAGTACAGTATATGTAGCTGTTCAGCCTCCCATCTCTCCTCCAGCGATCTCATTGCAGTCATCCCTCCAGGCTAATCTTCACCGTGCCCCACCCACCCGTGGGCAGGATATGGGTGCTCTCCAAGGCTTACAACATCTACACCCCTGTTTGGCGTGGAGGAGTTTTAATCACCTGGGTCTAATCCATCTCTCCACCATCTCAGGATCATCTTTGTAGTGTCCTGAATTTGCATGGGTAAAAACTCATGCAGACCCATGAATTCATATTACTCTTCTTCTCTTCTGTGTTTCTGTGGTTGTTTTTATAACATCTATGTGGAAAGGAAGGGCACTGTCCATCTGTGATTAGAAGCATTACTTTGGAACTGACTTTCACAAATTTGCTTAAAACACAAAGAAAAACATCTTTAACATAGCCACCACTGAAGTTTGTTGGAGCCTTGTTTGTTTATATTATTTCAAATGAGTGAGTCTTTAGGAAGAAATAAAATTATTTTCGAAGTAGCTAAGACTGCAGTCTCACAGCAAAGCGAAAAACCTATATTAGGTAACAATTATTTTCTCATGCATCCTTTATCATATTGCCAATTACTTCAAAATCTACAAGTCCACAAAGTTAATTTTTTCACTACGCCTTCCATAAGAGGCTTGACAAGAAGTGCCCGCTTTCGCAAAGTAAGTTTTATCTTAAACAAAGCTCTTCCTAATCTAGAATGATAACATTTTCCACACAGGACTTTTTCATTCAGAGACTATTCATAATCCCCAGGCATATATGGTAAATACTGAATAATAACAATATTTCTATTAATGTCATTGTAATGAAATTATGAATGTTTTAGTGACAAGTCTAGAGAGGTTTGTCTTGTGTAGCATTTCCCAGAGGAATGTCCAGAGTTGAGGACGTGTTTTCAACTGACTTATTAAGGGGGTGTTGTCAAGAGAAACCAGTAAAGAAGCAGGGGAGAGGACAGAAAAAGGGAAGGGCTGCTAAGGCGGCTCTGTGAAGAAGAACTTATCCCTTGGGGTCTCCAAACACAAGTTTCATAACTTAGCGGCCCTACTCCAGAGGTATGAGGCTGCTGCACTCCTGGAAGCGTCAGTCATCTTACAGGCAGAGGCTGGAGATTCCTGGTGGAATATCATTCCTTCCAGCTCTCTGTGGCTGAAGTTAAATTACATATATAATGCAAGAGTGATCATGGGTAAAGGAATGGCACAGGTGTGACCTGTTGGAGGCCAAAACACCCTGAAGATGGCAAGAGATGCAGGTTAAGAGTCGAAGGGATCATGAGGAAGCACTGGTGAGTTGCAGTGGAGAGGACTTTGGACACCGTGGAACCCAAAATTCCTATTCGAGTAAATGATCTGCTCAATCAACCCTTGTGGTACTGGAGATTGAATCCAGGGCCTTTGCGTTGATCTACATTCCCAGCTATTTTTAAATTTTTGTGTTTTAATATTGAGGCATTTGGTAAGTTATTAAATTGCCCTGGCTTGGCAAGGTTGAAATTTGTAATCCTCCCTAGATACTGGCAAGTAGGAAGAGCATGTTGAAATGAGAAGGGAACAAGAGAGGAGGGAGGAAAGGGGGAAGGAAGGGAAGAGGAAAAGAAAAAGAAGTGGAAGATAAAATGAAAAAGCTCTTGCAAATAGGGAGGGGTAGAAGCACTGAAAGAAGGAGAAGGGAAGGAGAAAAAAAAGAATTAAAATATGTATAGGCATAGATTGCATATAATGGATGTGATCATTATGGAAGACAAATATGTTTTAATAAAAACAAGTTAAAAACAAAACAAAGCTGGGCTGTGGAGATAGCTAGCTCAGTGGTCTAAGTGCCTGCCTGACGAGTGTAAGAACCTGGATGCAATCTTTGGTATTGCATGTCATGCAGGCCCCATGAGCTAAAGAGGCCACTGAAACCGCACATGGTGGTGCATGCCTGTAATTCCAGTGCTGGGGAGGCTAAGACAGGAGGATCATTATGAGTCTGAGCTGTGTAGCGAGACCCTGTACCCATAAATAAATTTTTAAAAAGTTATAAAAAAATTTAAAATACCATCCTTGTGATCCTCCTGCCTCGCAGAGGGCTGTTGTTGCAGGAATGTGCCAGCACACCTGATCTCAACAAATATTAAGGACAGTGTGGCCATAAGCACATTACTTCTGTATCTCAGCTTCTTCATGAAATACATAGAAGCACCTAACTCAGAATTATTATGAGTATCGCAAAAAGTAAAGTATTTCAATCATGACACACAATTTTGGTTTTAAAAGATTCTCTTTTGCACTTAGTATTCCAATTTTAAAATTGTGCAATGGGCTTTTTTAGTGCCCCAGTACATTTATGCCAGATTCCAATTATATAAATAAGAATAACACTTGGGTGGTACAAATACACATGTGTTAGTAGCATATCAGGGATTTACGAAGTCCATTTGAGAAAGAAGGAAAACAGGAGTTTGATCATTCGTGGTAAAAAGAATACCATAATCCCTTTGACACTATCATAGAAATAATTAGAAATAACACCTCAATATTGTTATGGCTTACAGTTAGATGTCCTGCAAATAGCCTTATGAACTCCTAGGTAGAGGAGGTGAGTGTGTCATAAGACTGAGGTGTCCACTGATGAGTTTATAGCTGCGTGTGATGTCAGGAGGTAAAGCCTGGTGGGAAGAGGTGGGTAACTGTGAGTGTGGCCTGAGAAGGCCCCTTTGATCACTCTCTGCTTCCTGTCTGCCTTGCCATAGGCTGTTCTCCTCTGCCAGGCCCCTCTGCCTTGCTGCCCTACCTTGGACCTAGCCAACTACTGACTAAAACCCCTAAAAACCGTGAGCCAAAATAAACCTCTCTTCCTTTAGCTTGTGGGTGTCACTATTTTGTTTCAGTGCTGATAGAGTAAGGCAAGTATCCTCTGAATTTCTAATTTTGTAAAATTTTAGACTTTAGATTCACCTATAAGTGAAGAAAACTTATGTTGTTAATAGGAATAATGGGGGCTGGAGATTTGCCTCAGCAGTAAAATGCTTGCCTAGCAAGCTGGAAGCCCTGGGTTCGGTCCTTAGCACCAAAAACAAGTAATAAACCTCCCCTGATAGAAATAACGATGGCAAAATGAACAGACCAGGTTTGGCAGAAGGAAAGAAATAGAAACTAAAATGCAATAAACTCAATCTTCTTAAAATCTAATGAAAAAAGGCATATGGAAATACTTTATTAGCATTAAGATAATATTAAATTGAACTGTATAAAAGCACCAGCACTTAAACTTGTTGATCTATGGAAACAGCTATTTCATGTGAGTAAACCTGACACATAAACCCTATAGGACGATAATCCTTTATAGACTTTTTACTTCTTATGTATCTTACTATTCAAAAATACAAGGTCCTGACCATTCTGAATCGTGCAACCTCAAGTGAGGAAGAAATATCTCCTGCAATGAAGATCAGGACGGTGGATCACAGGCCTGGTGTTCTCCTGTAGCACACCATGACAAGGTATCTGTGCTTTTGTGTCATCGCCTTGGAATCTGGGAGCCAAGAGAGTCAGTGTAAGGATGCTAAAGTTCATCTGCTTAAGTACTATGAGAAACAAGTCTCACGTCTCTGGTCCAAGAATTTCATGCCTCCTGCTAGCATACATGAAACAGAAACAAGCTGACACCTTAGCTTTATATTTGGGTAAAATCAAATCCCAAATGCAGCCAGGTGTGGTGGCACACACCTCTAATTCCAGTATTCTGAGAAGTATAGAAAGTTTGAGCCCAGCCTGGGTAACTTTGTGACTTAGCATATCCTATCTCAACATAAAAAAAGCAACAATGGGTTGTATATGTAGCTCTGTGTGAAGGTCCTGAGTTCAAATTCCTATACCACAGCAGAAAAGATCACCACCTATACTATCCCAACACCATCTATAACCAAAAAATCATGCCCAGACAGCACAGCTGTGACTGGAAAAGAGGGCACCCTTGCATGTCCAGTCACCCATGTCCAAAATTTCCTTTTTGGTCACAGTCACAATACACTTCTTGGTTGTAAACCTTTTATTTGCCTGCTCTTGTCCTCTTTATTTCTTCATGTTTTGTTAGTATGTGGCTGATATGGGTGAGAAAAGAAAATGTCAGGGGCATCGGGCGTGTTCAGGATTGTACTTTTTGCACCACATGTGATATTCTCCCAAATGATCACCATTTTATATCAGGAAATGAAAAATCTGCTTAGGAAAAATCACTATGGCTACTTGTCATCTTTCAATCCCTATTCTTAGGATCCTTTCACAGGAAGCAACAAGAATACTGCAGAGGCAAACCTTGGACCACATCCCCAATACTCCAATCCCTCAGAGGGTAGGGAGTCCCTGCAGGAAAGAAACCCTTCCAGGAAACAAGGACTGTTTCCTGAAATCAGAAAACATCACTGTGGGAGGCTTCAGGCAAGCTGACGGATTGAGTTTCTGTCTGTTCCTTTCCAACTTTATTTGTCTATAGGCTTAAACCTTAGACATCAAATAAACTTTGCAGTGAGGGCTCCTTGGTAATCACAGGTCTCAATTATTTAAGGAGAAGATGTGGAAGCTAAAATACAGCAGATTGCCAGTGATAGGCAGAGTCTTAATGCACAGTTCCTAGACTCTCTTCCTGAATATGACACTGAGTGGTTACACTGGCTTTCTTCTTTTCCAGGCTGACCATTGATGAAACCTAACCATTTTCCCTGACGACAATGCCACAATTGAGGGGTTGGCATTTTTATGTAAATAGCTTTTCTGTGATTCATTCAACGCTGATGCCCCTGACATTTTCCTTTCCGACCCTTATCAGCCACATACTAGCAAAACATGAAGAAATAAAGAGGACAAGGGCAGGCAATAAAAGGGTTACAACCAAGAAGTGTATTGTGACTGTGGCCAACAAGGAAATTTGGAGACGGGTGACTGAACATGCAAGCATGCCCTGTCATCCAGTCATGGCTACATTTGTTCAAAGCTTGTCAAGTGCTTAGCACCATTTCAAGGTGTCACGTAGAGATACATAGGAAATGACGGTCATGAGTGCTACTTTAAGAGCGCTTAAAATTTGATAGATGAGACGGCACAATTTAGTAGCTATATATCCATAAACAGACAATCTGGTTCTTGCTTACCTCTCTACTTACTCCTTATTTCTTTCATAGTGTGTGTCGCAAGCTGTTATATTTAGTTTATTTATTTGTATTCTTCTTTAGTATGGCTCACCCTGACCTGGGATTTGCCTGGTATGAAACAGTGCCTCTATTCCAATTATTTATGACTGCTACTTCGAATCTCACCTACTGGCATATAAATTCTAAATAGATGGGGACCATGTCTATCTTATTCACCATTGTAACCTCAGTGGATTCTCAAAAACAAAAAAAGTAAATAGAAAAAGTGAAAACATAGATCCAGCAACAGCTATATGGAGACATTACATAATGTACCTTCTGCTGCTCCTAACTCATTAACACGAAATTAAGGAGAACCTGATTCAAGGGCTTAAGATATTTTTTCAAAGAATTTAAATGAGAAAAAAAGGCCCAGGAAACCTATTTCTGTTTCACTTTCCTTAGTGAATATCACAATCAGAAAGCAGAAATAAAATAGTAGAACATAAATGACATCAGAGACTTATCATGTGATCTTTAATGAGATTTAAAGAACAGTGGGATTCTACTGGAACCCAGAGACTTTTCATGGTTGAAAGTTGGGTAGGGGCTGGGGAGATAGCTCAGTGGTCTAAGCACCTGCCTGGCGGGCCAAAGGACCCAAGTTTGATCCCGGGTACTGCTCCGGAACAACTGGGTGTGGTGGCGCACACCTGTGATCCCAGCACAAAGGGTAGCTGAGCTGTGTAGGGAGACTTTGTATCAAATAATTTTTTTTTAAAAGAAACCTGGAGGGGCTGGCCAGATAAGTCAGCGGACTAAAATGCCTGCTTAGGCAGAGCTCAGCGGCTGGGGTTCAATTCCCAGTGTGCCGTGTTGACCCCACC
>NW_004524592.1:10150465-10169435 GCF_000260255.1 Octodon degus
TTGAGTCACTCCATGTTATAGCTCAGCTATCCCACTCATAAATCTAAACCAGCTTGCTGCTTGCCACATTCGTTCATGTTATTCTCAGCCACGTGACTTTATTTAGTCTACAGTACCTTAGCAAGTATGATGCTAGCAGAGCCTTAAAAAGTGCCTGCATACTGGGACTTGCCCTATACCTTTCGTTCTTTCTCTTCGTTCATTGCCATTGGTAAATGCCTGGCCTAACATAGTGAAGGAGAAGACTTGCCCTAGCTGAGGCTGCCTTGGCCTTGCTGAAAAAGTGATCCTGGGCAAAATCAGCCAGCGGCCTTACCCCTGAGCACAGATGCCTATCTGAGCACAGGCTAGACCAGCAGATGCTACATATAGACTGTGTGCTACTAAGTTTTAGAAGGTTTAATTGGGAACATTATTGTAGCAATAAGTAATACTATGCTCCTAAAGAGTAATAAAATTTAATTACCAACAAAACTAATATTAAAACGCCAACACAATTTTTCTTTATTGGATTAGTGATTATTTTTAGTTCAGTGATTTGGTTTCTCTGCGACCGCCCACACCTTCTCTCTAATCACATCCATGTCACCGCGGTTAAGCAGGCATGGTTAGGCTACAATTAGAGCGGAGAAGTGAAAAACCACAGCGGGCTCACCACCACAGAGGTACCTGTGGCCTCCCATGCACGGCTAGAGAGCCAGTGGTTGGCATGCATATCGTCCAGGATTGAGAGCACAGCCTCCAGGACTTTCTCATAGGTTGTCTGGATCTGATCTTTAGGCAGAACAAATGCATGGGTACCACTGTCCCTCAGCTTAAATGTATAGGAAAAAGGGATCTTGATGTCTTGAGACCCGTCTCTTGACAACTCAGATGTAGCATCTAGGAATGAAATATGACAGAAGTAGAAACTGGACTTGGGAAGGACAGGCTTCTTTCACCTTCTGGGGAATAAAGATCAATCTACAATACAAAGAAATGGTTTTAGATTAGGGCTCTCTGCCTACCTGTCTTCTCCTCCTTTATAGGTAGCTCTTGCAGGGCAGTGGCCATGTCTTATTTAGCCCCTCTACCTGCATAGTAGAGTAGAGAATTTGGTTAAAGTTTCTTGATGGAATCAAAGGCTATAAGGAAAGGGTGAACTGAAATAAAAGGCTAACAGAAAAATATGCAAATATTTTCTAGGTGGACCTCTGAGAGGGAAGAGATGGTGGTTGGGCTGGGAAATGCAATGCTCTCTTCCTTCAGTCAAGGTCTTTTCTATTCTTTTTCTAGATCCCACCCTATTTGGCTTTCTTAGCCTGATGGGTCTTCTTGGAATTAACTGACCAAGGATCAGGGGATAATGTTTTCCTCTTAACATTTGTTCTAACTTGACGGCTCTTTTTAACTGAAGCCAGGGGTGAATTTGGATTAGAGCCAGTGTATTTTATTTTCCAAAGGCTCACACTTTTTCCCTACAGAATATAATTTTGGACTCATACAGATTCCCTTTTATCCTTGGTAATTTTGATTTGTATGATTTCCTGTTGATTTATTCCTCTCCTGTCACCTTACCCAGCAAACCCCATTGACTTCTTTTGAGCCTTAGATGCTATAGGAGAGGAAAACATGATACTTACATAAAATATCTGCACTTGATCCAACTCTATAATTGGTTCCATGCTTTACTTTCTGTGCATTTGCTGCCTTCTGTCCAACTTGAATCTGTAGGTGGTAAATGCAGAGACAGATATCTGGTATTAGCAATAAACCCAGAAATTCAAGCATTGGGTGTTTTGTCCATATCTATCTTCAGTTTTAGAGTTTTAGACCATCCTTTTAACTTCCCACTGGACAGCTAGTATTCTGTTGATACCTGTAATTTATCATCCTTATATTCAACTTCATCATCTCTCATCCAATAAGATTGTTGTAAATTTCCTGTTTCTTGCATGATCCCTCAACCAGAGGTAAAATGCTGCAGGCATCTCTGATTCACCAACCTGCAGTTCCAAGGCCATTGCTCTATGTCAGACTCATTACCTCTTAACTAGTCTGTGGCATCTTCTAATAAGTTTCTCTTCCTCTCATCAATCCTTATTCAGATTGACCCCACCTGACTTCCAGATGCATAGAACTACAATCATGATCCTGCTGAAAAAGTTCCCTAACTCCCAGATGCTCCCTGAATTAAGTACAAACTTCTTACCCTCTTTTTCAAGATCCTTTAAAATATGACCCCCAGGATCAGTCCAACACCATTCTCCACATTCTGCTCTACCTTTTCTTGTGGTGCCCCTCCTACCTGGAATTCTTACCTCTTACCTCTGCCTTTTGAAGTTCTCCCTAACCTCAGTTCTCAAATGCCAACTGTCCCTGGAGGCCTTACCTGATCACCTCAACTGGTTTCTTTCTCTTGGACCACCAATAGCTCTTTGCTCATCCCTCTCACAATTCTCCTCTTATTTTTCTTTATAGATGTTTGAAACATATCACATGTAGACTTACAGAATTTCTGAGATGGAAGATATAACTTCTCCCACATGCACCACTGTGTCACCTTCTATTGTGAGTCCTTCAGAACTAGATGTTTTCTAAGGTCTCACACTCCCTTGATGCTGACCCTTTCCTAAGAGCAGCCTCACTAACTAGGGTCCAAGTCTATTGACTGTGCTTGTGGACTTTCTAATGCATCCTGTTCCAAAGTCTCTCAAAAGATACCCAAGTGTTGCCATGTTCATGCTGTGTTCTACTCACCAGATGGTGTATCTTGTGACTTCACCTCAGAGTCCATACCCTGTCATTCCATGGCTGCACTGGGATCAGCCATTGTTTTGCCTTAAGGCCCCCTGGCTGCAATGGTAAGTGTGTGGCTCCCTGACTCTCCGCTAATAAGGTCTAGTTCCAAAGCCTGCCTCTCCACCCCTGGATCTGCACTGTCCAGCTGAAGGCTAAGATGGCACAAAGTAGTCCTTGGTAGAGGGGAATCTACCATGAGAAATTCAAAGGGCAGAACTAAAGGCCAGTAAGTGGTAGTGAAGGGTCATAGGCATCAGTTGTGGGCAGCATCTTTTAGCTGCATCTTCCTATGTGGCTGAGATAAAAAGGAAAAAATCATCTCATAAAAAAATTGAGCATATTTATAAGCCTTTTGCCTACTCTCCACTCACTACTGAGAATTCTTCTATCTTGAGTCATTTTCCTGTTCTCTCTTCTTCCAAATTAGGATTCAGAACGTGCCTCAGTTTCTAGGTTTGTGCTGCTCAGTCCTGAGACAATAGGTAGGAAAGGCTGAGAAGAACAGGTATAAAATGAGTTTAACCATTTACACTGGGAAAAAGACAAGAGCTCTTTGTAAAAAGAAGAGACAATGCTAGGAGGGAGGGGAGGGTCAGACTTTTCTGGAGAAAGAAATTCTGATAAGCAAATGAGAGATAGTGGGAGAGCATTTGGGTTGCTGCACTGAGTGATGAAATTAAGAGCAAGAGGCTCAGAAAAGCACTGCTGTGACTTAGCAAGTGCACTCCCTTTTGAAGTCTTCCCAGAGTCATGTAGCTGAGATATGAATTATTTTAAATTATTTTTAATTCCCATGTGTTTCTTTGTTTCTTTGAATGAGACTCCATATTAACTGGTCCCAGAGGGTCTTACGTTTTCTTTGGGATACAGGGATCAGCCCCAGGCTCCATTTTCCATCCAAATTAATCCTTACAGTGTTTTTTGTTTTTGTTTTTGTTTTTTTAAAAACAACTTGCTTCTAACAATTTCTTTTTCCCATTGCCAGCCTTTACTTATTTCATTCCCTACAGTTCTTTTTCTTCAAATCCTACTGACTATGGGATGAGAGAGTCTTTCCAGGTTTCCTTCTTTTATTGTTGAGAAAAGATCATTTGGATTTTACTTTTGAAAAGAATTTCCATTAACAATCACTATAGGGAAGTACATAAGAATATGAGAATTGTATACTTGTGAGTCACAGCTTATAGATTTGTTCCTTTTGGAGGGGAATGAGTAAAAGATTTTCAACTTTCCTTTTTATCCTTGTACGCTTCTTACCTAACATTATAATGTAAGGCCAGATGGAGCCAATAGCACCCAGCCCTTCTCAGTGAATGAAAAGAATGTCTTTGTCAGTAGAACATAGTACACAAACTAAAGACCTCCAGCCTGCACAGTTCCCTCACTGAACCCAGAAGAATTCCTACAGACATATATTCATAGGCAGATATATAAAAATTTTGCTCAGAGCCTGGCACATGTGTGAGTGGGGTAAGAAGGGAACATCTTGGGATGGAGTATAGAAGTTGATAGGAAACAAGTTCAAATGGAAAGAATACATGGTATAACACGGTAGAATTCTTATAGCTATCCTAATTTCCAGAGAAGTTTAGAAAGGGGCTATGGATACTTATGTCCCCCATTAGTTGGCATATTATCTATCATGGAGTATGGTATTTACCATGATTTCTAAGAACTTTTGGTTTTGCAAATATAGAGACTAATTACTAGTTTCTATTGGTTGTAAATAGTCCTGGAAATGGAAATCACCGTGAAGCTATGGGCTTGATTCTGTGTAAACGTGCAAGGTGTCAAAGCTTACCGCTAAGAACCTTAAAGCACCACTAAGTGGCTTTCGTAAGTTTAGCACAATGGGACATTTCACATTGACTTTTCATTGACAAGTCTTGGAGAAGACTGTTATAATTCTTCAGCACCTGAGACGGTAAGAAATATTAATATATTTACTAGTATCTATGGATAATACTAAGGATATTTTCATCTTAGAGTAATCTTCCAATATTTCCCATACTGGCCCAAATCCTCCTACTGTCTTCTTGGCTTTAACTTATGGCCATAATGCGCTAGCTGGGTGGCCAACCAGAAATACAAGATCCTTGAATCTTTGAAGATGGACCTGATGAAATGGTCATGTATCTGCTTTCCTGAACTAAAAAGAGAATGAAATCCTTCTTATAAAAGTACCGAATGCACAGGTGCTTGTGGAGTATGCCTTCCCCTAAGAGATCTTTCTACTGGCGGAATCCCCTCACCATCAAAGTTCTGCCTCTAGAGATTCATGTGGCTTTGTCACATGTCCCTTAAAGGAGGAAGCAAAAATCTAAAATGAATCCTACAGGAACTGAGAATGAGAAGGGCTCTGAGCTTCTTGACTGAAACCTCTGTTTTTGCATATAATTTGCTGAAGAAACAGAAACTCTGGGAATCTGAATTGGCAATGGCTTTTAAAAGTCATCAACCCTTTCTGAGTAGATCAGGACAGCCTGAGGTTTGGGAACCTGCCCTCCACCTTTCTGGAAATCTATTTAGATCAGTTTCAGTCTCTACCTCTCTAAAATGAGGTTACTGTTTTTACAAGAGTCAAATGAGGTAGTGGCTCTAAGATCCTTTGGAGCACTGTAAAGATGTAGGCAAATGGGAGTCACTTCCACATCTTACAAAATGCTCACATAATACAAATTTTCCTGGACTGAAAAAGGAAAAAGAAATTTCCAGAATTAGGTATATGGATATCACTGGAATGAAGATTGCCTGGGTTGGGGGTAGAGAGAAATAGGATCTTTTGTTTTTGCTGTGTGGTATTGGGCAACTGAATGTAGGAACTTCAAACTAAGTTACATCTCCTATAGTCTTTTTTATTTTTTATTTTGAGGCAAGGTCTTGCTAAGTTACTCAGGCTGGGCTCAAATTTGTGATATTCTTGCCTCAGCCTCCCAAAAGTGCTGAGATTAAACACATTTTCCATCACACACAAATGGAGAGTTGCTATTTAGTAAATACACAGCTTAACCTCTGGAAGATGAAATTTGTCTGACAATTGATTAAACAACAATAAGACTATTTTAAATTTTATGCTTAAAAATGGCTAAGATGACAAGGTTTATATTAGGTGTATTTGAGAACAATTAAAAATTGAAGAAGAAAAAACCAAGCAACAAATACTGCGGTAATCCTGCATTCACCTTCCTCTGTGACTATTGTCTGCAGGTTCACAATAGGGCAAAGAGCCCAGTTCTTTTCATCAATTCTGCTCACTAGTGCTTGGGTAAACATGGCAACAGGAAAGGAAAGACACAAAGCAGTCTCCCTGCCCTAGCTTGTGCTTCTCTGGCACTTCCTCTTACAAAATATTCCCAGGCAAATGCCGCAGGAAGAGTGTAGAAGAAAATAGAGCATTGTGCTTAGCAGAAAAGAGAGCAGATACTATTTAGCCATGTTATTTTAGATATGCCATATTCCACTAACAGCTGGCAAGTTCTTTAAAGCATGATTCAAAAGCTGTAATTGCTGAATGGAGCTTCCAGAAAATTCACAGAAATGAAAGTGCATTCCTGCAGATTATTAACATAATCACCTCATTTATATTATTGGCGAATACCTAAGATGTCTCCCAACTTGATGCTTTATGAAACAGGTAGTTAATTAATGCAGGTAAAGCAGCATTTAACCCAAAGCCTTCCCAGCAGGCATCTGGCAAGGTGCAGAAGGCAGGAAAAGGAAGTAAGGATGAGCAGAGACAGAAGAACCAGGGGGCTGAAGCCAAAGTCATGGAGGTGGAAATGGGAAGAAGGAAAGCAGAGGTCCTATGAAGATTTGCTGCAGTCTTGTTGCAATGGACTTACCAGTTCTTGATGGTTACTTGATTTATCTGTGGTGTAACCATACTGTACAAAAATGAGCTGACCATAAGAATGTGTGGTCAGGAAGCATACTACCTCCTCCTTCCTACTCTCAAGGAGGTTAGAGAAACCTTTAGTCTCTAGTTGAGACTTTGGTCCTGCTCCACAAAATGTTACGTCTTGACAGTTTTTAGATGTGCCAATACCTGGAAAATATAGGAAACTAAAAAGACAACTTCATGACTTCCATTTAGAAATGACAGAGGGCCAGTAGTCTTTCTTGCTGAGGGCATCTGCGGATGGTATCAGGGCTCACTTTTGCTTGTCTTAGTCCTTCATGAATTAGTCAACTTGGCTAAGCACTGAAGTTAGCCATTGGAGGAGGAACTCAGAGCAGCAAATGCCACACTCACATGGCTCTGAGGGAGAATGGCAGATGAAAAGGCATTTCAGTACTCTTTTACTTAAAATCTATGGTGAACTCTCAGACAAATGGTTGGCAACCACCCCTCAGGTTCCTAAGTCAAGTTCTGACAGTCTTGTGGCTCTAAGCCTCTTCTTCAATGTCCTACTGCCTTGATTTTTATGAGATCAATTTTGCAAGGATTTAGGTAGTGTGTCCTCTTCAATACAACCATAAGGCCATCATTTAAGCACCTCTGGTGTGCTAAGTCTAACTCAGTCCCTCGTATGGAACTTTCCAAATATAACTCCTGAGCCCCTCCTGATAATATAGTCTCACAATAACCCACATTTGATATAAGAGAAGACAAAAGCAGAAAGAGGCAGCAATCTTTCCAAGGCACACAGCCGGGAAGTCTGCATTTTAACTCTTGCCATCTGGAGAAGGGCAATTCTCTTAATTATTCCTGCCTCATTATTTGCTTCCAGTTCTTTGGGGATCTTGAGATTTGGAAACATAGAACTGTAGAAGGAGGACATGTTGGCTTTGTTCATTGCCCACTCTCCAGCTGTAAAATCATCCCCAAGAATAATGCTCTGATTTTTCAGTTCTTTATGATTATCTATGTAAAATAAAACTAAGTGATAGACTTCAAATACACTCACAATGGTCTGGGTTTACTTGATCCTTCTTTAGGCAACCTCATTTGAAGAGGGTTGAACTTCAGAGTGGATGACTTACTGTATGGATAATAAAACCAGAGTGAACAAAATGAGCCAGAATGCTCAGAAAGATGTTCATATATTTTTTAAAATGATATTGTTTGTAATTCACCTCTTTCCTTGCTTCTGTTGAATTCTTCTACCAAATATGTACTTACTACACCTAGAAATATTGAAATTTCTATTGAGATCTGACCCAAAATATATGCCCTTATTATGGGATGAATGGGATTTTCTCCACTGTCGATCCTGCAACAGATGAACCAAGGGATATTGCCATTCTAAGTGTTAATAAATCACAATCTTAGTGTTGTTAGGTGGTCTTTGAATATGAAAAAATGTTTTCTAGGATTACCTAGGAAAATATACCTTTCACTTGTGAAGTTCGGGTGTATAATTTTTAGTTTGGTAAATGGGCTCACAAGTCCTGTTAATGGGAGCATCTGTATAATTTAAAGCATACAAACATGTAAACAGCCAAACTGGAGGAGGTGGTTGGTCTTTTCCTTATGAGCAGGTTAGCTATGCCTGCTCTCTCAGAGCAAGCTTCAGAGTCGTTTTTCAGGGCTGAGTGATACAGAATGAAAGGGAAATAGTCCGACAGATGGAAAAAGGCTGTTCCAGGTGTATCAGGCATGGGCTTTGTGTATTTCTGGAAGCGGAAGACTAATGAGCAGAGAGGGAGATAAAGACAACTGTCACCTGCCATGCTCAGAGGGAGGGATTTGATTCAGAGATGAGCCAGAAAGCTGTTCCAGCAACAGAGCCTTTGGGGGAGTGGCAGCAGAGGAGGATGAATACCCTTTAGAAAGAGGAACTCTCATTGTGGAATGTGATGGTTTAGAAACACTGCTAAGGAGAAAACTGTCTACTGTTAGCCACATATGAAGTTTGCACGAGATGTCTGATCCTGAGTGAATGGTCACATTGAAGAGTAAGGGTCACTCATTACACTTATGCTGCTAGAACTGATTGGAGGAGGATATAGGCTGTTCTGCAAATTTTATATCACAGAATTCTAACTGGGGGGTTGATAATTCATAAAGATGGAGAAGATAGTGGAGAAGAAATATTAAGTCAGGCTGGAAGGTGGGAATATGTCCAAGACAATGAAAATACCTGTACTGGATTCAAGTCTTAGAAGGCTTTCAGCCTCCTCAGTTTTAAAATTGACTTCTATTGTTTGATTTTAAACTGGCAAAATGATTTTTATCTCCACTAGAGTTTCTTTCTTTACATGGGTACAAAATGTTTTTGTAGCTGGGGTGGCTGAGGTCATGACAATGAACCCAAGTATATCCTTCAGTTTGTGTACTCATCACAGGACCAAACCCAGGTTATCTACAGTTTTCCAAGTGTAGTTATAACTGTCTCTATTAAGAGCTGGCAGCACATAGAAGTCCTAAGTTGTCTTGGTAGTTTTAGAGAATCTGGAAATTTCAGAGAGGAGCATTTAGAATGATTCTAGGAAAAAATCTTTCCTATAATTTTTATGCTTTCAACTTAATTGTAAGAGCTGACTATATATCACATGTCCACTCTCCAGTCCCCAAGCTCCATCTTAGTTTTCTTATTCTTTACAGTAGTAGTTCTAAAACCTTAAAGTGCATCAGAATCATCTGGAGGACCTGCTAAAATACAGATTTTTTTTCAGCTGTACCCCTCCCCCTCTTCCCCTGTGAGTTTCTAATTCACTATGTTTAGGATGGAGCCAACAGTTTGCATTCGTAGCAAATTCCCAGTTAATGGTGATTCTGTTTGTCTGGGAAACACACTCTAACAAGTACTCTTTGTGAGTTATTTTTTAATATTTGAGTTTCTGAAAAGGCTAACTGAAAAGTATCTTATATTATTTTTAAAGGTTTCTTACTCCCTAAAGAGAGTGGTGTAAATAATATGCAAAAATTCACTGTGCTAGGCATTTCTATATGCCAAGTCTCTTAGTCCATACAGCAGATGCACAAAATAGTCACTTTATGCTTTTTTTATAGATGAAAATCTGGGGCTCCCATTGTTAGAAAATTTGCCCAGTGTTAGGAAATGAGAAAGAGGCAAGCCAAGGATTCAAACTCATCTCTGATTCTCAAGATTACCTTCTTCTACATTTTGATACATTTATTCTCCAAAACTAGTGATTTTGGATGCAGTGGAAAAATATCAGAATACTAACTCAGTTTTCAGACAAGATCCTTATTCACACTATTTTACTTTAAGTGAAGAACTAAGTAAAAAGATTCATTGTTTCTTTTTATTTTATTTTATTTAAGAGTGAAAAGAAAAACAAAAGCAAAAACAAATAGCAAAGACTAAGACAGAAACAGTCACATACAACAATACATATGGCACAGAATTTCAAAACAAGAATAAAAATTAACAATGGTTGTTATAGTGCATACTTTTATCATCAAATCTGTTACTCAGATTAACAGATATAGGTATGCAAGATTGGTCAAATAATTAAATATTAATGCTTGCCTTCAATAAATCTTAATTTTTTTCTTGTCGTTTTTACTTTTTATTTTATTTTAAAGAGAGTATAATAATAATTGATAAGACATTAAAAATGGTACGCATTTAGATGAGAAAGATGAGAGATAGTCAACCATGGTATTTGTACTGTGCATTTATGTCTTTGATGTAACTGCTCAGATTACAGATATTAGCATATAGAGTTAGTCAAAGCGAAAATTTGAAACATTAACTTCTGCTTTCAAAAAACTGATGGAAATTAGTACTACAATCATCTCAACTATCCTGTATATATACCTGCATGATTTTCCCTTCTTCAAGATTCATTGTTATCTTGTGAAAGAAGTATGGATTCTCAGTAGCCCAAAAGTGACAAATAATTAAGGACGCACTTGCCCCCATATGGAAACTAAACATACTTCTTTCACAAACCACTGGCAAAAAGCAGAAGTGATGCATTCCCCGGCATGGGTTCCACAGTGCATCCAAATGATCTTCTTGGGGTTACTAGATGGTTGGCTGATCTGGAGGGGAATCTATGCTCTGGGACTAAATGATTGCTCACTACTGTAAACCTCCATGCAAAGTTACCAGGGTTTTCCTTCTCCTAAGACTGCTCTCTCTCTTTTTTTACTCCATTTCATGGCTTCAAGAAAGTGCCAGTGTTGGTGGAGACAGCCATCTGCAGAACAGGCCCTTGTCACTCATTCTTTGCTACTTGTCTCTGGAATCATCCTTAGACCATGCACTGATTCCCCATGGCACTGATCCAAAGCATGGTCTTTGTTATATTCTAAGTATTCCCTACCTCCAAATAAAGGCATAAGACTCCAAGCCACAAGCTAAAATGCCAAATGAGAATAAACTTTATAAAACCTTGTCATAGAGAGTTCACTCAGAGTGGCAAAGTGCACAAGAGGTAATGTTCAATAATCAAAGGTACTTAAAAATGGATAGGAATCTTCACTTCAACTTTGTGAAACTGTGAATAATTCAAAATACATAATCTCCTGCAACACGTATTAGATTCACCTTCACCAGGGAGTCCTCTGTACCCAGCCAATCTAATCTTCTTACTTTTCTGTCCATTTGTTATTATTGGACATCAGTTCAGCCTCATTCCAGCAAGAAAGATACCCTCCTTTTTTAGTTGAGTAGGTGAGTTAAACTGGCAATTGTGGGTTCTCTTTGGAGAAGAACAGGCAGGCCAGGGCCAGCCTATTACAGTCATGTAAGTCTGGATTCCTAAATGGCCCTCACTCTGCTGTTCATTGAAAACCACTGGGAGCTGGACTAATGGAGTCTTTCTCTACCCATATGATACCAACAAGCTGACCTAAGCACATGGCTGGATCTGTCCTCTTTGTGGAAATTTCTCCTTTCAGCTTCAGCTGTCTTACAAAATTTTCAAGACAATTCTTTGTTTTATTTTAATTTTTTTGTTAGTACAAGTTTGCAATAATTTGACATTTACATTCCTTGTGGGGAGTTGGTGCATGCACATAACACATCTACATCTTCATTGTTTTTCATCGCTTTTTGTCTTATCTTCCCCTCCCTCCACTACTCTCTGCCTCTGCCTCTGTCATTGTCTCTGTCTCTGTCTCTGTCTCTGTCTCTCTCTCTCTCTCTCTCTCTCTCTCTCTCTCTCTCTCTCAACTTGCCCAGGCTGGCAACACCCTTGCCTCAGCCCTCTGAATTCTGGGACTACCGACTTGCACCACCATGACCACCTGCCCTCCCTCAATCTCTTGATCCTCTTCCCATTTGAGAAAACTCTACACCCCTACTTCTCTACTTCCTGTTATCTATCTTTTTTCTCTTTATTTATAGTATTTCACGTTTCTCAAACCACCTTTCAGCTTAATCTTGCTATAATTAGACCTTTTATGAGTACATATATATTGTCTATGTGTTCATATTTATTGCATTGTTATGTACTCATTCTACACTTTATAATATGGCTCAGGAAGAAGACACTGAAATGTCAAGTTGGCTGAGTCAGCTCAGAGTTTCTGGGTTCATAGAAAATCAAGTTGGTTAGATGCCCTATGCTTAACCCATCTCCTGCTACTCAAGCCCTGGGTAGATTCTGTTTCTGAGCCATTCAATTTTTGTAATTGTAGATAGTTCTCAAGTATGAGTTGTTCTTTGTCAGTGAACATGCCTGCACCAAGTAGTATAAGGACATCAAACTAAAGAAAACCTTCGATGTCAACTACCTCAGAAGTGACTCCTGAAGATGATGTTGGATTAGCAGTATCCATGCATCTGGGAACTTGGTAGAAACATATTGTGGTTCCAAAATTTCAGTGTACATCAAAATTACCTGGGGGATGGCTGATGAGGTAGAGTGACCTCATCCCTAGAGTTCTGATTCAGTTGACCAGACATAGAAGCCAAGAACATGCATTTCTAGCAAGCTCCCAAGTGGTACTGATGCTGGGAGCCCAAGGAGCACCCTTGGGAAACCACTGGCTTGGTGTAATTATTGTTTTTGTTTGTTTGCTTTAGTTTAAAGAGAAAAAAATTTTCAAAAAAATAGTAAAGTATGAATGGTTAATATATTGTGTATTGTTAAATTTAAACTAGTTACTCAAAGTATAAGACATAGGCATTTAATTGTCCAAACAATATTAAGACAAACCTTTCTTTCCAACAGACAGAAATTACTAGAAGAACTAATATATATATATATATATATATATATATATATTTCTTTTTTTGTACATTTTGGTTCTTATTTACTCTTTCAACTTCTCACACTAGTGACACAATATAGTGTTTACACATGTGCATCTGGTTTATTTCACTTGTAAATATGGTCTCAAGTTGCATCCATTTACCTACAGTATCCATGCATCTGGATATCTTTCTTTCTTTATGGATGAATAGTACTCCATTGAATAAAAAGACCACATCTTTTTTTATCCATTCCCTGGTTGGTGGGCATTTAGATTGTTTCCAAAATCTAGCTATTACAAATTATGCTGCTATAAACATGGGTGCACTTATATCGTTGTGGTGCTGTTTTTAATTCTTTTGAGAAGATTCTAAGAAGGGGACCAGCTGAGTCAAATGTGACCTGTAATCCTAGTTTTTGAGGAATCACCACACTGATTTCCACAGTGGTTGTACCAGTCTACATGCCCACCAAATGTGCAGAAGTATTCATTTTCCCCTACAGCCTCATCAGCATTTGCTATTGGTTGATATTTCTATAAAAGCCATTCTTTCGGCAGTAAGTTGGAATCTCAGTGCTGTGGTGCAATGTTATTAATTCCGGCATACTAGGATTCCTTAAGGACCCTCTCTAGAACAATTAGGCCACTATCTCTGTAGGTGGCACCTAGGCAACAGGGTGACTTGCAGCTCCCCCGGGTGATTTTAACGTGCATTCAGGATGGACATGTCATTGGTCCAGAAATGGGATGCCAGCAGTTCTGGCCCTCTGAAGAATGACTATTGGACCCTAAAAAATTTTCACTATATTACACACAAAACAGATAGAAGAACCAGAAGATATGGTGTCCCGCTGACTATGCAATTCTCTCTTCAGCTCTGTGATCTTGTACAGGTTGCTTTACTTCCTTGGTTCTTTGTTCCCTCAACCATGATGTGAAAAAAATAAAAATGAAGGCTGTCTGGGGGTTTTAAACATTTTTATGAAAAAAACAATCTCTTAAAAAAAGCAAAAAATAAGCGACTTAAAATCAGATGAAAAATTGAGCAGTGCATGGGCCACCTCTGGGCTCTGCTGTTTGGCCCTTACCCCTGCCTCAGTCTCTCCCTCACCATCAGGGACTAGGCAGCTATGGATTTGAATTTTAGAAATGTAGAGTGGGGAAAATATTTTATACTGTTTCCTTTAATTTATTCCACATTCTGGTAGAGCCAAGCAGTAAATAATATCCTCAGACCTCTCCCAGTAAGGTTCTTCTCAGCCTTTGAACTTACCTTCAGAGAACACACGGCTGGGACTCATAAGTCACTCCTAGGAAATGCTGTGTCACCACTTCTGCACAGCTCTCACTGACCTGGCCCATCCACTCTTGGATCTGAAATGGCCAGTGGGTCTCGGCTATCAGCAGCAGGATTGCCTGATTGACCCTGATCATGATAACTCTTTCACTAGGACATTGGACTCTGTGCTCTGCTCCAGATCACAACAGCTATGCAATAAAAAAATAAATTAAAAAAAAAAAAAAAAACAGAAAACTGAGCCAACACCTTACTACCTCCTGCTTTTCCTTTCCTTTCAAGACCTTCCTTGCTCCCGTCATAAAGTTCTTGGGACACCATTCCAAGCTTTATAAGTATGTAATTGGTAATGACATCAATAATCCACCAATAAAACTTCAGAGACGAATTTCATGTGCCATCAATTAGCACATACTCTTTCCGGAAACTTCAGGTCAAGCTTATTTTGTGGGTGAGACCTTCTTTGGTCTTTATGGATCGTGATATGGTTTGATGTTGTTTGTGCTCCAAAGGCTCATGTATTAGAAGCTTCCTCTCCTTGGAATTGCAGCCTCTGCTTCTATCTGGTGATCTGAACAGCTCGTTGGAGGACAACAATATGCAGTATAACAACCATCATTGCATTGCTATCATTTTGTTTAGTGAAATTCTGTATCATTTCTAATGTTTTTTGTTTGTTTTTACTATTTTTTATTCTCTTTAAAAGATTTTTAAAAAGAAGTAAAAGAAACACACATACAAAAAGAAGTGGAACCTAATGGGTGTCCTTGGCTCGCGTGGAGCCCTGCCCTCACAAGGGAGGACTAGTTTCCTGGCATGTGTTCTCTTCAGAAAAGTGTGGTGAAAGCCTGAGGTTGACCCCTGGATCTCTCTAGCCTCCTGCTTTGGTCATGCCATTGCCAACCCATAGGAGGTGATACAGCCAAGGCCAATGGTCCTCTCTTGAAACTACATCAGGCTATTTGGACTTGCAGTCTCCAAACTGAGTTAAATAAGCCTATTTTCTTTATAACACCTGTCTACCTCAGGTATTTAGTTATAACAAAGAAAGGCAGACTAATACAACAACAATATCCTTTGCCAATGTCCCCAAATTAGGCAAAACTTGAGTCACCTTTCCTAAAACATGTCGATGAAAGTTTCTAACTCTGTATTTTGAGTCTTGTTAAGCATCCAAACATGGGGTGTGATTCCCCACATCCCCCTCCCCTGTGTCCTTTCTCACCTCTGCCAGGGGTGGTACTTGGTGGAGGAATAGATCTCCAGGCTCACTGTCTTGTCCATCACCGGCTTTCTCTGTGGTGCTGAGGCTTACTAAAGAGAAGAACTGAAAAGAAATCTCAATAAAGAAACTATAATATCCTGAGTGTCAGAAGTCTGGTGAGAAAAGTAGTAGAAAGTGTCATGCTTTGAAGCCCCAAATCCAATATTGGAGTCATGGCTCTGTAAGTTATTAATTATAAGATAGTGGGCAGCAGTCATTTAGCCACTTTCAGTTCCAGCTTCACCATCTTTAAAGTGAGGACAATCATTCCAAGCTTGCAGGGAGGTCAGGATAATTCAATAAGATGTAGATTTTAAAAAGCTGCTTTAGACTTACAAAAGGAAAACTAGCTAAGATTTATTGAACTGAAACTTTTTATGAGATGTGCACTGTTCTAAGCAATTTAAATCTCATTTGCTTCCCTCTAAAACCCTGAGATAGACACTCTTATTATCTGCATTTCAGAGATGAAGAGACCGAATCAGAGAGAGTGTGTTATTGGAATTAAATCCTGAAAAACTGACTGAGGAGCTTGTAACATTAACTACTGTGATGAGTAGCATGGTGAACTCTAATCTCTCTATAGGTGTTTATCTTCTGTTTAAGAAAACATTACCTTTAAAGCACTTTAGCAAAATAAAGTGGAATGTTGGTGGTTGCTGTGGCCTGCGTCTTCACACATGCAAAGCCTTTCCCAACACGGACACCCTACAGCAGTGAGACCTTACTTGCATCCAGGGGGGCTGTGAAGATGCATGAGCACCCAAGTCCATGGCTGACGTTCAGCTTTACACAGTGTTGTTCTGTCTATGGTTTCAGAGGACACATATCAACCATTATATTATCACACACAATAGTTTCTCTGCCCTCAAGAAATCCCAATTTATCCCTCCCTCACTCAACCCCTGGAAGCTATTTATTCTTTTCTATCTCTGTGGTTTTGTCTGTTTCATAATGTCGTACAGTTAGAAGTATTCAGTGTATAGTTAGCCTTTGCAGATTGCCTTCTTTCAGTTACTAATATGCCTTAAATTCCCTCTCTGTCTTTTCACAGCTTGAAAGCTCATTTCTTTCTTGTGTGAATTTTCCTTTGTCTGAATGGACTACAGTTTGTCCATTCATCTGTGGAAGGTCATCTTGATTATTTCCAAATTTGGGCTTGGAAGCTTGAATTATAAATAAAGCTTTCCTAAACTCCATTGCAGGTCTTTGTGTGCACATGTTTTCAGTTCATTTGAGTAATGCAGAGGAGTGTAGTTGCTGAATCAAACAGTAAAGGTGTGTTTAGTTTGGTAAGAAACTACCACGCTGTTTTCCAAAACACTGTGGCTTTCCACATTCCTACCAGCAGTGAATGAGTGCTGCTTACTAACCTTCCTCAGGAGCATTTAGAGCTGTTGGTATTTTGGATTTGTGTGCTTTAATTAACTGACAAGGAGTGGTAAAACATCATTGTCTTAATTTGCAACTCCTTAGTGATGGATGATGTAGGTATCTTTTCTTAAGCTTTCTTGCCATCTCTATACCTTCTTTGATAAAGTTATCTATTGAGGTATTTTGTGTACTTTTTAATCTGATTTTTTTAATTAGATGTTTTAGAAGTCCCTTATATGTTTTAGATCACAGACTGTTTCCAGCTGCGCCTCTTGGACATATTTTTCCCCCAGTTCTCAGCTTGTCTTCTCATTATCTTGATGTTTTCTTTCAGAGTCTAAATTTTAATTTTAAAGAAGTTCGGACTTAATTATTTTTTCCATGGATTGTGCTTTTCCTGTTGTATCTGGAAATCATGCTCATTCCTCTAGGCTCTGTCCTTAAGTAATCATCTAGAATATGACAGTTCTACATTGGACATTTACATCTATGACATATTATTGAGTTATTGTTTCTGACTCATATTATTTAAAGGTGGATGTCTAGTTGTTCTTGCCTTATTTGTCAAACAATACTTTTGTTCTGTTGTATTGTCTTTGTTTTTTGTCAGAGTTCAGTTGGCTACAATGATATAAATACTTCTAGGTACACGATGGTCTTCCTTTCATTGATTTGTGCTTTCACAGATACTGCTCTGCCTTGAGTACTATAGCTTATATTTAATCTTTAACGCAGATAGTATTAACCCTCTGGCTTTATTTTTCTTTACAATTGGTTGGCTACTTTAGATCTTTTACCTCTCCACACCATCTTCAGAATAAGCATGTTAGCAATCACAAAATAGCTTGCTTGGACTTTGGGATTTCATTGAATCCACACATAAATTAAGAAGAATTGATATTTTGACAGCATTAAGTCTTTCTATACATAAACATAATGTATATCTCCATTTATATAGGTTTTTCTCTAGTATCTTTAATGAAAGTTTAATAGGATTCACCATATAAATCTTGTACACAGATTTATGCCAACATATTTCAATTGGGGGCCTCAGTATAAATGGGAACTTGTCTTTCACTTTGAACTTCACTTGCTCATTGTTAGCATATAGGAAATCAATTGACTTCTATGTGGGCTTTGTACCCTATAACTGCTATAATTGCTTATTATGTCCAGGTGAATTTTTGTTGTTGCTGAGCCTTTCTGATTTTCTAGCCATATATTCATGTCATGAGCAAACAAGACGACATCTTCCTTCCTAATTTGTCTTTTATTTACTTTTCGTGTCTTATTGCATTATTAGGTTTTAGTAAAATGTTGAAAACAGTGTTTAGAGCAGATATACTTCCATTGATAAATCTTAGTGGTAAAACTCTTAGTTTCTTGCCATTAAATATGACATTAGCTGTTTGTGGAGATGGTCATATTAAGTTAAGGAAGTTAGCCTTCTCTTTTATCATAAATAGTTGCTGAATTTTGTTGATTTTTATGTCTGTTTAGATGGTGATATGATTTTCCTTCTGCAATATATATAACATTAATTGATCTTTGAAAATTGAGTAAATCTTTTATAAGTGGGATAAATTCCATTTGGCTATATTATGCTTTTATTTATATATTGCCTGATTGGATTTGCTAATGTTCTATTGAGAATTCTTACTCTAACATCCAGAAGGGACTGTCGAGATTTGGAACAATTTATTCCTCAGATGTTTGGTAGAATTTCCCACGGAACCCACCTGTGCCTGATACTTTTTGTTTTAGAAAGCTATTAATCACTGACTAAATTTACTTAATATTTAGAGGTTGTAAGCCACGTTTCAAATATTTACTTAGGATTTATTTATCTTTTGGAAAACACCTTCTTTCCTTCCTTCCTTCAGTGCCTTGTCTACACCAGATATTGCACTAGCACCTTAGAGATCATATTCACATGCACTACATTACTTAATTCTCACTGGAGTCATGTAAAATGATATTATTCAACATGTGTAAATATCATATTGTCTCCCTAGTATAAGAACTTAAAAGAGGAATTACATATAGAAAGTTACAACACAAATAAAAGGAAAGCGAGAACTTGAGAATTAGACAATAAGGAGTGGGCAAGGAGAAAAGCTGAGAAACATGACAGGGG
>NW_004524592.1:10169790-10180945 GCF_000260255.1 Octodon degus
GCTTATTTCTACCTTTATAAAATTATTTTTCCTACATATTCTGTAAGGTCTTGAAGTTCAACATACCAATATTTGATGGAAAATACCTGTTCCATGATATGCCAAAGATGTTTGATATTTAGAAAGATAGGGTAAACTGAACTGCATATATTGCAGGTTAATAATAAGCTTCTCTTCTGGAGGGTTAATAAACTAAGCAGCCCAAAATTGGAGAAAAGGAAGGTCTGCAAGGTCAGCCAACATTTTGGCCCTAGCTTTTCAAGGTCAGTGAAGACTCAGGACATAGGAGAACCTATACTGTAACAACATGTAACTCAGTTGTGCTCCAAATTTTCTGATCAAGAAGATCATGGAGCCACAGGAGAATGTGATCAATGATGTATAGTGTGCCTGGGGAGAGTCACATGGAGAGAAAAAACATTCACTCAGGCTTTCACAGAGAGCAAATTGGTCGAGCAGTGACCGTGACTCATCCACATAGCTGACACTGACAAAGGATGTACAAAGTGCGGTACAGGGCTATGGGATAAATCCTGAGGCTACTTGACTGACCACATCAGATACAAAAAGTTACATTTCTTGCTATATAGGTCTTGCTTTATCTTGGTCTTAACCACTCAGAAGAAAAGTATAAAAATGAGGTATATAAAGTAAAGCCATATTAATATGATGAGCTGTAAAAGGCTCAAGTCAATAACTTCTGAGGATAACCCACTAATATTATAGACTGTTAGACAGTGTTGGATTGTTTAGCTGAATTCAAACACCTTAGTATTTAGATGTCAATAGAATATTCACCTCTGACAGGACTAAACAAAAAAAAAGGCATACAAAGGAAAGATCATTTTATATTTATATATACAAAATAGCTAGGATAGATATACAGCTACTTTCGCTTAATTCAATGAGAAGAAAGAGGTGTACTAATAGTGTTTGGACAGGATATCCTGTCTGCTTCTTGTACTATAGATAATCACTAAGAAGATAACAATGTACAATGGATTGATTATCGAAACTGTCCTATTAATCAGCTTTGAAACTGTCTCATTCATATTTATTTCTCAATAAAATAAAGATAAAAAATAAAAAATCATATTATTCACATTCTATTAATGAAGAAAATAGACCAGGAGGAGTTAAGTAACTTCCAAGGAGTCAGAACTTGCGAGGAGATATGGAACTACCACTGTATCGCCAAGGCAGACAGTTACTGCACAGTTTAGTTCACTAGCCAGAAGGCTTTGCTCTACAAATGTGGTCACATTTTCATTGTAAGATTAGATAGCTGGTAACTCTTTTACCAAGAAAATATATACAGAATGGTTAGTGCATTAATAGCACCGGGATGTGAGCTTTTGGAGATGCCAGGATGCAGACCCTTGAATAGTGGTTCTAGGTTGGAGGAAATGTGTTAGAGATCTAATTAGCTGATTTTCAGTGGCTTTTATCTTTTACCCCATTTTTCAACTTCTATGGTGTTTCAGGTAAGTAGTGCCTCGACCAAAGGATTCTTATGTGATTAAATAAATTAATCCATTTAACAATGAACCCAATTTCTTACATAGTCAATTTCTAAAAAATGTTAAACACAGTAATTCAAAGCAAAGCAAAATCCCTACTTAGCTGCAATAACATTAAAAATAATTGTACAAAGAATAATTAAGTCATGCAGTCAGTATTTTTCTCAAACTATGTCAAACTACAAAATATTTTCATAGGACTAATTAAAACACATTTTTCCCACTCATGGCTACCTAAGCTCAACACTAGATACTCTATATTTTAATTTTTAAATATAGTTCATCTAGCATCATGTACAACCTTTTATTACTGTAACGAAAATGAGTTTCTCCATATAATTCTACTATTTTAAACTTGGAATTACATGCATTATTGCTATTATTAGTAATACTAGTACTAACAATTGAACTTAAGCAAAGCTCTCTGACCTTAAATTGTTTTTTTTGTTTTTTAAATAATTTTATTGAGAAACAAATAGCAACGAGACAGTTTCAAAACCAATTACTAGCACAGTTTCAATAATTGATACATTGCATATTTTTGTCTTAGTGGTTCTTCATTGTACAAGATGCAGACATGATTTCCTGTCCACAGACACTACTAGAACAAGTCTCTCTATTCATTGATTAAAGAGAATGCAGCTGTTTATCTATCCTAACTACTTTGAATATACAGATACCAAATGGTCATTCATTTGTATCCCCCTTTTTTGTTCAGTTTTGTCAGAGAATGGTATTATTGTTATTTATATATTGTAGGTACATGAATTCAGCAAAATATTCCAATATACTCTAATAGTTAATAATAGTAGTGGGTTTTCCGTAAGACTGGGAATGTCAGAAGTTGTTGACTTGAGCCTTTTACAGCTCAGCATATTAATATGGCTTTACTTTTTATACTTTATTTTTATACTTTTCTGCTAGATGGTTAAAACCAAGATAAAGCAAGACCTATATAACAAGAAACGTAACTTTTTTTTTTTTTTTTCAGAACCGGAGTTTCAACTCAGGCTCTTGCACTTGCCAGGGAAGTGCTTATTCCACTGAGCCATCTCCCTGGCCCAAGAAATGTAACTTTTGTATCTGATAAAATCAGTCAAATTCCCTCAGGATTTAGCCTGAAACCCTGTGCCGCAGTTTGTAGATCCTTTGTCAGTGTCAGCCACGTGTATGTGTCACGGCCATTGCTTGACCAGTTTGCTCACTGTGAAAGCCCAAGAGAATGTTTTCTCTCCATGTGACTCTCCTTAGGCACACTCTACATCATTGATCACTTTCCTCTGTGGCCCCATAATCTCCTTGATCAGAAAATGTGGGACACAACTGAGTTACATGATGTGACAGTACGGATTCTCCTATGTCCTGAGTCTTCACTGACCTTGAAACGCTAGGGCTAAAATGTCAGCTGTCCTTGCAGCCCTTCTTTTTCTCTAATTTTTGGTCTGCAAACTTAGTTTGTTAACCCTCCAGAAGAGAAGCTTATTAGTATTACCCTACAACATAGGTAGTTGAGATTAACCTCACTGTCTGAATATCAAACATTTTAAGCATAACATGGAACAAGTATTTTCCATCAAGTATTGATATGTTAAACTTTAAGTCCTTACAGAATATGAGGGAAAAAATTAAAAAATAGAAAATATTTTAAAATAGGAATAAACAGTTACATATTTTACACAGAAATTTAGAAATCTAAACATATACAGCATTGTAGAAGGACAGTCCTGGGGCTTTTATCTTCTTGTCTTTTGTTTTCATTTATTACCTTTTTTAAAAAATAAACATTTATTTGAGAGACAGTATGACAGTAATTGGTATGGCATGACAAGCAGTATGTACTTAGAGGAACAGAATGACAGGTATTCCAAGCATGACCCTACCATTACACATTGCTGTCTTCAGTGCAGTTGCTTAGTTCACAGGTATCTGCATATATAGTTAATCAGGGTGAGAATCCTACCAATTGACTGATAGTTTCAAAAACATGCTGAAAATTCTCAGGATCCTTGCTTTACCCATCTTGTGCATATAAATGCATGGCTTTGCCCCTGTCATGTTTCCTAGTTTTTCTCCCTGCCCTGTCTTTGTTGAGACTGTGCATGGTGGTGCATGCTTGTAAAACCAGCACTTGAGAGGCTGTAAACAGGAGAATCACCACGAGTCTGATCTGCATAGTGAGAGTCTGTAGACCGTTACTAAAATAAAAAAAAAAGTATTATTATCTTTAGCTTGTTCAAGTGGAAATCTCAGGATATAAGATTATTCAAATAACTTCCGATAGCTATAGCTCAGCGATCTAAGCTACTGACTGGCAAACACAAGGACCTGGGTTTAATCCCCAGCACCATATACTGTGCAGGCCCTGGAGCCCTGGGGGTGCTGTGCCAGTCCTAAAACCAGGAGTGGTGGCAGATACCTGTAATCCCAGCACTAGGGAGGCTGAGACAGGAAGATCACAAGTCTGAACTGCATAGTGAACACTGAATATGAATTTTGCAAGGAGGTTTAAGGAAATCTTTATGTTGTAATAATTTAAGAAAATATGTGTCTCAGCTATACTTCTTTCATTGTCGGGACGAATAACCGATACACAAAATGGAAGAAAGAAAGGTTTATTTAGCTCACAGTTAGTGGAGGTTTCAGTTCATACTGGGCTTGCTCCAAGGCTGAGTGGCACATGGTAGAGGCCAGTAGCTCATGGCAGAGGCCAAGAGCAAGAGCAAAAGGGCAAGAGGAGAAGTAACAGTGGTTACAGAGAGCAAATCTCTCTCTTCTCCTTATGTGGCCCAGGCTGGGTGTAGCACTCACACCCATAATCCCAGCAATACCCAAACCTATAATCCCAGCCTTGGATCATGAATTATTCTCCAACTGTAGAATTGCATCTCAATGATTGCATGAGGCTTTGGGGGGACAAATACACAAAAACCATAACAACATATTTATTCTTGTTTTTCATAGATCTGTTTCTAATATTTGCCTTTTATTATATTTTTAAATAGATAACTGTGCTTTGAAAAGAGTAATTTCAATATAAAAATACATGTTGATACAAGTAATATATTGAGACTGATTGTGTTAGAAAAAATACTATCATTTTATAAGGAAAGATACATGTATTCTCTAGTGTGTCCATAAGTCATAAAAGTCCAATCTACACATGAATTTTCAGGAGCACACTTCATGTCCTTATTAATAAATCAGCAAATACACCTTATAATAACACTAGTAGCTCTTACTTACTACTTACTAGAGCAATATATGCTAAGGACTTGTCCAAATATTTTATACTCCAATTAATCCACTCAATAACCTAATGGGCATATAGTCTTACTACTTTTAAAAAAAAGTAGTAGTAGGTAGTAGAAACAAAAATGTCCTTCTTATACTTCATAGCCCACTAAAGAAATCAAGACATAAATACATGAAAAGCAAAATAATATACTATTGAATAAAAAGGCATGAGGTATTACAAACTAGTGCCTTTCTAAATGCCAATTAAATGGTGTTCAGAGTCTTTTGAGGTCAGAGGTGGGCATGATGGTGGACACTTGTGATCCCAGTGCTTGGGAGGCTGAAGCAGAAGGATTGTGGTGAACTCGAGTCCAGGCTGGGCTACATAGTAAGTTCAAAGCCAATGTGAATTACAGGGCAAGCCCTGATCTCAAAAAAAGTATCCTGAGGTTTACTGAAGTCAGGAAAGAAATCATCCCAAACTCAAGCACAGCCAATAATAACAACCACCATTTTATTATCCATTGCATTTGTCAGACTATTTTAAGACCTAGGTCTCTATATCTGTACATCTATTTATATATCTCTCTATTGATACACTGTTCGTTTAAACCTAACAATGATCTTTAAAGTAAATACCACTCATCTATGTTCCTTTTGTTCTGAAGACTTAGGTACACACAGGCTAAATTTTTTTTACTACGCCATAAAAATAACTTAAAATATTTATTAGACCATTCTAAAATTGGCTACATTTGATTTGAACTGCAAAGTGAGCAACAGTAGGCATTAGCATTAGGAAGGAAGTCACTAGAAAATAACTGAAGCCTTTTTCAGAATGTGGGGGATAGAATAAAGGAAACAAATGAAGAGGCTGTCTTCCCAGCCGCTTTCCCTTCGTTGCCCACAAAGGCATCCAGCCCTTTGTCTTGCCAGGGAATGTGGTCACTGAAGACACTTTCTCCCTCGCACGAGGAACAGGGTGCTACACTTCCTGTCTTTGTGTAGTTTAGTAAATGTTTGGATTTTTTATTATCACAGTTATCTGTTTGGCGGAGCATGGAGAGGAGAACATCCACTCAGCGTCTGCATAGGGATTAGTCCCAAGACTCCACGATGCTCAAGTATAGAATATTGTAGGATTTGCATCTAACCGAGGCAATCATCCTGTATATTTTAAATCATCTCTGAATTAGTTATAAACCTCAATGCAATGTAAATGCTTTGTAGATAGTTCTTATGAGGTCTTGTGCAGTATTCCTTAATAACAAGGGGAAAAGCTTAGACGTTTTCAGAACAATAGTGCCGGGGAGGGAACATTCTCAACCCAAGGCTGGTGGAAGCGATGTCTGTGGATAGGATGGAATGACTGTATTCAAGAAAGCATAGCTTGTACCTGGTGGATTTCAGACTCTCATGAACAGCGCCCCCTAGGAATGTTACAACAGAGAGTAAAGAAACCCAAATGCCATCAAGAGCTGGCCAGCATCTGGATTTTCCCCTAGCTGAAGTCCACAAAACGGGAGTGTCAGTTCCTAAAGCCACCATTGGCGGATTAGGTCCATTCAATATACAAAAGTTTCCATATTAGAATGGTCTTGAATTTGAATGAAAACCTAAAAGCGCTTGTCATTTTCGTACAAACTAATACACAGTACTTAAACCTCAGACATTCTAATACTTAGTTCGAGTGCATTTTTAAACCATATACTTAGAAAAGAAATTTTGGATTTCTAGGCAATTCTTGGGTGATGCATAATACATGCAGACAGGGAGAGCAAAAGCTGGACTACCTCCCAAATTACCACCACACATCTCGCCAAGTGAGTGAGGAGATTATTACACTTTGTGTATTCTTTCTAAACAGAAATTCATAAGATGTTTAACAGAGAAAATGATCCTTTGGGGTACATTATTAATAAATGCTGTAGATCAAAGATTGTCTGGTGAAATTTTGACTAGAATGTTGAAAGAGGCACAAAATAATGAATCTAAAGGCAAATTTTGTATTATAAGTACTTAGTGGAGAAAGTCACATGAATATTTCATGTAGTAATATATTTCAATTTTTATTTTTATGCTTACAAAATTAACATATACTTTAAGGGAAGAGTTTAGGAAGTATGGAGAGGAGAAAAAGAAGTAGAAAAATGAATAAAAGGTAAGGAATAATTCCCAATATTTCCATCTTCTTGAGTTAAGGGCTGTTGATATTGGCACATATCTTCCTTCAGTCTTATGCAGATGTCTGTATTTACCAGAGATTGTATCTATGAATAATTTCGTATTCATCCCTTTGCATTCTAAAGCTGACGACAGACATTTCCTCAAAATAATGCAAAATAGCCAGTAATAATGGCACAATCCCAGGATTTGGGCGGCTAAGGCAGGAGTATTCCCATGAAATCAAGGTCAGCCTGGGCTGTGAGTTCAAGGCCAGCCAGCAGTACATAGCAAGACCTTGTCTTTAAAACAAGAGAAAAAGAAAAAGAAAGAATAAATGCAAACTCTTTCTTAACACTACTTTTAATGACTGCATAATGGTTGACATCATTTATTTTAAAATTTTCTCCTATTCTAGATAGAGCTGTTTCCCTTTTGGGAGTCTTGTCATTTTAAATAATTCTACAGCTAAAACTTTTTGTATAAATCTTTATTCTCATTCTTGACCTAGATAGAAAAAAAAAGTCAAAGAGGGCTAAACATTCTTAAGTCACTTGGTTGATATTGCTAAATCTTAAGTGATTTTGTAGATGTACACTTTTTGGTGGTCTGTCTGCCTAAATGCTCAAGATAAAAGTTACAAACTTATATCCTTAATTAATTTTAGATTTTTCCAGAAAATCATCACATGTGGTGGACAAAGGCTTTCAAAAGTTTCAGGTAATCTATGTTTTGAGTTGGTAACTGTCATACAAATGTAAACAGTATTTTATACAAGAAAATAAAGATAAAAAATAAAAATCCCACAAAAGACATGGTCAAGCAAATTTGAAATGTTTTTCTCAAGCTTATGAGGAGCTCCAGAACATATGCTGTCGTACCTGAGTTTCTGCCTGAGCCCAACCATTTCTTTAATTTAACCTGGTTATGCCAATCTTTTTCTTTAAATAACAGTGTTATGTAAGTTCACTATGGAATGTTTGCACACTGGACAATATTTGAGGGAAGAGAAAAAAACCTCATCTACCAAAAATAACAATTATCTCTTGGAGTTTTTGTTTTGTGTTCTACTGTATGAAATGTTTTTCATTAGTACACTCTTGGATTACATATTGATTACATTTGTCATAGAGAGTTGGTGTGTACACACAATGCATCTTAATTTTTTCTGACTTCCCCTTCTTCTCTTCTCTGTCCTGCTGCCTCCATCTCTTCAGCCTCTTCCCATTTGTAACATACCTATCTCCCTGTTTCCTCCACAGCAAAATAAAAGATAGGTAATAACAGAAGCAATTACCTTTTGGCATATATTTTTGTTATGGTTTGTGTCTAGTTGTCCTCCCAAAGCCTCATGCAGTCATGGGGCAGACTTCTAGAGTTGGTGATTACCTGATGATACACTGGGATTATGGGTGTGAGTGCTACTCCCAGCCACAGGGGGATAACCTGAATGCAATTTAAGGGAGACAGACTTGCTCTCTGCAGCCATTGTTGCTTCTCTCTTTTGCTCGTGCTGTTTTGCTGCTTTCCGCCACCATGAACTGCTACCCTCTGCCATGTGCCAGTCTACCTTGGAGCCAGCTGAGTATGGACTGAAACCTCCAGTTACTGTGAGCTATATAAACCTTTCCTTCCTTCATCTTGTGTGTTGGGTATTTGTCCCAGCAATGAGAGAAGAGTAACTGAGGTAATTTGTTCTTTTATTTTTCTAAGTATTTTATCACATTTTGTATTCTGTGTCATTTCCTTGGCCTAAAGGGAAAGTGTTTTGAATTTTTCATAATTATTCATCCAATAGATAAATAATATCTTGTTGCCATATATCACATATCAGCATTTATATAACTTACTACAGTACATTTAATTATTTCCAAGTATCATACTATTTATATTATAAATAATGCTGTATCTCAATGTATAAAATTCTCTCCATACTTTATTTCCTTAATACAGATTTTCCAAAGCAGGGACAGTAAGCCAAAAGACCGTTAAGTTTTAAGTTATTTGATATTTTCAAGCACCCTCATTTTTTCTACCTGAAATATGAGTCTTTGTCTCTAATTTATGAATTGAGAATCTTAAGATAAAAATTAGTGCACTGTCTATCTGGAACCAAGTAAAACAAAATGAGAAAGAAATGTCTAAACAGGTTTTTGGTGTCAAATAGATACTGGGATCTCTTTATGTATCCGAAATCAGGCTATTAGAACATGGAATAAGCTGAGGTCACATATTTAGTCTGGGACAGGGTTCAGAGTAGGTTTCTATTTTGTGAGAACAAGTTTGTTAAAAGATTAACCATAATGCAAAGGAAGAAACACTAATTATAACTATACTTCATAAAATATGCCAAAGGATCTATATATATGAGCTATATGTGAGCAAGAGAAAATATACTTATACTTTATAAGGAAGTTATACACAAACACAGTTTAACATACAGGTTTAGAGAAATTGTAATTGCTTAAGAATAGACAAAGTTCACAAAAATGGAGAAATAACATGATGAACAATATATAAAATAATGAAATAATAAGCAAGAAAAAACAGTTAACCTTATTATAAACCAATAAAACACACAGGGATTCAGCAGCAGGTATTTGTCATTTGTCAAAGTGGCAAACACATGAAACATGCTTTCACTTGCGATTGTTGGCAGTGTAAACCGAGGGACCTTTCCAAAGGGCAGCTCCATAATTTGTGGTGAGATCCTTACATCCGCTTAGCCCCTGACATAGTGTTCCTATTTCTTATAACTTGTAGTAGGGAAATAAATTTTTGAAAGATTTGCAAAAATAATGTAGCTGGTTGCTCATTATGACATTATTTATAAAAATGAAAATGTAGAAATAATAAGATGATGTAGTATTATTAGCAACTGTAATATGTTTTGAATGAGTTATGAATGCCATAGGACAATATCTACAATACCATTTAATGGAGACATTTCAGCAACCATACTATAAACATAATTTGCTATTTAGCTATAACAGTCATCTTAGAATGAAATTATTTTATGATTTTAAACATTTTTAATTTATTAAGAATTAGGATGCTATGATTTACCAAATGAAAATTATGAAAAGAAATACAGAAGTTTTATTACAATTTCCTCTTGTTGATTATAAAACATGACATATCTACTGGTATCTCTCATGTGTTGTGCTAGGAAATGGTTGTTAGATATTTATTTATTCAAGGATTATTAAAGTAGTGTTCAATAATAAAACTTTAGTGATCTTTACTATTCTCATGTGGTATGTATTGATAGGGAGGGAGGGAGAATCCAGCTGTATTGATCTTGTAAAGAAAGATTAACAGTCTAAATCATGATGGTCAGCCCTCTGCCTGTCTCCTGCTCACCTACCATATTCCAGCCCCCAGGAGCCAGCACTCCCCAAAGAAAAAGGTCCCCAGTACAAGCCTCATTCTTCTTTAGAGAGAGCTAGAAAATCCTGAGCCTCTTCCGGCCCTAGGTCAAGGTCCTTGACTGTGTAGAGATGTTGCCCCACAGTCAGGATAAGAGAAGCCAGCCATTGGATATCTCAGCAGAAATGGACTTGAGCGATTGCTTCACTGACTCCATTGAGGCCTCAAAAAGCTTCTCTAATGGTAAACATTTTATCATTTAATATTTCATTTCTCCTCTAAAAACGGATTTATACCAACTCCTGAGTCTACCAGATGGAGAAAGAAATTTCTTTTCTTGGTAAAGGACCCCTGGAGCCCCTGTCACTGTTGTCAGGAGCTGCCACTCGGCTCTTCCTTCCACTCTGGCCTGCTGAACAGGAAAGGTGGATCCCCTTCTGCTCTTGTTACAGCATGCAGAGGCAGTACTTAGAGTCCCACTGCTCTCTGCAGCCAAGGCTTCTTTGGGACCAAGTGACTTTCATAGTTCTGCTGGAACTAATTTTAAACCCATGCCTCCCAAATCTTAGCAGCAAAATAGTGTCCCCCCTCCTTTGTTCCCCCCAGCAACCCATCAGATGTGCCTGAGTCTCAAGCAGTTACCAGTCAAAGTAGAGTTGCCCCTGAAAGGGTATTTGAGCAGACAAATTTGCGTGCAGAGCTGGGAGAGGATGGAAATGGAGAGCTAGTTATGTGGGAGCCTACTATGCTACAGAAATCAAGGAAGGAAAATATTTTAGAGGCCGGGGAGATGGTTCAGTAGGAAAAGTGCTTCCCTGGCAAGCACTAAGGGCCTGAGTTCAATCCCTGGTTCTGAAAAAAAAAAAAAA
>NW_004524592.1:10181045-10184251 GCF_000260255.1 Octodon degus
AAAGAAAGAAAGAAAGAAAGAAAGAAAGAAAGAAAGAAAGAAAGAAAGAAAGAAAACATCTTAGAAAGTGGGAGTTACCAAAAAACATAACAACTTTGGGGCTGGGATTCAGTGGGAGAGCTCTTGCCTTGCATGCACAAGGTCCTTGGTTCCATCCCCAGCATGACCAAAAAGAAGTGGGAATTACTCACTGAGTGTAATGTTTAAGAATTTGAGTTAATGAGAAGAGGGGCCTGTGAGACAGCTCAGTGGACTAAGCACCTGCTTTGGCAAGCTCAGGGACTGGGGTTTGATCCCTGTACCACATGCCTGCACCAGTCTCACTCCGGGGCATGCTGAGTTGGCCACCAAGACTAGGCATGGTGATGCATGCCTGTAATCCCAGGGCTAGGGAGGCTGAAAACGGGAGGATCACTATGAATCTGAGCTGTGTAGTGAGGTACATTTTTAAAAAAATGTACCAAATACACTTTTTTTAAAAAATGAGGATTGGAAACTTAACCTCTTACTATATTGCTCAGATTGGAAGTTCCTGGGAATCTTGAAGAGCACAGTGTCTGAGGACATATGGCAGGGACAAAAGCCCATCTGATTCTGCTTCTAGAAGGAAGGAGAAGCAAGAAAGTGGGGAAGCAAGTACAGGAAACTCAGCACAGCTTGCCTAGGACAATGGCACCCGAAAGGAAACAGCGTTGCTCTGGCCTTCCGTCACTCTCTTGAGCAGTAGCTAGCTTGCCAATGTTGAATTTGCATCTTGGGGCAAAATGCATTGCCTACAACACTTTTCCTCTCACCCAAGAGAGGAGAAGCGCAGACATCTCTCTAGGGTAATTCTGGGACCTAAGATTTCATGGCGCAGTCAGTTCCAGAGGTCGGGGAGTGGTAGTGGGAGTAGGAGTCGAGGGGGTTCTCTTTTTATTTCCTGCCAAGATGGATGTAGGATAGAATGATGCACCGGTGTCTAAGCAAATATCAAAGCCAGAATAGGATCCTCACCACCATCAAGGTGGTAAACTATGCAGTTGTTCTGAAACAAAAGAACATAAACAAAAATAAAAATACACAAAAGTGTCATCAAATAACACATGCCAACTGTTTGTAGATACCTGCAAATAAGTTTTCAAATGTGCTGCAAAGGCATTTAGCATTACTACGCAGGGTTTTTCTAACAGTTGCTGGTGATTGGATTTTCCTCAATCCCCGTGACCAATTTCACTGTAATATGTGGTCTCCTGCCAACCCCAGTGGCCAAAGATTATCTTTCTGTGAACTTATGGTTCGTGAGCAATAACCCGGAGGACTCGGGGCCAATGAACTGGAACCATGGGCTTCTTTCTAACAAGGGTGAATTATTATCACATCTTTCCTGGTGATTAGATTATTTCTTATCATCGTGTTTTATAGCCTTCTAGTTAGTCATCACAATACAATTTATTCACAATAATAGTGTTTCTTATTATTGCTGTTTTATAGTTCCTATAGCAGTAAAATTTATTCTCAACTCTATTATTACAATATTCAACTACTAATGGAATTCTTGTTTTTATTTGATTGTGTTTTAAAGCCATAACAATAAAATTTATATCTAAAAATATTACTGCAAGTTTTATGCTCCTTAAACCACTTGATAGCATTCCTACAAACACATGTGGTTCTTTTTGAGTGCAAAAATATAAACATTGTCTAGGAAAAGAGGAGGGGGTTGAGTCCTATTACAGTGAGACTTGTGTTCTCTGATAAATTAAGTAGTGGAATGAAAGAATCTTAGAAAGAACTGATTTACAGGAGCATTAAATTGTAATTAGCAGACACGCTTATTTTTTTTAAATGTCTTGTGTTACTACCTGCCAAGGCACACACATTTCCACTACCTCCATCCTCCAAAATGATGTGCTCTTAGAAAAATCTCCATGATTTCTCTGGATTCAAATTTGCATAGGAGGTTGATGCATTAGCTGGAAAAAGGCTACTATGAAATGCTATTGCTGAAGGCCAAGGTTATGCTGATGGTGAACAGTGTGGGCGGATTGAGACCTGGAAGGCACACAGCCAGATCAACTAACCACCTTTGCTCCTCCTTCGTTGCTGGCACTGACCCTGGACACAAGGACATTATAGTACACCTCATTATGTACTGTTCATCTTTTATGCCTAGAACACCAAATCAAAGGAACTAGAACATGAATTATAATCCACCCAGTGGAACAAAGTACTGGTAAGTTTCAAGCAAGAGATGTGTCAGATCAGCAGTAATTACAGTCTAGTTAAGGGCTTGGTCTCAAGTGAAAGACTGACTTATGCTTACAAGGAGGGAGAGAAGCAGATTGGGTAGAGGTACATGCTGGCTAATGTTCAAGTGATAGCCTTAGTAGGAAAGGAAGCAAGATCTATATTTGATTTCTGAAGCAGCGCCAAGGACAGGTTCTTGCTCTGACAGAAGGTTCGATAGATTGTTGCTATCTTCTAAAGCAGTAAATGAGTGGGTGACTAGATGGATGCATGGATGGACAGGTAGAAGGATGAATACATGTGTGCATGTCTGGGTGCACAGATGCATGAATGGGTGGACAAAACTGTGTCTATGCTCTTGGTAGATGCCATGAATCCACTGGCTGGATCTAATCACTCAACATATACAGGTAGATGTGTGGCATGCTGAGATCACCTACCTCCCTTTACCCAGATATGGCAGCTGTACAGGTGCACAATTCAGATGTCACTTTAAAAGAAAAACTGCTGGTCATCTCTGGGCAGGAAGGGTGGGGGTGATTCTTCAGAATCTAACTCAGTAATTCAAGCCAAAACTAAATACTACTTGGGCATTCCTGCTCAGTGAATTGGCAAAGAAGTTCCCCAAGTGCTGAACATTGTCCCTATTTATGAATAATGTATCTATGGGGATCCTCTTGAAGTTGCACAACAAGCTGAAGCCCTTCCCACCCAATTCCCCCTTATTCCCCTCTTTTCACAGCTGTCAGCCTTGGATCATTGATAGAAGGTTTTCCTCTTGAAGTTGCACAACAAGCTGAAGCTCCTTCTCCTTCTCCTTCTCCTTCTCCTTCTCCTTCTCCTTCTCCTTCTCCTTCTCCTCCTTCTTCCTTCCTCTTCCTCTTCCTCTTCCTCTCCCTCTTCTTCTTCTTCTTCTTCTTCTTCTTCTTCTTCTTCTTCTTCTTCTTCTTCTTCTTCTTCTTCTTCTTCTTCTTCTT
>NW_004524592.1:10184451-10186818 GCF_000260255.1 Octodon degus
CTTCCCCTCCTCCTCCTCCTTCTTTTTTTTCTTCCTCTGCCCCTTCTCTTTCAGAAGAATTATACCCCCAGAATTTTACTCTGTCATGTTATCTTCATCTCAAAAGATCCAGCCAATATCCCAGGCAGACTCTAGGACCAGTGGGAATAAGTTAAAACAATTCATCTGAGTCACAGGGTTCTTTCTAGACTTCATGCATAATTAAATGCAGAAGTAGTCTTCATGCTTGGAAATAATGGGTAATCCTACACAAACCAGCATCATCAAGCTTTTAAAACACGACCAACAAGCTACAGAAAGTCACATGCCAACTAATGCACAAAACTGATCAGTTGGCTTAGAAGAAAGAAGGAAAAGGCATTTTTCTTTAGCATTGCTCACTTGCCCTCACAGCTCACAGCTCACAGCTGTGTGACAAGAGTGGAGTCTTCAACCTTTTAGAAAAAATAAGCTTCTTCTCTAGCATTAAAGTAGCTTCCACTTGGGACATCAGGGGAAGAAAGGAAGCAGGAAGGGAGGGCAAGCTTCAGCAGTGGAGATGGAAGGGTGTATTAGTTTTCAACTTTTGGGACACAGTGCTTAATAGAGCAATTAAATGGGGGAGAGATTTAATGTAACTCAAAGTTTGGGAGGTTTCAGCCACTTGTCAGCTGGCTCCAAAATGTCAGGGAGATAGAGAGAGCATGGTGTAAGAACATCGAAGAGGAAAGCTAATTTATGGCAGTGGGGGAACGTCAAGTTGAAGAGAACAAGGCAATGGACCAGGTCATGCCTCCATGATCCACTTCCTCCAGCTAGCACCCCCTCCCAATAGCCTAAAAGTCTAGGAATTTATCAATTGGTTTACCCATTGATGAAATTAGTACCTTCATAATGTTATTTTACTCTGCCAGGAGACTCATTCTGGTCAACTTGATCTGTCAAGATTACCCAATGCAGAAGGCCAGAAGACAGAGTAGAGCTCTGAGAGGAGCTTGGCTTTCCCATAGAACCCCCAGCAACACGCCTGGGCATGGAGGAAACAGAGAGAGAACCACAGAGGGAGGTGGTAATCAGCTTGGGAGCTACCACTAGATCCATCTCTTCCAATTTGTCAATAGTTTATTCAGCATCAGCCATCAATTAATTTTCAAAGAGAACATTTCTGATTCACCCCTGAAGGTCATCACCCTGGCAAATGTGATAAAGAAAGTTCTCATTATTACAGATTATGAGATTCATTGTTGGAATCTTGCCATATTATTAGTGAGGGGCACTAGGTTAAAAAGTGGATGTCTTGGGTCCTGATTCTGGTTCCAATGTTTATTAGCTATGTGGCTTAGGGCAAATATCACCCATCTTAGCTTAAAAAACATCTATGTGGGGGATGGGTGTGGGTGTGGGTATGTGTATTTGTGTGGAACAACATAGTAAATGAATGAAGTAGTGTATGATAATCCCTTTGGAAGACTATAAACAAGCAAAATGTATGAAGTGATTACCATCAACTTTAACAATAATGATCTATGTCTAGATTATAGTTCTATACAGTTGTACTCCAACATGACACCACACACTACAGAAGACAAAAACCAAATGTCCCAAACAGAAGATGTGGGTCTGTATATATACAGATTTTTGAAATGTAACACATATTTGAAATGAGCTGTATCTTAGCTACTAAAATCAGTTATACATCATTTACTTCATCCTAGCTTTCAGTTTATAGAGGAACAACACTTTCCAGCATAATTGACTTTTTTCTATAAAAATGTCACTAATCTAATGCAATTCATGTATTCCTATTCCTGTGAATTTACTCTATATCTCTAAAATAATTTCTATAAAAGGATAGAAATGAGCCTCCTACTTTGTTTCACAAATTGAGAATTAATTTTATATGCAGTCAAGCAACTGCTACTAAAATTATGGGGTTTAATAAATCCAAATATATTCCAAAAGTTCAACTCCACACTTACACAAAGAGATCACCTAGATTTCACAAGGTTTTTACTTGTAACTTCTATTCCTGTAATTATTGTGGATGAGGGTTGGGCATACTTTATCTTCACTTGCCTATGCATGTATGGCTTCTATCAGCATTTCCTTTACTCCCTAGAAAGATGCCATGTGGCTCATCTGGGACTCTTAGCACTTAACAGAAGTGACAGAGTAATAAATAAAGTTGACAGAATTATTAGTATAACAAAGCACAAACAACCTTTGTGGAGTAGAACCAATTATTGACCCCAATTACAAAAGAGAGAGAGAGAGAGAGCTGGGGAGATGGCTCAGTGGAATAAGGGCTTCCCTGGCAAGTGCAAGGGCCTGAGTTCAATCCCTGGTTCTACCAAAATAAATAAATAAATAAATAAATAAATAAATAAA
>NW_004524592.1:10187458-10196537 GCF_000260255.1 Octodon degus
TATTGGAGATCACAGGCAGTTGTGCCTTGGGCTGGTCCATGTCAACAAACGTGCAAGGTATAACTCAGACCAAGAAAGGAGCCAGAGCAACAGAAAAGCACTGCAAATGGATCAAACACAGAAAAGCAACAAGGGGAGAGAAGAGGCTGATTACTCAGGCTTTCAGCATTTAAAGCCCAGACATCTCTGTTTTAGGTGCCTTCACTGAGTCTCCCAGGGCTCCTGTGCTCTTATCTAGGGCACGGCATGGCTAAGACTTTTGTTATTTTATCTTCTACCTCTTTTAGGATAATGGAAAAAGGAATAACCCTTGGGTGTTGCTTAGAGTTAAACTGGAGCAACTTATTCAGCTCCTCTGTTTCTAACTGTGCTGATGCTGCTGTCTTCTGAATGTGCTCCTGCCCTCAACTTCATATATGAAACTTAGTCCTCAGGGCAGAGATGTTGAGAGGTGAAGCCTTTGGGTGCAGTGATGAGGTCAAGGAGGCAGAGCCCTCCTGTTTGGAATCAGCGACTTAGGAAAGGACCAAAGGGGGTGCAGATATTCTCTGTAAAGTAGACAGCCCTTGGCAGACACAGATTGTGCTCATCTTGGATGTCCCAGCCACTGGAACTGTGAGCAATATATTTCTCTTGTTTATAAATTACTCAATTTAAGATATTTTGTAAAAGCATCTCAAACAGACTACCCAAGATTTAAAATTCAAATGTGAGTCAAAGACTAGTAATATCAACAGGACCAGACACTAAGAAAGGTAGATGTTCTGAGCTATCTCTAGGCCCCAGACCTTCCCATTGCATTACCTTGTGTCTTTTCACTTATTGTGGGCCCTATATACCTCTATTAGTGCTCTCTGAACACCCTAGGCAAAGCTGGGCTTCTACCCAATCCTCTTCTCTCAGTCTGGAGCCCTAGTCTCGGGATAGCAGAAAAGCCTGCTGTCTCCCATCATCAGAAGGACATGGCAACTTGGCTTGGACCATTCTTTTTATTCCTAATCCCTAGAACAGAGCTTAACTCTACCTAGAAACCACTGACTCCATGACTGATACTATTTTCATAACTGTGTGGAATTATAGCCATGTTGAACATTTCTCCACAAGCCACATACTTCAGCCCAATTTACCCTCTGTTTTCTCCTCAAAAGTCACAGAAGCCTCTCTAGACAAAGCTTTAGTGTCTCTGACATTTTGTTTCTTCATCAGCAAAACAAAGGCAAAAATCACCTCTTGGAGAGTTACTGGGAGGTATATAGCAGCCCAAAATACCCATTTAAATTGTGTACCTCATAGTTCACCAACTTGGTATCACTTTGGAATCCTATGTGTAGCTTTTTCTGCCTCCTTAGACCATTATATTAGAAATCCTGGCTGGGAGGAGCTTGGAATTTTTTTTTTTTTTTCGGAACCGGGGATTGAACTCATACCCTTGTGCGTGATAGGGAAGCACTTATTCCACTGAGCCATCTCCCTGGCCCCAGGAGCTTGGAATTTGCTTTGTTCTCTTTACATATCTTTTACTAATGGTTAATCAAATGTGAGAACCACTAGCACTCATTGTACTGTTTGTTGTGAAGGCCAAATAAAAATAGCTGCGTTTTAAATTTTCCTAAACACACTTGTTCCAAGAGTAAAACTCTCTAAACAGGCCTTGCTGATGTCCACCATAGTTTTTCTTAGGTTGCGTCCTTCACTGCACAATGCTTCAGGAATTTGAATTAGATTAATTCTGCTAAGGGCACCCTCAAGTTCCTTCAGACAAGGTGAAGCCATTAGGGCTTCACCTAATTTAACTGCTTCAGCTGTCACTTTAAAAAGGTTTTAATTATTACTAAAATAATGAACTCAAGACTGGGAGATGTTTTTCAGTGGTACACCACCCTGCAGGACAGTACTGCTAAGTGCTGGGTCTAGGAACAATAAAGATGATTTAAAAAATATTTTATTATTATTTGTTTATTTGATACAGTCTCACCTCATAGTTCTGACCCGTAGTGATCCTCCTGTCTCAGCCTCCCATTCTGGGATCCACTGGTGTGTGCAGTACTGGGGATCAAACTCAGGTCCTTGCTCTTGCCAGACAGGCACTTAGACCACCAAACTATATCTCCAGCCAACAAAGATGATTTGATTATGGTTCCTACTTTCCAAAGCAAGATAGTAATTGTGACCAAAAGCTATGAGAGCTGCAAAATATGAGCCCAATGATCATGCAAATATCATTTCAGCTATTTCAAAGCAAAGCTATCCTAAAAATATTTAACATCAGTATTGTGGATTAAGAGCCAAGTTCTAATATATTTCCTTTTATCACTTAAAAACCTAATTTTCAAGTAGTACCTACTTATTTATTTAAATGTTTTGTCCTTCCTTGCCCTTGATGATAGGCAAGTTCCATTGGATTGCGAGGAATTCACTGAGAAGGAGAACTTAGGAAACATCTGGACTGCCCAAGGTTACTGTCCAGCCCTGGTTCAACCCACCCCATGGCAGCACTCCAGATGTTCTCCTCCTCTGGCCACCTCTCAAATTCCAGCCAGCCAGCCCTCGCAGAAGGTCGTATCAACAAGCCTCTTCCCAGCATCTTTAACATCTTCATGCCAGCTTTGTCCACCTTACACATCCCCTAGGCACCTTGAGTCATTCATAGCACCTGCTTAGAAGCAAAAAATCTGGACAAAACTGTAGCTGAAGGTTGCCTTGATGGATAAGATGTGTGGAAGGCACAAAATGTCAGTTGTTATAGAGGCAGACTCCTTCATGGAATGAGAGTCAGAGATTCCCTGGTGAGGAGGGCGGGGGAATGCAGATATCTAAGAGGCCATGAAAGATCTCAGAGAAGAGCTGAACTTGAAAAAGAAAAAGAAATCTTTACTATGGCCAATCGAATCAGCATGGGACAGGTGACACATTTCCTGCTTCCTCCAGGCTTCTTTTATCTCACTCTTCCCAAATTAAGAGATCTGGAAGTAGACGAGAGAGAGAGAGAGAGAGAGAGAGAGAGAGAGAGAGAGAGAGAGAGAGAGAGAGAAATGAAAACCAGTGATGCCCTTTTCTCTTAACACTTGAGTTCAGCCTGCATTCGGCTGGAACTGAGCAAAGGGAAGTATTTAGTATTTAGTACTTTATTGGACTGAACATTTGGACTGCTGAGTGTAAGACCTTTTATTAAACTGAAAGTGACCATAAATGTCACAGACTTATATTGACTTTCATTGAGAGACTGAGTTCAACCAATAAATCTGAGAAAGCATAGGGGGACTTCCACTTCTCTCAAGGAAGTAAAAAGTCAGAAGAGACTGGTGTTTTCATTCCTAGCAACAAGAGCTCTCCAGAGAAATTACTAAAATGTAGTTGTAATTGGTTTTTGAAAAAAATGTTGCCATTTATTTATATTTTCACTCTACAGAGAGCTGAGGACACAAGAAACGTGGATGAATTAACTTTCAGAGACTGAAAAGTCCTCCCTAGAAGTACCAGAGACCAATAGTTGTGTTCATTCCTAGCAGAACAGTGGGAGGAATGTCTGATGTACTCAAGAACAAGAAAAAGCCAAGCAAAATTTAAATGTTTAATGGTGGGCTGGGGATATAAGTATAAGCTTTCCTTCATGTAAAAACAAACTTTCAATGGCCACATTTACACTGGCATAGTAGATTTTAAATCCAAGGATCCCCAGCCACAGAACGAGTGAGCACCAATTTAGGAAGGAACTCAGCTTGTGGAGCTTGGAGTACTGGGAAGGCCAGGGACAGGGCAGAGAAACTGAGAGAAGCCACCTTGCAGATCTTCAGGAAGAGTATGGAGCCAATGAAATGGTAAACATGTTTATATATATGAAATTATTGATTGTAAAAGCAAAAAAATAATAGTGATGTATTTTGAGGCTTATAATTATATATAAATAAAATTTATAAAAAAATTTTTTGTGGTACCAGGGATTGAACTCAGGACCTTGCATTTGCCAGGCAAGCACTTATTCTACTGAGCTATCTCCCTGGCCCTAAAATTTATAACCAGAAGGACACAAGTGTGGGTGGAGAGAAGGAGCTTTCCTATGCCACTGTAAGGCTCTATACTTTATAATAAAATTAAATATTATCTGGATGTAAACTATGTTAAGAAAGATGCATAATTAATATCTATAGTAAATAAGAAATTATAGCTAAAGAATGAATAGAGGAGTTAAATTTAAGCAAATAATCATATTTCTTAAAAGAGGAATAGAGAGGCTAGATGAGGGAGTCAGAAATAAAAAGCAACATGTTAAATTCAGACTCAACCATACATGTGGTGGATTTCTAACAGGTGGTTAACTTTTTATGCCCAGCTGAATTAAGCTAGTGTGGTGCTGGGTGCAGGAGCCCCACCTGAGGATTGTTGCTAGCAGCATAAAGGCAGAACAGGAGAAGCTGCCAAAATGCTATTAGGGATGTTGTTCGGAGTAGCTGTTGGAAGCTGCTAGTTCTCTTGGGCTGTTCTACTGAAGGAACATTGTCATGCTGGCTTTCCTGATAAACTTTGGAGAAGCTTGGGTCCTCATCTTAAGCATTGATTCCTGGCTCTGGAGGGGAGGATAGTGCACCGCTTAGCCTCATGAAGCTTGTCATATTGGCTTTCCTGATGGGAACTCGGCTGTCCTCATGGCTGGAGGAGCTCAGGACCTCGCTGTTGCTGAGATGGCTGTGGTACTTTTGGGGGAGCTCTGGTGCTTACCCTGAGCATTGCTTCCTAATTCCAGTTCAGATCCCTCAACCTGCTAGCACAGATCCTTCATCCCACTGGCGCAGACGTCCTAGCTTCCACCACTGACCTTTGGGCCTTTGCAGAACAGGTCTGTGGAGTAGGATCTAGGCCCGCAGCTGGAATCTCTAGTGCTTACCTGTGTGTTGACAGATTTCCTACACTTCTTGAATGTTATTTGGGTGATTCCTTATAAACTAATATTAGATCATGTGTACTTTAGATCATGTGTCCTGTACTGTATTGTTTCCCTTGCAAAAACCCTAAACCATGACAATACTACTAATTATATTAATGTAAACTAAAGACTCCCATTGAAAGAAAAAGATTACCAGATTGGATTAAATGTCAAGATCCAACTTTATTCTGTTATCAAATATAGATAGATAGTTGAAAAATAAAAATGTGCTATCAGGTAAAATAGACAAGCACAAAGCAAAAGAAGCAATGTGGGGGTACAGTATTAAGATTTTCAGCTTAAGAACACTACCAGAGTCAAAGAGGAAGATTTTGGAATCATAAAGTGGTTAACTCATTAGAAGATACAGCTGTCTACTGGGAATACACCTGATAAGTTTCAAAGTAAATGGGGCAAGACCTTAGAAAATAAAAAGGGGAAATTTAAATATCTGTAAAGTTAGATGTTGTGACACCCTTTCTCAGTTATTGATAAAACCAAACAAACTCAGAAATAATATAGAAGGTGTGAAAATTACTATTGACCCATTATTAACTGACCTTATAGAAAAATGCTCAGTATTTACATCAAAAATATACATTATTGTCAAAGGCACATGTCCTGAAGAAAGATATACAAAGTATATTTTATACTCACAATAATATTAAGCTAGAAATTGACAAAACAAAAAGGAAATCTTTAGAAATTTGGCTACACATGTCCAAAAATAAAATGTGCCCAAGAGGAGATCATAAAGTATATCAGTAAGTGCTTACTAGAGAAACAGATTTAATACAAGATATACAAATATAAGTATTTACAAGATCGGCTTACAATGGCCATCCAGAGTCAGGTTTGGGAGGGGCAGTAGGGCTGCCTGCCCCCTGGATAGCTGAAGGAGCCAGTTGAAGGCACGGAGCTCAATGTAGGCTCCTGGGGGAGCCTGTATCTGGAGGCCAAAAGGTCTTTGCTGGAGACTAAAGAATTGCTCAGGAAGTCAGAAGACTACATTCAAGATGAAAGTAAAGACTAGGTTTCCTCCAAAGAAATAGAGGGGAGCCTTCCTTCCTCTCCCCACTCAGTCACAAGCTGCTGTAGGATGGGTTTTCTGAATTCAGTAAATCCCCTCAACTGCACTCAGAGCTGTGCCAATCCAATTTAGATGGGTGTTTCTCAAATTGACACAAGCAGGTAAGTGTCACAAGCCACCCCGTAGTCAATTTGGCAACCAGACACATTGCTTTAAACCATAGTCTCCAGATATCAAGACAAGTTCATAATTATACCTAATGAGTTCTAACTCCTGTGTACAAATGGAAACACTATCCTTCCCTCCTCAGAAGGGAAGACAAGTTTTCTTGGGTTATTCATACTCCTAACATTGCTTAACTTGAACATTTAACATAGGTTTAACAATATTTAAGAACCAATATTAACTCTATCAACATAATATTGCATAGAAAGCAGATTAGGAGAGAATTACTACAATTACAGTCCATATTGCTATTTCTGATCAAAGAGCTGTAAGTAGTATTTAGAACTACTTTCTTCTACTACTCATTCTGTAATCCTTTGATCTTTAGAAAGTATCTCATCAGGTCTTGGTTCTTTGTCTGTTGGGGTGACTGTATCTTCATTCCTGAAGGTTCTTGGCTATTTGTTACCTTTTCTGATTCAGTTGTTGAAGTCTCCCACTGACCTTAATAACAGAGCCTGGTAATATGAGGAGGCACTCTAAAGGATCTGCTGCACTCCAAATATATTTTTCCTCTCCTCGGTTGTGTAACAATAGTCTGCTTTCCCCTTGAGAGCCTGGGTCAATTACCCCTGCCAACACTGTAACTCCATTTTAGCAATGTATTCCTTGAATACCAATACCAGAAAATAAGAATGGCATAACCACATTAATAATCTAAGCTGCCTGTTAAGCCAAAACAAGAAAAATTAAACCCAAAGTAAGTACTTAAAAGGAAATAATATATATTGAAGATGATATAAATGCAAAACAATGAGACAATAATGGAAAGACTGACAGAGAAAGACAGCACAACATGAATGAAAAGCAACCTCATGGGGATCTACAAACATTCAAACGTAAGAGATATATTATAAGTGATTTTTGCCAATTTCCAGGAGCTTTAAGGATCTTAGATGGTTAAGAACTCTAAGAAGTCTTTCTCTTTGAAAGCTTACACAGTGTCTCCCAGTGGCATGGGTGCTGGTGTAAGACAGGAGACTCCTGGGTCAGAAGCTAAGTACTTTCTTACTGATGTCACAGCAAAGCCTTGTGTTCTAGTCAGTTCCTCCTGAACCTGCAAGGTGAGGGGTAGGAGGAGCGGCTAAGGTAGATGCTGTGCACACAGCTGGTTTGTGTCACAGCTGAGAAATCACAAGGTTAGGAAATCCAAGGCTTCTATAAGCAGCTGCAAACAAACCTCCCTGACCTTCGCCCCAAAGTAGCCAGCACCTTCATTACACTGGACAGCATTAAACCTGCCTGCTGCTCCAGGCAGAGCTGCTATCCCTGCCTTCTAAGATTCTTCACCATATAAATGTCATGGAATGACAGTCTGGAGCAAGAGGTGTAAGTATTTCTGCTCACAAGCTGTGCAGAAATATGACAGACCCACGGATAATTGTCTACCAGTCCAGATTAGGTCAGTTGAACAAGTTCCATGAAAAGTACAATTTATAAAATGTGGCATGAAACAAAGAAAATTAAGCAACACAATATCCATCGAATAAATTCAATTTGTAATCAAAACATACCCACAAAGATACTCTAGATTTTGTAAATTTGTTCCAACAAGTTTTGAAGAAGAAAACTCATTCAGAAAATATAAGAGTAAAATTTCCAGTTCTTTATCATGCCAGTCTAAACCATACAGTAATGCTTGACAAAAATAATTTTGAAAGTTCCAGAGCAATATCCCATATAAACATATACTTAAATGATTTTAACAAAACACTAGTAAGTTGATTTTGTCAGTGCGTAACAAGAGCCACCAATTTTATTGCAACTTTATTCCAGGAATATAAAAGTATTTTATTATTAGAAAATTCAATCACTAATAGTAAAGAGTGGATTTAAAAATATGATTATCTTATAACTACAAAAAAAGCATTTGACAAAATTCAATACCTGTTCAACATTTAAATTACAGTAAGTGAGGAATAGAAAAACACTTTTTCAAGTAGGAAACATCATACATGTAAACTTGTAACTAGCATTACATTGTAAAACAAGGATATTTTTCTTCTCTGGTCTGGAGCCAGCCAACCATGGACTGAAACTGCTATAAACTGTAAGCCAAAATAAACCTTTTCTCTTTAAACTGTAAGTGTCAGGGCTGGTGAGCTATCTCAGTGGCATAATTACCTGCTTGGCAAGCACAAGGTCCTGAGTTTGATTCCCCAGTTGAAAAAAAAAATTGTAGGTGTCAGGTATTTTGTCCTAGTGTTTGGAAAGTACATCAGACAACAGCCAACAAACTGGGCCAGGGGAAACATTTATAAACCACATGAATGAAAAACTCATATTCTTCAATTTAAACAACTCTTTAAAAATGAACAATATAAAGACAATCCAAATAAAAAGACAAAATATTTTTTTAAAAAAAGAAATTTGTGAAAAGCCAATAATTGTATGCAAAAATGTTGAACATCATTAAAGAAATACAAATTAACACTACAATAGGTGCCTTTCATCAGCTAATGAGAATAAGTAAAATTTTAAGAGTGACACCATAAGACAAGAATATGGAGTTCCTGGAATGCTCATATATTATTCAGTGAACTTTAACATTTTGTGAAAATTTTATAAAGCTGTTTTTCAGTTTCTTATAAGGGTAAATATATACTCTATGATTCAATAATTCCACATGGAGGTAAAAAATAAAAACACATGTCTATAGAAAGAGCTCTCCCACAAGGTTCCTAGCAGTTTTATTCATATTAGCCAAACACTAGAAACTACTCACATAACTTAAAATACTGTATATGGGATTAGTTCTGTATAATGAAAGGTTATTCCAACCAAGATGCCAGTAGCATCCTGTTTAATTCCTTTTTTTTTTCAAAATTTTATTGATAAACAGATAGCAATGAGACAGTTTCAAATCAAATCGGAAGTACAGTTTCAACTAATAACACACTGCA
>NW_004524592.1:10203777-10211439 GCF_000260255.1 Octodon degus
ATATCCATCAGGTATTTATTCAGTGTTTATTTGGAAGCAGGCACTATGTCAGACATAGTAGAATGAACCAGCTATGCCTTTCCCCTGGAATTTGTGTTTTGTGAGAGACATACATGTGAGGGTATAGGGTTTATATGGGCCATCATGTCTTAACTCTATCATGCCTTAACTATATTCTGGACTTAAATCCAGAATATAATGATTATCACAGAGAAATGTTTTAGATTCATTCAACCAAGTCCCCTCCCCCTCCCAAAGAAAAGAAATTTTCTTACCTTAAAAGTTTGAGGTCTTAAAGAAGAAATTAGAAGCTATTTTCTTACGTTGGAGGCAAGGCTGTTAACCTTTTTGCTCTCTAACCCACATAACTTTCCAGTCTACTCAAACATCGAAAAAGATCATTAGCTTTTCTAAAGAGAGGTTAATCTGTATTTCCAGAGAGCTACCATGAAAACCCAGCTAAATTCTGCTAACATGGCCCTAGAAAACAATTGATACAAAAGTCTGTGAAATACAGCTCACAGGTGACTAGATAGCATAAAGAGCTGAATTGCAAAGGGCAAGAGATTGATCTACAGAAGATTCTCTAATCAACTTCAATTCTATTCTTATTGCATAGCCATGGAAAAGCCAGTCTTATAGGGTTCCCATCAAGAAACTTCTAGAATCTCCCTAGGGTGCTCACATGTATTAATTAAGTGGTCCTGATTACTGCCACTTGTGTGACTGATCAAATGTTGTGATTCAGGCACCAACTGTTTGATTATGGTCCCACTTAAAGTCACAGTTCTGCTTCTAATGCTCCAGCTGTTGCGCTGCCATATTCCTGGTGCTGCAGTCCACAGTGCTCTGAAGCTGGCAGAACGAAGAGTTAGTAAAGCCCTGATGCCAGTGGAGATTCTCTCTAAACTAAGGGATCTGTGTTATTAATTTAAAGGCATGAAAACAAGCATATACTTTACTTTTTAAGAAGAGATCCCAATTCTCTTTCCTACCTTGCAAGATGGTGGGTGAAAAACCTGAGAAGCCAGACACTAAAGAGAAGAAAACCAAAGCCAAGAAAGCTTCTGCCAGTGGTACTGGTAAAAGGGGTGAGATAAAGGCAAAAAAGTCCAAGAAGGGGCAGTCCCACTGCAGCTGAAATCCTGTCCTGGTTAGAGGAATTGGTAGATATTCCCAATCTGGTATGTATTCCAGAAAGGCTTTGTACAAGAGAATGTATACAGCTGCTAAATCAAAAGTGGAGAAGAAAAAGGAGAAAGTTCTTGCCACAATCACAATACCAGTCAGTGGGGACAAGAATGGAGGTACCCGAGTGGTTAAGCTTCGAAAAATGCCTAGATACTACCCTACTGAAGATGTGGCCCGAAAGCTCTTGAGCCACGGCAAGAAACCCTTCAGTCAGCATGTGAGGAAACTTTGAGCTAGCATCACTCCCAGCACCATCTTGATCATCCTCACTAGGCATCACAGAGGCAAGAGAGTGGTCTTCCTGAAGCACTTGGCCAGTGGCTTGCTACTTGTGACTGGGCCTCTTAGCCTTAATCATGTTCCTCTATGAAAAACACATCAGAAATTTGTCATTGCCACCTCTACAAAAATTGATATCAGCAAAGTGAAAATCCCCAAACACCTCACTGATGCTTACTTCAAGAAGAAGCTGCGCAAACCCAGATACCAGGAGGGCGAGATCATTGAGAAAGAGATACAAGATTTCAGAGCAGGGCAAGGTGGATCAGAAAGTGTTAGACTCACAGATTTTCTCAAAACTCGAAGCTGTTCCTCGGTTCCTGCGATCCACTTTTGCTCTGACAAATGGTATATATCTTCATTAATTAGTGCTCTAAGTTTCTTAATAAGAACGTAATTAAATAACATACATTTTTTTTAAAAAAAGAAGAGATCCCAGAGTTAAGTTGTGTGAATACCAAAGCCCACTCATATGGTAATTTTCTCTCAAGGCACAAACATCTTAAGAACAACTTCAGTAAAATGAGCTCTAATATCAGCCACCAAACCATTTGTGGAGGAAACAAACAAACAAACAACTCTTGATGTTTAAGGCTTTCACCCTGCCTTGCATTTTTCTTCCTGGTGATTAATTTCCAATGAAATTCTCTACTAAGTGCCCCAGCTTACTACATGTGTTTGTGTATGAGTGAGCCACAAAGGTTAAAACCTTGAATATGGTTTTAGTACATCTCCAGGAGGCCACTTTACCTATTGTAAATCAGTATATAAATCAGTCAATGGAGAGTTGACCACCTTTATCACCCAAAGCATCTGGACCCCAGCCTCCCCCAAACGAGGTACCCTATTCTTCTAATAATTTGATGATCTGAACTAAAGGGACTCTTAGCAGTTTCATTCAGTAGTTTGATTTTTAATTTGAGAAAACTGAAGTTGAGAAACAAAAGTTGATTTGCCTAAGGCATACATTTAGCTAATGAGCTGTAAAGAGGTATTTAAATAAGCCAGATAAATACATGGATGAGTGAATGAATGAGATGCCAGGAAAGAAAAATAATAAGGCTAAGAAGAAAGTAGCACAGTTTAAAGAAACAGAACTGGCAAGTTGAAAGTCACCTGTCTGTCCATCTGTATCATCTATCTATCTTTTTATTTGTAGGCTATGATGAAAGCCCTACTTTTCTCAGGAGCCACACTCTGTGTCCTCTAATTCCACTTCTCATAGAGTTACAAAATTATTCTATTTACTTTTCCCCAAATTCTATGGAAACCTCTCCATGAAAACTGGTCTATAATTGGTCCTCCATATCTGCAGGTTCCATGGCTACAGGATTCATCCAATCTTCAATCAAAAACACTAAAAAATAATTTAATCTGCTGTAAACACGTACAGACCTTTTTCTTCTAGTTATTCCAGAAACAATACAGAATAGCAACTGTTTACACTGTACTAGGTTCATTTACATTGTCATAGGTATTACAAGTCATCTAAAGATGATCTGCAGTATGTGGAAGGATCTGCCTGGGTGATATGAAAACACTACATCGTTTTGTGGAAGGGGTTTGATTATCTGAGGTTTTGGCATTGGCAGGATGTCCTGGAACCAGTCCTGTGAGGATATCAAGAGATGATAATAAAAATACTAACTAAAGGTCTGCTGGATTTCGTAGACCATAACACAAAGCAAAAGAGGCAAGCTGGCCTCCTATGTTAGCAAGGAGATAGCACAGTCATGGTGCTTTCTCGACCACCTGGTGATACGATCTGATTTCTGGCAAATTGCCTTCAATTCCTGTGTTAGCTTTCCCATCTACAGACTATGGCTAACTTTGTAAGCCCCACCTTTCTCATAGAAGTGCTGATAGAATCATCTTATACTTGAGAAGACTTTTAGCACTACTTCTTAGGATTGATATAAGAATACCCAAAGGAGAAAATATGTTATAGAAATATAGATGATTGGGGCCATATATTCATTTTAGATATCTCATTTTAATAATCAGAAAAGAAAAAGTATGATCTTACTGGGGTGATAAACATTCCCCCTCTCTGCTCTGACTCCCAAACCAATTGAGAGATATAGGGAGAGAAAAACTAGTTAGTGCTGGTAAACTATATTGAAGAATATAGGTCTGACTTGAGGCCAACATAAGCACACCCCCCACCGCATCTGCCCTTCTTCCTGTGCAAATTGGCCTAAGATCTCAAACCTTGGAGCAGTCACTTACCCCAGGAACTGCATAAGGATGCAGGGCTGCCTCATCACCTTTGAGGGCAGAGGACCATAAATCAAGACGAAGCAAATGGGACTGCAAGAACATTCAGCTGTTTGCACATTGACTTCAGTCAACAGAGGATTACTAGACACTTGACCCTTACCATTACACCAAACAAATGGATGCCATTCCTGCTTTCTGGCAAGGAAGAAAAGGAGAAAGGAGTGAAGCATCTTTTAGAATTTCTGTTTCTTGACCTGGAAGAATAAGGAATGAGGAAGGGGATGTTTTCTTCATTAGTCCCGCTCTCCAGGAAAGACCTCCAAGTGACCCTGGAAGAAGAAAGAAATGGCTGCGACCTGACAGTATAACACCTTTAACAATGACCCCCGCAGCTGGCTGGGGACAAGACACAGCACAACAGTGTCATGGGGGTGGTAGAAATGAACCTGGGGCTGCCTGCATCTAGGCTGAGTCTGAGCCAAAGGAAAAAGACCAAGACATCAAACAGTGGATGCCTGAGGACTCCATCATTTCTTTTATGGTTAACTGGAATTTGGAGGTTGGAAAGTCTTTTTTTAACTTTTGATAAAGAGGGCAGATCTTCGCAATACTGTGGAGCAAGCAGCTGCACATTTTGGCAACCATCTAGAGGAAGAGAGTGAATACATGAAATATTGCGGCAAGAATGTAAAGGAGGAATCTAAATAGACAGCCAAGAAAAGAGTGAAGAGTGGAGAACAGAAAATTTAGAGGTCTCCATATGATGTGGTTTCTCAAAATGATGCATAAAAAATAACAGTCAGAGAGCAAGGAGAGAGGGATAGAAGCAAAAGGCATGGAACACTGAGCACCAAATTGAGGAAATCTTTCCTGAGAGACACTTATAAAGTAATCAGAGAAACAGACTAAAGACCCAGAAAGGGCAGTTTGTCTGGAGCTTAAAATGGAAAGAATCACAAGGAGATGCCACCTACTATATCAGACTCCTAATGGACCGAGAAATCTGCTGTGCTAATCGCTCTGAACCAATTACTTTGCATGAGATTCAGGCCAGTCCACATGACTTTGTAGAACTTCAATTTGCCATTTTAAACACAGCAAATAATACTTTCAAGGTGTGGATAGCATTAGCATGATCAGAATGACTTGCTGGACAGAAGCCAAGAAGCTCTTCCGCTGAAGTCTTTTCTCATAGGATTCCAAGGAAAGCTTGATGAGCCCCCGCTTCACGGGCCTTGACCTCCCTGCCCTTCACCCTGCAGAGTGGGCTGCCTCTGCCTACAGCTCATTCCTGTTGGAGGCTGCATCCTGCCTCCCTGTTCTTCTCCCTTACCTGCCATGCCCACTGCTAGCTCTGACATGGCCACAAAGAATTAATTGTTGGCATAAATTTAAAAGTTTCTGTGCCTTTTGATGACTCTCTCAAGTTTTTAAACTTGCTGCTGATCTCACTTGATAAAAGGTGTGCCGTTTCTAGATAATCAGATGGTGGATATTGCTGAGAACAACCCTAAAAACTGTCATTGGGATATGAAATTAAATTCACATCAAATCCCAACTGATAAAAGCAGCACCCATTAAAGACTGTTATTAACTCCAAACTATCAGTAAGGGATCATTTAGTCAAGATTTAAATATCTGAAGTTCTAAATCATTTGGCATGGGTCTTTCTTTGCTCGTTGGGCAGGCAGAAGGAGAGCTGACCAAAACATTCAGGCTTTCTGTTGAAAGACATGGAAAGAAACTAAACTTTAACATGAACCTTCTAAACGCTATACATTTTTCTGGCTAATTTTGTGTGTGTAATTTATCTAACGATAGTGTGGGTATCATGGGTATTTATCCTAGAGGCACATAAACTTATTTTCAAAGAGTCTAATTTGTTCATTCAAATTCACACAGTGTTAAGTGGCAAATCCAAAGTCCAAGCTAAAGGACCTTTAATTCTAAATTCACTTTCTCATGATCACCTCAATTGCCATGGAAAAAAATACTAGACAAAGCCCAACATCTTCTCTTGATTAAGTTTCAATAGTTTAGGCATAGAAGAAAAGTCCTTCAACATAGTAGGTGCCACTCATGAAAATTCCACAGCTAATACTATAATCCATGGGGAAAGCTAAAAGGTTTTCGGGTTAGACCAAATACAAGGCAAGGATGCTTAGTCTTGCCACTTCTATTCAACATCCCAGTGGTACTGGAACCACTAACACAAGCATTAAGACTGTAAAAAGAAATAAAAATGCATCCAATCAGAAAGAATAATTTGAAATTATTGCTATTTACAGATGACATGATCCTAACATTTTAATAACATTAATTCTTTCAATCAATTAGTATGGGGTAGTAGTAGTAGTTTGGGTAGTAGTCACCCAAACCAAAATACAAATTCTCACAGAGATAGTCCTAAAATTCATATGGGGTCCCAAATCACCAAAAAAATTCTGAAAAGAGAGGGGCATTATATTTCCTGATTTAAAATTATAAGGGCTGGCAAGATAACTCAGTGTACTAAACACCTGCTTATGCAAGGGCAGGGACCAGGACTCAATCACCAGTACCACATGCCGTGCTGCCCTGGACATGAGGCGCACTAAGCCAGCCACCAAGACCAGGTGTGGTGGTGCGCATCTATAATCTCAGTGCTGGGGAGATTGAAAACAGGTGGATCACTATGAGTCCGAGCTGCATAGTGAGATCCTGTACCAAATACATAAAGACAAATAAAATAAAATCAGAAAGCTACAGTAATCAATACCATGGGGCACTGCCATAAAATCAGACATATTTGTTTTACAGTGAAACAAAAGAGAGAGGTCATGAGTAAGTTGAATAAATTAAAATATGTGTGGTCAACCAAAAACTATTTGACAAGAGTACTAAGAGGACATTATAGGGGAAAGATCAGCAACTTCAATAAATGGTGATGGTAAATTTGGATTTCTACATGACAAAAAAAAGGGACCCAATCTTATTTCATTTATAGAAATCAATCAATGGAAGAGGATGTAAGAGAAAATGGAGGAGGGTACAATCAAAGTATGCTATATGCCTGTGTGCCAGGGTAAAACCAAATATGTTGTAAAATTAACATGCATTATTGATACATCTACAAAAAAGTGGAAAAATATCTAAATATGAGAACTGAAACTCTGAAAAATTCCTGAAAGAGCACACAGGAGAAGCTCTTGAAGTTGACCTGGATAATGACTTTTTAAATGTTACACCAAAAGCTCACTATGTCAAACTGAAAAACTTTTCCACAGCAAAGAAAAAAATCAGCAAAACACCCTGCAGGTTGGGAAATATATTCACAAATCATGTGTCTGATGAGGAGCTAATCCGACCTGCCCTCCACAACTCCAGATATACATACTTTGATTACATGGAAATTTATTAATTTCCTTGACAATTCAGTGCACTAGGAAGGCTGAAATACTGAAACATGAGCATGAATGCTTCAGTGCTATGTAACCGGCACTGGGTACCATTCATGTAGACATCACTAAAGGCCATGAGCTCAAGCCTCATTGTTCACCCTCAAATGAGGGTGCCCAAAGAATAATGCCCAAAGAAGGCAGTGGTACCCATCCACAGGGCAACATCCCTGAGCATTGGCAACTTGTATTTCTATAGATCAGTCTGGGTGTTTGGATTTGTAACATTGCTTTCAACCAAAATTCTCACTACTGTGGTGTTGTTTTGATGCAAAAATGGTGCACATTTGAAATGAACTGGAAACAAAAAATGTAAAGATTCTCAGTGCTCCCAATTTTAAATAAGGAAAGATAACCAAAAGATTGTGCTTCCATTTTTATTTTTCTGAAGTTAGTCCTTAGGAGCACTTAGCTAAGCAGAATTTCTCAGAAACAAAAATAGAAGAAACAAAACAGTGTTCTGTTTCATGTTCTTGTGTTCTCACGTGATACAAAGGAGACCACCAAGCAAATCAGAAATCCTAGAAGTAACTGA
>NW_004524592.1:10211539-10215709 GCF_000260255.1 Octodon degus
TGACCTGAGTCCCCCACAGCTCAACATAACAGCATGGCTTTACTTCCTATATTTTGTCTTTATACTTTTCTACTGGATGGTTAAGACCAAGGCAAAGCAGGACCTGTGCACCTGTTTAATTCCTTAGGCTGCCATGACATACTGCATCAAACGGGTTAATATAAACAACAAAAGTGTATTTTGTCATAGTTCTGCAAGTCAGAAATCCAATTTCAAAGCTCTACAAGAGATAGGTTTCTAGATATGCCTCCTTAGGGTTAGCAGACATCAGCCTTTGCATATCCTCAGGGGCAGAGCGTAGAGGAGATCTCTGGAACCTCCCTCTTCTAATTCACTTTTTATCTCTTGGGGCTATTGGGGAATCAAACCCAGGGCCTTCACACAAAGCTAGATCTCCAAGCTTTCTATTTTTTAATTTTTAAACAGGGTCTTGCTAAGTTATTAAATTGTCTAGACTGAGCTTGAACATGTGGTCTTTCTACCTGAGTCTCCTAGAGTGCTAGGATTATAGGAGGATTAGTGTTTTTATAAGAGGAGGCAGGCTGTGTGTGGTGGTACATGCCTATAATCCCATTTGGGAAACTGAGAAAGGAGGATTAAAAAGTTTGAGTCCCACCTAGGCAATTTATCAAGATCTTGTCTCACAAGTAAAAATAGAAAACACCAATGCTGTAGCTCACTGCCAATGCCCTGGGTTTAAATGACAGTAGAAAAGAAAGAAGAAAGAAAGAAAGAAAGAAAGAAAGAAAGAAAGAAAGAAAGAAAGAAAGAAAGAAAGAAAGAACACTAATCCTATATGATTTTATCCTTTTTCCTCATTGGTTTTTAATTGCTTTCTCATTCTAAATACAGTAATTTCGGGGAACACAACTCAGTCCCCAGGACACCTCTATTAGGAATAGAAAATATCAGTCCCTTGCAGTTTAGGGTTGCACCAAGACAGTAAAGCTAGCAATTACTCCTTTAGGATGAAAATGATAGCCAAAGCAAGTCTGAACTCCTGATCATGTCATTCAAGATCCTTTGGATCCTGGCCTTATTTTTCCAGCCTTATTTCCGGCAAGTTCCCAAATCTCTCAGTGTTTCCCAGATTCTACACTCATTTTCAGATCTCTTTGACTTCAGCCACCTATGCCATACAGACTTTTCTCAATCTCCTTGATACAGACCTACCCAACTCTTACAAAGCTTAGCTCCCAGAACTTCTACATTGTAACTTTTTTTTTCTGCCACCACCACCATTCCTTCTTTGAAGTATAATGAAATTACTCACAGACTGTCTCTACAGACAGAGTTTAATGTCTTTATCACCTAACAGTAGAAATACAATGTTTGTGCCCAACAAATATTTCTTGAGTTGTGAGGTGGTTAAGCATGTCATCTTGATTGGCTTGTGGGGTGGTAAGGAGATTAGTAGAGCAAACTTATGTCATGTCTGAGGAAGTTATTAAAGTTTGACCTTGGCTATTATATATGGCTCATGGCCCCTTCCTCTCCCAAACTCCTCCCTGCCCTGCTTCCTACATCTTTGCTTCAGCACACCATTTCTCCATGTTTCTGCCTTGGATTCAACCAGCCATAAACTGAATCCCTTGAAACTATGTACCAAAGTAAACCTCTCCTCCTTCAAATTGTGAGTATCAGATGCTGAGTCCTAGTGATGGGAAAGTTGACTAACACAGGATGCATTGATTTTTTTTAAGGTATCAAAGATTGAACCCATAAAGTGCTTAACTACATCCCCCACCCCTTTTAAAATTTTATTTTATTTGAATCCAGGATGGCACTGAACTTGTAATCCTCTTGCCCCAGCTTCCTGAGTAGCTGGGATGATAGGTAAGTACCACCAAATCTCATAAGTGCATTAAAATGTAATTTATATCTATTGTGACATCATTTATTTTTCTCTACTTTCAGCACTGCCTTGTATTGCTATTCTTTCTTGGCTTCCTGTTATAGAAAACCATGGTGTAGTAACAGTACCACTCCCAAACCTTCCTTTCTTTTTTCTGATTCTTCCATTACTATGTGACAACATTCTGTAAAATAATTCAGTGTTTATGTGAAAACTATGTATGTATAATAATGGATAATTATACATAATTCCTTCTTTTTTTCTTTCTTTCATGATGAAAGAAGAATTCTCTCTAAATTGTAGTTGCTCCTTGTTTTGGACGAGGCCTATCATGTTGCTCAAAATTACCCACCATCAAAGTTTTAGCAGTGTGAGTCAAACCTCTCTTGATGCAAACTTAACTTCTTTAAAATCTATGATGATCATTTTGTTAAAGGATGAAATTTAATCATGTAGGTTAAACAAAAAAGTTAAGTGTATTGCTTCCTAAGCAATAGACAGCTACTTTTGTAAACCACAGATTGTGCACAAAACGAGCTTTGATATCAGAAAGGGTTTTAGGAAGCATGGAGTCAGGGATTGGTGGATTCTAGGAAGGAGAAGTGTTTAAGGATTAGCCTCCTTTCAGAAGCAGTTCCTAGAGTTAAACTGTTGTTGATTGGCTGACCTTCAAGACCAAGCAACTATCACTAATTGGTAGGTTGGGTTTCATATTTGTCTTGTGGTTACTTGTTTACTACTTTGGACGAGGGACAAAGAAGAGTTTCCTGGTCCTCATTTTTAAATTTACAAAAAAGCTCTTTCTAGTTAGGACTTGAAGCAGAACTACTTGGAGTAACTGTTCAAGCCTGAATTGCTGGGCATCCTCCAAGAATTTGTTGTTTGGGGTTCTGGAGTTGCACCCAAGCTAGGGCATCTGCAACAAGTGTCCAGTGATCCTCATGTTGCTGGTGTGAGAACTGGTAAGTTAGGAACGGAAATGTTGCATGGACAATGGTAATTAGAGTGGTCCAGGTTTAAGACAAATTGTTTGTAGCAACCTGCAATATATACTAGACTGTACTTGGATAGAGGAAGGTTAAGAGGCAAAAGCAAGGACAAAGAGTAACCAGGACAAATTTCTCAGGTCTTAATGAGTGGCAAGTCTTAGGAACTGTTGTTATGGACCATCTGCACAAAACCGTCACAAAGATTTTCTTACCTCCTTGAAAACAATGTAGGCATACCTTTTATTTCTGAACTATCAGGCCGACAAAGGCAGTCATTTTACCTTAAAATTTTATTCCTTTTTTTAAAATTAGATTTTATTTCTCTTTTCTTTCTTAATGAAACATATATAACTTTTGCCATTGCTAATTAGCACATCCATTCAAGTGGAAGGGTACTTTATGCATCTGAGCAGCCAGCTTACTGCCTTAAAAAAAAGAAGATTCCCCAAGAGAAAATGTGCATTGTCAGTTCCTCACCCATGAAAGACATATGTGGAAAAAAATCAAGGTGCATGCACAAATGTGCAATACAGTTTTTGCCTTAAATCTGTTCCAACATAAGAAGTATGGTTTCAACTAGATAGAAAATTATTCTTTTCTTAAGAAATGTGATATTTGCCAACTAGTGTTAGAGTTTCCAGAATTCTTCTCCCAATGCTTACCAGATGAATTTATTGGATAGAAAAGTAAGAGCAAATCTAAGCTTCTCTGGATGCACGCCCAATCACAGCAACAGTGATATCAATAAGTGTCACATGGAGGCAAGTATAAAAGATGGAGAAAGAATGAAGTTGACACAAACTAGAAAAGGCAGCAAAATCAAGCAGAGTATGTCTAACCTTGATGGACCACGTGAGTCAGGGTGTGAGCTTCACCAATCCATCAACATTATTTGGTGGCTCACCCGAGTACCCTTCTTGATGTAACTAATGCTCCAGAACACAGTCTTTCAGTTCTCTGTGAAGATTATGACATCTGTGGCCCTCCATAGTAGGTTTACTTTATAGCATGTTGTAGACTATAGGTCACCAATAGAAATGTTATAGATGACCCTTTTTTTGAAGCACCAATTGATTCAAGAAATATTCTCAAAAATTCAGAACCTATACATGTCTTCATTTTTAAATGACAGAATCTTTTCTTATGATGAGTAATGCAAGGTATTAAGCAGAGAAATTCATACTTCTCCCTATTTTTAATTCCAAGTGGCTGACAGTTGATAGTTCTTTTAAACTAAGTTTTTCTCCACTTATTTCTGCCTAGTAGAGTAAATCATCTGTCAGTTTTTAGCCAGAACAGCATTCATTTTAAAAATATTTATTTTCA
>NW_004524592.1:10222846-10223741 GCF_000260255.1 Octodon degus
ATACAGTTATATATAGAAGATGAATAAGGCAATAATCCTGAGAATCTTCAGAAGATTTTTGAATCTAGCACTTAACTGGAATGATTCTCACCCTGACAAAGTATATATAGAGACACCGGTGAACTAAGCAACTGCAGTGAAGATGGCAATTTGTAATAGTAGGATCATGCTTGGAGTGCCTGTCATTCTGGTCTTCTGAATATGTGCTGCTTGTCATGACATGCCAGTTGCTGCCGTGCTGTCTCTCAGATGATTGTTCAAAAAGAAGGGGATGGTGAATGAAGGCAGGAGACAGGAAAAGGAATGTTGCAGGACTGTCCTGCTTCAATGTTTTATATGGTTAGATTTCCAGACTTATGTGTAAACATAAGAATTATATTATTCTTTATGCCTACTTTTAAAATATATTTTAATTTTTTTAATGTTTTTTCATCATATGCTGTAGGGACTTAAAGTTCAACATATCAATACTTGATGAAAAATACCTGTTCCATGTTATTTATGCCTAAGATGTTTGATATTCAGACAGATAGTGAGGTTAAGCTTAACAGCTTAGGTTCTATGGTAATAACAGTGAGCTTCTCTTCTGGAGGGTTAACTACCTAAGTTTGCAGATCAAAATTAGAGAAAAAGGAGGGCTGCAAGGAAAGCTTACATTTTGGCCCTAGCTTTTCAATTTCAATTAAGACTCAGGACATATGAGAACTTGTGCTATAACGTCACGTAACTCAGCAGTGTCCCAAGTTTTCTGATCAAGGAGATTATGGTGCCAAACATTAAAGGGATTGATGATGTAGAGTGTGCCTAAGGAGAGTCACATGGAGAGAAAACATTCTCTTAGGCTTTCACAGAAAGACTCATCCACATGGCTGACACTGACAAAGGATCTACAATC
>NW_004524592.1:10224981-10232281 GCF_000260255.1 Octodon degus
TTGGCTTCTACCCGAGATGATTTTTATAACACCCTAAGGGAAGTAATATTAATTCAAGGAAGTGAGAGACTACAGTATAATATAACAACTTAGAATGCTAATAGCAAGTTCATAATGCCACGATATTTTTTAAAAGCAAATATAAAGGTTAGGACATATGGAATGCAGATTTGTTTTTTAAGTACAGAAATAGAGTGAAGAAAAACAATGAATTGAGCGAATGGGGGAATGAACAATCATCCTACCAGTGTGAGAGACTCAGTAATCGAGCCTTGGTGTCCACATCTCTGTGTCTCTGCTTAAGTCTGCTTTCAAGCTGATCCTTTTACAGATGTGGAGTGAGCTATGAATGCTGCTTGGCAGCTAGCTTTGCCCTACTTCTTATCCCTTTCCAACAAGATGTATCTTTATCTACATTTTTTATGGCCAGCTCACATCTCATGCCATGCCTGCCCCGTAATTAGCCAATCCAGTCCCCTAACACAAGACTTCTACACTGTTTTGATTTTCCATTTCTAGAAGTAATAGAAACTTGGTGTGAACTAAACAGACCAGCCCTCTTCTGAATGTACTTTCATAGAGCTCTGTCAGCATGGGCACTATTGACCTCTCCAAGGCATTTCCTCAGCAAGCAGTCATGCCTCTGTCCAAGGGCCACCGGTGTCTGAAGGGGAGACTTTGCTCATGCAAGACATGACCCACACACGTCACTGCCTTTAGTCATTATTATGTACATATTGTATCATTGTTATTAACAACTCTCACAAACATCTTCATAGTTATATTTATATGCATTCTTATTTCCTAGAAATCATTTTAGGACTCACATTACTATATTTGTAAAAAGTATAGATTTTTCACATTTATTGCTAAATTACCTTTTTAAAAGATTATGCCGAAGTTGGGCATGCCGAGCTCAACCTATAACCAAGCTCAGCACTTTGCAAGGCTGAGTCAGAAGGATTTCAAATTGAGTCTCACCTGCACAACGTGGTGAGTCAGTCTCAAAATTAAAAAAAAAAAAGTTCTGAGGATATGTTTCAGTGGCACAATGCCTGTCTGGTAAGCATGAGACCCTGAGTTCAATTTCTAGTACCCCCCAAAAAAAATTGAATATTAAAAAAGAACAATCAATTCTTGATAATAATATTAAAAGGGCTGGGTGCATGAAGGACCTGAGTTCAATCCCCAGTATCACACACACACACACACACACACACACACACACACACACACACACATCCTTATGCCAACTTACTTGCCCATGAAAGGAAGCAGGAGCGTTCATCACCGCCCAGCCTGCACAGTGGCATCGTGCTTCTTCTTTTACAATCTTTGCTAAATTGAGTAGTTAAAAAGTTTTCTGATTATTGTTTTCATTTTATGTCTCTGTGTGTGATGAGTTTGTGTCTGTGTTTTGGCCATTTGTATTTATTTTCTTTTTATTTGTCTTTGGCCCAATTGGATCTTTCTGGAATTGGTCACGAAAATCCATTTAGCAGCTTCTTTGGAACAAGAAGACAGAAACAGTTCACTAAACTACTAAGGCCGACTCAAAGGCAGGGCTTGGGGTGTGCTCTTTGGTGTTAGTCCTAATACACATGACTGGGCAGACGGAGTTGGGCTGGCTGACTCTGAAGATTCGAATAAGTAGGCAGTGACTGGGGACATCCAAATGGTCGCAGAGGGTGGTCCTGCAGTGACTGCTATGGCACAGTTCCCAGTTTTATCCAGTCTTCCCTTCATTTTATTTAGAGAAAGTTTCACTGCTGGTGGAACTCAAAAGCCTCTTTCCATCATGAAGGTTTTCTTGCTATGTCACCAAGTGTGCAGGTCACCCAGATAAAGGATTAGGAGGGGGAGACTCTGAGTAAGTAAGAACATGTCAAATACATGGTCTGAGAGACAGCCAAATAGCTCAGTGGATTAAAGCACCTGCAAGCAGGCGCAGGGGCCAGGGGTTCAGTCCCCAGCCCTGCCATGGGCAGGTGGGGGGCGCGCTGAGATAGCAATTGAGACTGGGTGTGGTGGTGTGCGCCTATAATCCCAGCTCTTGGGAGGCTGTAAACAGGTGGATCACTAGGAGTCTGATCTAGTAGTGAGACCCTGAACACCCTGTAGACCTTTCCCTAAAATACAAAAAAAAAAAAAAAGTGTAACCTTTCATTTCAAGTGTCTGTTTTGTGCCTTCCAGGCAGATACTGAGCTGTGGGAGAAGGAATTCTATTAGGCTTATAGAGGAATAAATAGCACCTGTAGGTGTCAATGTCCTCAAGGTGAGGAATGCTTTCAGGCTTTTCAGATGTTCCAGCAGCCAGGCAGGTAAGTGATGGTGGCCCAGCAGCCAGGTAGGTAAGTGATGGCAGCCCAGCAGCCAGGCAAGGGAGTTTGGGCTTTATCTATCAGGCTGATTGCCCTCAGCTCCAGCCTTACTGAGAACATACTGAACTGCCGGAATTCAGAATGCTGTCGGAAATCGCTGTCAGTTAAGCTTTTACACTGGTTAGATGTCAAATCTGGCCCGTGCAGGTAGTTTATGATCAAGATGCTAAAAATTCATAGTCATAGACAGAGGTTAGCCGTGAACTTCATTTTGTAGGGCAAAATTAGGAAAGGTTGAAAGGACCACTAAAATATTGGATGAATCTTTTCATCTTTAATAAGCTATAACCCAAACTGAGTTGAGGGCATGAAAGCATAGTCAGGATTGAGAGTTTTAGGGAAGTGGATGGAAAATCCAGTGTGAGGACTCAGATCTGATGGATTCAGCAGGACTTTTGAGAGCTACAGTTTAGGGAAAATAACCAGAAAAAGTCTCAGCACAATGGTGTCCTCCACAGCTGCTACCCCAAAAACTACTACACCAGTCATGTGCAACCCTCACAAGTAGGTGTAGTGTGACTCCACAAAAACCAGAAGACTCTCAGGCCTTACACTGCAGTCTTTCCTGGCCCACTCTCGTGCTACCTCTTTGCAAGGGCTGTTGATTCTCTTTCTCTTTAAGCAGCAATTCATGGATGATGCTCTGTTTTTTCTATTTGGAAGTGCTCCAGCCTAACACTTGCATGGTTACCATGGCAACTATCAGGTAGCATCGTCTTGTGCCTGAAGCTGAGACTGCCAGCAAGAAAGCCAATACAGTAGTATATTGTTTCTTCCTGGACTAACCTTTTAAACTGTAGCCTACAGTGTTCCCATAATATATTCGATCAGAAGCACCAGTGCTTTATTGAATCTAATGTGCTATGGCTCTCCTTTGACTGAGCAATCCATTCAGCAGCAGGCCTTTATTTTGAATTTTCTCTTTGCAATGAAAAAAATGCCAGGACTACTTTGATGCACGTTTTGTGACTTTTACAATTCTAAAGAAGAAAATGGATTTGTACACACAAACAGACTCTGTCTTTTAAATCTCATGCTCACTGAAGAATTACTCATCTTATTTTGACAGGGCCAGGTGGGCTGTTTGCCAAACACTGGATGTCTAAAAGAGTATACACAGCACCAGGAGAGAGCTGATACATAGCTGGGCGGAAACAAGGAGTGAAAACCAGCAGGTTCAGGCACTGGTGGCTATCAGTGCCAAGCACTCCTAATTGCTCCTCCACTGTGGCCTAATAGAAAACCTATATCTCCCTGCCTCTCTGAGGGAGGGGAGGAAAAAGAAAGAGAGGCTGAAGGTATACAGAGGGGAAGAAACTCAGCAAGACTCCATGGATGAGGGAGTTCGTTGGGGCCAATAAAATGAGATGTTCAGTTGTTTTAGGAAGCTTAAGAATAGACTAGAAACTACAAAAGAATGGGGTTTTAATAAAAGTTGCACATGTACTTATGCTTGAACTTTGCCTGTTTGAGAGGAAGGTGGGTAAACACTGGAACCTTCATGGGATGTGCTTTTTTAGTGCAGGACTACTCAGGACGTGACAAAATTATATGGCTAATGGCTAAGCATACAATATAATTTCTTTAAATTTTTTCTTAATAATTTATTGTTGGGGCCCGGGAGATGGCTCAGTAGAATAAGCGCTTCCCTGCCAAGCGCAAGGGCCTGAGTTCAATCCCTGGTAACGAAAAAAAAAATTATTGTTATTTTAAACTATTAGTCAATTATACTGTACTTCATATGTAGTTTCAATGGATTTTATCTTGGAACTTCCTGCGTTTAGTTTTTTTTAAAAAATCAGACGATAGGGCTGCAAATGTGGCTCAGTGGCAGTGTTTACGTAGCTTATATGAGGCCCTGGATTCAATGCTTAGCATTTCAAAATCAATCAATCAATCAATCAATCAATCAATGTAAGCAAAATCAAATCACATCCTAAATATATACTCTCATCAGTGGCGCAAACATATGTCTTTTTGGTAATTCGCTTATCATTTTTTTATTTATTAATACTTTAATGAATACCCATGAGCCCATCTTTTATGGAGCTAGGGGTTACAAGAAGCACAATGAAATAGGTCATTACCTTCAAGAAGCTTGTAATTTGGTATGATACCCTGATATTGGCTCCCAAAGACAAGTTCATGTCCTAATCTCAGTCCCTGGATCCATTGAATGTGACTGTATAAAGAGAGTCATTGTGTATGTGATCAAATTAATGATACTACAATGAGGATATTTGCCCAGGTTATCTAGATGGACCCGAAAAGATCATCCCAAGCATCCTTGTGAGAAGTAGACATAGGAGATAAGAGAAGACAGTGTAAAGACAGAGGCAAAGGTGAGAATGATGCAGCCCAAGGCAATAAATGTCAAAATATTCCAGCAGACACCAGAGACTAGGAAAGGAAGGGAAAGCTTTTTCCCTAGAGACTCCAGAAATAGTGCAGTCTTGCTGGAACTTGGAGGATGTTATGGTTGGTGCCCAGTTGTCCCCAAAAAGCCTCACGCAGTCATTGGGGCGACTTCTAGAGTTTTCAATTAATTCATGATCCAGTGCAGGGATTATAGGTGTGAGTGCTACACCCGCCCTGGAGCGGGTATTCTGCATACACTATAAGGAAGAGACAGAGGCTTGCTAGCTACCAGGGCTGCTGCTCCTCCCTTTGCTTTTTGCTGTTTTCTCCCACCATGAACAGCTGCTATCTGCCACGTGCCACTCTGCATTGGAGTCAGCCAAGTATGGACTAAAACCTCCACTAGATTGGGGAAAAGAAATTTTCTTGTTATCAGTTCCACCTTCTGGACTGCTCAGGATGGAGAAGACAAGAGGCAAGGAGGGAGCCGGCCCGGGAGGTCGGCGGAAGAGCAAGGAGGGGACCGGCAGCCCAGTGCCTCGAGAAGGGGCTGAAAAGGTAAAAATGTGTGGAAAACAGTAAAGAGAAGAAGGAACAAGGTCATGAAGTGCAGACCCCCCGGAGGAAGATAGCAATTCCTCCCCTCTCGGTGGAGCTGCCCCCCACCCGCAACCTGATACACTGCGACTTCCTGCCGGCCTGGTACCAGCAACTCAAGCTCAGCACCAAAGCCCAGAAACTGGAAGTGTCCAGGCGGCTCTGTGAATACGCCTACCCGCAGCAAAAGACTATTCCTAGCATACCCCATGAGGCCAGGTTCCAGGCGTCAGGGAAACAGGAAGAGGTCCCTAGAAGGTCCGGAGGGAAGGATGTCTTCAGCAGGACCCAACCTTGCCGAGATGACCCTGGGCCCTGAGAGGCAGCTGGTTGCCCTGGAAGAGCTGCCTTCTCTCTACGAAGAGGTCAGAGCGAGTGTGATGACTGTGGCCACTCCTGAGTCCGTGCTGGCCTCCTGGGGCCGAATTGCAGCTGGTGCCGGAAGACAGGGATAGAAGAGCCACCAGCAGAGGCCTGCGGTGACAAATGGTGTGTGGTTCATGGGCGCAGTCTCCCTGCAGTTGTCTGGGGCTGGGTGCGGCTGCAGATCCATGAGGAACAGGCCTGGGTGCCCGAGAAGAAGGGGCACATGAGTGCCCTGTTTCTGCTCCCCCCACCCCCCGCACCTTCCCGTCACCCCACCTGGAGAACAGCCTACTGTGCCCCATCTGCATCCAAAAGAACAAGATCTTAGCAAAACTCCTGCGATGGGAATAGAAGGGTGGATCACAGCGAAACTTTGGCATTTCACCTTTTTGAATCACTTAGACTTCTGGAGTGGTGAGTCTATGACAGGACTGTGGACACCTGGAGCCTTGTGCCCTCCCTGGTGCCTACCCAGCTCACTGGGAAACTATTGGACCTCTCAGCAATTGTGCGGCCACGGGTGGCTCCAGGAAGGCATCCAGGAGGCACCAAAGCCCCCAGCGGAGCATCTTCAGGTCCAGTGACACCTCCCATGTGAGAAGACAGACAGGGTTCTGCAGGGACAGGGCTGGGGGTCTCCAGCCTGTTGTCACCCACTTCATCACTGTCACGGGAGGCTCACATTTGCAGTACCTGTCCTGGTCACACCTGCAGCCCCCTGAAAGGTTTGTTTGAGTCCACCCCACACTGCTCCTCTGAACTGTATCATGCTGTCTTTGTTAGCATGTGGTTTGCATTTGCTTTCTGTAATTATAAAGTCATGTACTGAGAGGAAAAAAAAAATCCTCCACTAACTGTGAGCTAAACAAACATTTCCTTCCTTAATTTTGAGTGTCGACTATTACGTCCCAGAAATGAGAGAGAAGTAACTGAAACAAAATATTTCAGTTTTCTGGTCTCCACATGTGAGATAATACATTGTTGTTTCTTACCACCAGGACTGTGTTTTGTTACTGCATTCAGTGGGGCCCATGCACTTATAAGATATGTCATTCTAACAACGAGCATTCACTGATGCCTGCTCACTGCTAAGCATTTTATATGTATTCATTCTTTTAATCTTCCAAATAATTGTATGGAATAGATATCATAGACATCTCCACTTTATAAATGAGGGAATTGAGGCTCATCATGTTAGAAAACTATCCCAAAGTACTGTGCTATCTCGAATTAGTAGCATGCAAGAGATTCAAGTACTAAATATTCAAAATATCATGGTTCACTCTATACTACATCTCTTATGTAATTACAAATACACACATACATGAAGCACACAGGATGAGAAAATATAGATCATTCATGTATGCTAGAATTGAAATATCTTCTTTATAGATTTTGTAATCCAAAATAGTGGACAAAGTAACAGATATTTCAGGGGGGCTGGGGAGATGGCTCAGTGGAATAAGTGCTTGCCTGACAAGCACAAAAGCCTGAGTTCAATCCCCCATTCTGACAAAAAAAAAAGAAAAGATGTAATGGAATGCTCCTCCTGGAGGCAACAGTGACACAGGTAAGTGAACAAGACATTGACAGATGG
>NW_004524592.1:10232381-10236845 GCF_000260255.1 Octodon degus
ATCTGCCTAAAACAAAAACACGTAAAACACTGTCAGGAAACATGGAGTGTACAAGTTTTATGATGTATCGCAGTTTGTATCAGAATGATGGGGGAAAACAGGATTTTCACCCAAGCCCTTTTTCATACCTTTTTTACTCAAAGCATAGAAAACTCAAAGAAAGGATTTGATGCTGTGACTGAAAGTTGACAGAGGAAACCAAGAAAAAATATTTAGACTATAGCAGTAAGTAGAACATTATTGACCTTTGACCTTCCTGTGCTTGAAGTGGGGATACGGCAGATAACAGGGATGTAAGGAAGAAGAAGACAGTGTTGGAAGTAGAGGCAGACAGTACAAGCCCCTCATGGGAAGTGCCTGGTAATGAGATAACCAGGAGAGGGTATGGATGGGCAGGTGGGTGGATGGTCAACAATAGGTCAAGTGAAGCTCTTCTCTGTAATGAGATATGGTGGAGCTGAGACCAGCAAAAGGGAAAGGAAACCATTTTGGGGAAAGGAAACCAAGTGATTTTTAGCAACCCCAGAAAATGCTTTTCCTAAATTCAAAGACAAATGAATGAGCTTGGCTTAGTAATTCTCACAGTTTTCTAGGAAGACTCTGGAGTATGAAAGGATCTATTAGGTTTAATTTCAGAGAAACTAGTGCTTTGCCAATGTCTGTTCTTTAGCTTGTGCTTGAGTCAGTACAGTGGCACCTTGGTTCATGAGCTTAATTAGTTCTACAATTCTGGGGAAAATGAGTCTTTTAAGATTTTTTTTTCTTCACCAGATCTGAATTATTTATCTAAAGACAACAAATTTCATTTATAAGTGCCCAAATCCCTCTAGTGTTAGATATGAAAAGATGGAGAGTTTGGTGGGTTTTTTTTTTTTAAATTTTAATTTGATACAGGGTCTCACTACACAGTTCTGCCTCTTAGTGATCTTCCCATCCCCAGTGCTGGGATTATAGGTGTGCATCACCATGCCTGGTTTTGGGGTCAGCATGGCACACCTAGTGTTCTGGGGCTGGCACAGCATGTGGTACCAGGGATCAAACCCAGGTCCTTGGGTTTGCCAAGCAGGTACTTAGATATTGAGCTATCTCCTCAGTCCAAGTTTGGTGATTTTGAAGTATAATTTTAGCTAAGGAATTTAAAGACTCTTGTTGAGATTTACAGATTCAACTGTAGTCTTCTAGGTTCATTGAACCACAACAGTGGTCAGCTACAGATGCAGCTGGAAACTGACAGTTGGGGTCAGTGGTTGGAGCCCTTTTCATACCTAGTTTTTATCACCATGGTGTTGTACATCTTTTGGTTATACTTCTGCTGGATATTTAAGACCAAGTTAAGGTGAGACCTATGTTAATCACAATTAACCTCTTTCCTTCTACCAAGGTCAGTTAAGTCTCCTCAAACATTCCATTTGGAATCATGTACAGAACCTCTCAGCCCTTCTGTCAGTTGTCAGCCACTGGGATGGGTCACAGTCTTTCTTGACCATGTAGCTCCTTATGAAAAGCTGAAAGATTTCTCTCTCTTTGGTGACCCTCCTTTTTAGTACACTGTACTTAGGTTGATTCCTGTCCTTTATAGGGTCCAGCAATATCCCAGTTCAGGAGGTTGATGACTCACCAAAGTTATAGGATCTTATGAAAAGGTCCCTTCATGTCTTGGGTCCTTTCTGAACTTAGAAAGCCAGGCCCAAATTATTGCCCATCCTCTTAGCCCAATTACCTTTCTAGTTTTGATCTCCAAGTGTCAGCTATTAACTGCCAGAAGACATCAGTTAAATCAGTATCACAATGGGAGAAGTAGGCTTAATTTTATAATCTTGTCTAGCTATCAAGTGCCTTGAAATATAAACTCTGACTAGATAATTGGTATTTTTCTTACCAATCATTGTCATCTTGGAAGTCCAATTTTTATGTAATGAATAAACTTAGCACAGGGACCTAGGTTTGATCTGGCAGCATCACATACCACACCAGCTCTGCCCCCAGGCACCCTGAATTGGCCACTGAGACCAGCTGTGGTGGTGCACACCTGTAATCCCAGTGCTGGGGAGGCTAAAAACAGAGACTCTATACCAAATGCATAAAAATAAATTAAATAAATAAACAAAATAAAAAACAAAGTTTTTTGAAGGTCAAGATCAAGCAAAACTCTGCATTTTAATGTGATAATCATGATGATATTACTAGAACCATTAAGTTTTGATTATTTATTTTTGGCGGTACCAGGGATTGAACTCAAGACCTTGCGTTTGCCAGGCAGGCTCTTATGCCGCTGCACTACATTCCCGGCCCTATAACCATTAAGTTTTGTTATTATCTCTGAAACACATTTAGCTGTTCATCTTTTTTTTTTTAGCTGTTCATCTTAGTACAAAATAACTTTTTAGTCAGTTATCTTTATCTAATTACAAACTATTAAATGACATAAGTAAAGTTTCACCTAATTTGTTTTCTAACCATTCTCAAATACCAAAGTATCATTTAAGTAGAATGTGTTCATTCATAGATGTAATTTACACGTTATTGATGTTTACCTTTAAATTTCCAGAATGACATTTCCTGGACTGCAGTGTTGGGGTATCTACAACTATTATAACACAATTACATGACAATCACACAAACCCCGGAAATGTATCGCATCATCTGGCTGACTGGCTCATACCCCAGAGCACAAGCGAGGGAATGTTCACTATTTCAGCCCCAAAAGTTTACCGCCATAAACAGCTTCAGCTGGAAGTAACCAAGATGATAAGATGCTTTTAGTTTGCTTCTTTGAAGGTCTCTACACTCAATAAACACAAATATACCATTTAAAATGCCACAGGGCTCAGAACAGTCAGTAACAAAGGAACTGAGTAAGTCACTCTCTTCCCTTCCTTCAACTGTACACATCCCACCATCCTAACGATTACCCAAGTTCCATAATCCTAACAGGAAAGTTGTGTGAGCCATTTGCCTCCTCTCCCTTCACCCAGGAACATCCACCAGCCTAATGATTGTCCATGTTTAAAGTTAGGAGGTCATGCTGACTCAGAGAGAGGCAGTGGGAGGCACCTCAGGTCAGGGGTGTCACACCCTGTAAGCCTGAGTTACCAATCTCCCTTCTTCTTTCCCTTCACACTCAAGTCCCATTTTCTTTTTGCCCTTGAATCTCTTTTTCCCTTTACCTTCTTTTCTCCTTCACCATTCTCCCTATTTCTGCTGCCATCCCATACCATGATCTTCAATGGACAGAGCTACGTACTACACACTATTGGGTGTACACTTTGCAATTCCTTCCTTGCTGTACACATGGACTTGAACTGCTTTTGCCCCACTCAACTATAACAGGGTTAGCAATAGTCTTGAAACTATGTAGAAATCTTCTGTGCCAGCCCTGCCCCCAGGGCATGCTGAAATGGCAATTGAAACTGGGCGTGGTGGCACATGCTTGTAATACCAGATCTTGGGAGGCTGTATACAGGCAGATCACTATGATTCCCATCTAGTACTGAGACCCTGAACACCCTGTAGACCTTCCCTAAAATACAAAAAAAAAAAAAAAAAAAAAAAAAAAAAAGAAAGAAAGAAAGGAAGAAAGGAAAAGAAATCTTTATTTATATTTAGCTCCTATTCTTTAGACAAGTTTTAACTCCTTTAATAGGTTTTATAAGGTTCCCAAGAATTAAGGACATCTTAATAGCTCTGATAAGTTTAGGAAAAATGGGGAATAAATGCAGTTGGGAAATAAATGTATTACCTAACATACAAGTGTATTACATTTATACAATAACAGAAATGTTTGTTTAATCAAAACAAATGGAGGTAGGTCAAGTTTCAACATCAGGATCAAATTTAAAGAGATGTCAAATTTTGATGATTTTATATGTTTAAGGCTTAAACATATAGCAGTTATTAGTTACTTTGTACATATTAAGCATACATGGTCTTAACTCTAACTTTAAAGCTGAGACTCACAGTATTGCTTGATTTTAGATGTATACATACATATATGCCCAAATATGTTACATCATAAATTAAGATAATGGTTGTTTATTTAACTATTTATGAAAACATTTTATAAGTTAACATTTAAGTAGTCTTAAGCAATTAAAGTTTACTTTTTAGTAACCAAAAGCCTAACTATGAGAACACAAGATAATTGATAGGTTCTGGCCTAAGTATAAACTGCTAAATTATCAAGGCCCTGATTCAAAACGGCTGAATCCCAAAAACAACAGCTTATCTTCCCAATCACCGCTTCTGCCTTCCTTTCCACCCCATCCTGCACACCGCTCCCTTGCACACAAGGGAGCCCCAGCCTGCCCCTTACGTATCACTGACCCCGCCCCTCAAGCTCCGCACTGTCCAAAGTCCGAAAAATCTCAGCCTCCCTGTCTCTGTGAGAGGATCGCCCCATCTTGCTGCCATCTATCTTTGTGTCCTGCTCAAAGGCAATAAAGGCCTTTTCCTCCATTTCTTTCA